>NC_088102.1:39379227-39682258 GCF_036370855.1 Dromaius novaehollandiae
AAAATGTTTTGTCACACAGCTCTTAATTACCCTTCTGGTAATTCTGGTTTTAAAAGCATGTGTACTGGATAAGGAGAGAACTCCTGCACCTCCTGTCTTTAGGCTTGACCTGCTGATACAGTCTATCTGCTCAGTCATCCTGAGTCAGCAAGATGTGCATGCTGGGATTAAGTCTTGTAAACCAAAATGCAAAATGTGTTAGTTTAATCAGAAGGAAACAGAAAAGAACCCTCCTCAAACCCTTTTTGGAGCTCACTGCAGATCTGTGACCACTGGAACATCATGTCCTGCTCCAAAGACACTGTCTTCTCAGTGTCCCTGTCATGGACATTCTAATAGCTCTTCCTGTGGGCAGATGCATAGGGAAGGGATCTGGGAATTTACCTGGAAGCAGTTAAAGCCTGAAGAGGCTTTTTGAATTCAGTATAAGCTTCCTCTCTGCAGTGTTCCCCCTCCCCCTTGCTTGCTCCTAGGCTGCAGAAGAAAACCTCACTATGGCAAGTAGTGCTCCCTGGATGGCATTTCTGCACAGCAGCACTTCGTCCACATCAGGGCTGAAGGGATTGTGTTGTGATGAGCAGCAATCCCTCAGCTTTCCTCTAGCATCCTGAGAGACAGTGGCCTCATCAAAAACATGGGGCCTCAAAAATGTAGCTAAGTAGTGCAAGAGCTACTGCTGGGTGAGCTAATTGCTTTCACAGTACAGGCTTTGAAACAACTGATGAAGGTCAGAGACAGCTGAGGCTTAACTACTAGGTCTCTTTTATAGGGGAAAGGAAGGAGGGAGGCTAGAAAGGGAAAGAGTAGGTCTTACAGTTATTGGTAATGATTAAGACCCCCACCTACTCCATACAGAGTAAATTAAATCCCTAGAAGGTGTCAGATGTCTTGTGTAGCTCTGTCCCTGTCAGTCCTATAGCCTTTAAAGGGTTTCTTTTATCAGCTAGTAAGCATCTTGCTGGAAGCTGAGTTGGTGAATGTGCTGGAGTGTACCCCACATGGTGAGCTGCTTTACAGGGTTGCACATTGACTCTCAAAATGGAATGCCCTTTTTGCTTACCCTGTTCCCTGTTAGTCTACTCAAAGTGCTCTGGATTATTTTGAAAATGAGAATCCTTACTCAGCCTTATTTGCCGTAGGGAAAAATGTACTAGACTGTCTTTCCTGGGGAGGGGTCTGGCCACTTCTGAAAAATTTCAGGAAAACAAGGACAAGACAGACAGCCCAGTAGGTTTAACTGCAAAGCAGGATGCAGAAAATGCAAGTTGTTAGGCACCTACTTTGCATATAGATTTCTGGCTACAGGCTTAAAAGCACTGGTCCTCTGGTTCTCTTCCATTTGCATGCCCTTCTTCCCTTCATCCCCACCTTCAGGGGTGCCTTGCATCCCACTGCAGTTTGAAAACTGTGCTCCTGAAGGATGTGATGAATGTAGCAAAAAGGAATTAAGGAGTTTGTGTATGGGAACATCCTAAATGTGAAACACTGGTATTTGCTGATGGGGATGTGAGGTGTTCAGAGAGCTCTACCAAAGACACAAACTGGGACAGAGACCCTATGTATACAAGCAATTTTTCTGCTTTAGTGGGGTGAAAGGACTCGAGTAGCATCCTAGACATGATATGCAGTGCTCAACAATGCAAGCTCCAGGCTGTTCTCTCTCCACTCCCAATTTATTCCTGTCCTGCAGGGACCTTTAAAAGCCAGATGGGTTCTGGCACAGTTGCACTACTTAGCTGAGGGATAGCAGACTACAGAGGAAGGGTAGGAAGGAGTAATGTGGGCAGGGCATGTGTATCTAACACTGGAAACTTGGCATCCTGAAACAACATCTTGCCTTCCCTCTCTGTTCCCTGGGATATGTGTTTGTGTGATAGAGAATTGATTGCTTGTTGCATCTTAAATATGCCAAGCCAGGTGTTTTCCACCCCTTCCTTTGCAAGACTGTTCCATTAGCCAAGAAAACCTGTTGTATGGAACCTTTCCTATTGTTTGGCCTAAAATATCCTCCTTATTGTGCCTTGCTGATGACATCAGGACATTTTTTAGCTGTTGCTCAGCAAGGTCTATACATAACATGACCCTTATCACCTTCTCCCCTCTGTCAGCCCCCATGGCCTGCTTGCATTGCCTTTCTGTGTGTTTCCTCTGTGTTTTTTTCCAAAGAAGTTTTATGTTTTAGTTTCTCTTTATAGCTGATGGAGAGGAGTCAGATGAAGCTCCAAACTGTCCTCTGGAGGAGATTACCTCTGTGTCTTGACTGTGCAGGAAACTTGGACTCCTCACACATGCACCCAAGTCCTGAGAGCAGGCAGTGTGAATTTTTCTCCTTCCTTATGGAAGTGATTTAAGGTAGTGGATCCTTCTAACTTATGTTTCTCTTTATAGAAAAGGACTCTCCCCCAACAATTGGAGTACCCACGCTCTCCATAGTGGCCTCCACAGCAAGCTCCGTTGCCCTGATTCTTCTGTTAGTTGTGCTGTTTGTTTTGCTGCAGCCAAAGCTGAAGTCATTCCATCACAGCAGGTGAGTGTAGCTGGGGTTTGAAGGGGCTCGGAGGTATCTTATTTCTTTGCAGCAGAAACCCAGTAAGGTATTTGGTTTAGGCCTTCATTTTGGAGCAATTTATCCCCTTGCTTCTCTGCTTCTGCTTTTATCACCATCACTTTTTTCTTCAAGTTATATTGCCTTGTGGGGCCTTGTGGCTTCCTCAGAGATCCATCATGTTTTCTCGTATCATGGTAAGCCAAACCTCTGCTTTTTGTTATCATATCTTCATGTCTCCAGACAGCCCCATAGGTCAATGAGGTAAGGGGTAATTCCTGCAGCAGACTATTTTTATAATAGTCAGCAGACCAAAAGCTTCATCGATTGGGTAGAATCTACATTTAGATTATAAAGGACAGGATGGTGAGAGAGGTTGAGGACAGTTCAGTCTCTTTTTCAGGGATGCAAAAGGGGAAGGAGGAGGCAGAATGTTCCTGTCTCATATTCAAGCCATCAGGCCTGACAGACCCCAGGGCTACATGGCTATGATAACATCTGTCTCTTTACCTGACACTTTGAGCTTCCGGTTTCTGTGTGTTTCCAATCACAAAGCAGAGGGCTCTCTGGGTTTCACAGATGGTCTGGCCACACCACCTCCCTTCTGACTTCCCGGACATACAGCACCTGTGTGCATGAACATCCTGCCCAGCAATGCCATGTTGCACACCTCAGTGGCACCTCTCCCCCAGGGTCTAGCAGTAGTCTGGGACTGTGGTCTGCAATGCCCTGCTATGGTTGCCATTCTAACCTCTCATTTAATGAGTGGTTTTCTTCTCTTTTGCCTTGGCCTCGAATGTAAAAAGTTATGATCCCTACCAAAGTGTCCAGGTATTTATGCATCTCTCCCAGTCTGTTTGTCAGATCCTGTGGTCGTGAATTCTGCTGGTATTGTTGATTAGATGTGCAAATCTGCCATAGTTCCCTGCTGTGGGGAAAAACTACTCCTGACCTGGGTTTGTGGAGGAGAGGAGAGACCTGGCTGCAACACTGTTGCTATCTGAGGTGAACAATGTCACTGTGGACTCCCTCTTCTGAACCAGCTACTGGTACTCCTTAAACAAGAGGGGAGACGTGGCTGTTCAGCACCAGGATGCTTGAGAGGTGACAGCCTGGAATCTGCCCTTTTCTGCAGAAGTCCAAACCATTAT
Organism: Dromaius novaehollandiae; assembly: GCF_036370855.1. Lineage (NCBI taxonomy): Eukaryota > Metazoa > Chordata > Aves > Casuariiformes > Dromaiidae > Dromaius > Dromaius novaehollandiae. The sequence goes on from NC_088102.1 coordinate 39,382,924, forward strand.
GGAAAAGAAAAACTCAATCTTAGGACTCTGACTCATGAGCCAGGGTGATTCACAGTGGGATGATTTAAGAGCTGTCTGCCTCAGCTCTGCCAGAGGTTATCTCCCCAGCAGCAAAAGTGGCAGAACAAGCAGTGCTGGGTGTTGCAAAATATAGCAGTGTATCAAACTGAAATTGGTGGTTATCTGAGTTTTCTTCATATGCATGCTGTGACACCAGAGAGCTCTGAGTCATGATCATTGTCAGATTTAGCTATGGAGGCAGGTGAGGTGAGATGGCTTTTATCTGTAAGAGATCAGCTCTTGCAGATAAATCCATCAGCCACTTGAATTACACCCCTTGCTCATGTTTATGGCAACGCACAGCAGAGCTGCAAGGCCATGCTTGCTTATAAGAGGAGTGTGGTAAAACACCACCCAGGTTCCTCCTTCTGTTCTTCCATAAATAAGTCACTGAGTGCTGCTGTGGCAGAGATGGGTGGTTACTGAGGTTCCCAGTGTATATGTGTCTTTTATAAATAAAACAAAAACGCTCAATGTGACTTTTTCTTTTCCTTTGTCTCTTTCTGAGGCGAGACCAAGGTGTGTCTGGGGATCAGGTCTCTATCATGGTGGATGGTGTCCAGGTGGCCTTGCCATCCTACGAAGAAGCGGTGTATGGCAGCACAGGAAACTGCATTCCACCCTCAGATTCCCGGGTGCAGATCGTGCTGTCAGAGGGAGCTGGACAGAATGGAGCCAGAGAAATGCAGCAGCAGGACCAAGAGGCTTGCAATAGCTTTGTTAGAGAGGATGAAGCCCCAGGACAGTCTGGACTGTGTGAAGCCAGCAGCTCTCAGCGCTCTGAAACTGTTCTTGTGCATCAGGCTGCTACCTCTTCCTGGGTAGCTGGCATGTCTAGTAGTAGACCTATGCACAAAGAGGTCCAAGACTCAGAAAGCAGTGACATACAGAGCCTTTTATCACTCACTTCCTCTGAGGAATACACAGACGGTATGTGACCTGGGTGAGGATTGCTGAATGAGACACTTGTAGGAGTAGGTGGTTCTGCAGTGTGATCAGCTAGGATGAAAATGGCAAAGAATGTGCATACATATGATGTCAAGCACTGGAGGGAGGAAGGGGAACATTTGAAAAGGTGTCCCAGTCTCCCTGGCTTGATGTTACACAACTTAAATGTGCATGTAGAACCTGGTATCTTCTGAAGTATTGGGAACCCAGGACAATATGGAAAGCCTGATGGAGTTCTGCTCACTTCTGTTGTCTTAGCAAAGCAGAGAAATGCCAGCCTCCAACATCACAGTGCAGATGCAGTAAAACAGCTGCATTTGTGGAAATGAGTCTGTCATAGTTGGGTGAGAGTTGGGAATTGGCATACAAGCCGTTTGTGATGTTTCGGCTTCTCCACTTTTGGTCCTTTAATAAACAGCTTTACTGCCACAACACGTACAGTGCTGCAGCCCTGGCACATGAGAAGACCTGCAAGGAATTCCCTTGAACTTCTGATCATACAGGGCAGAGGTGCAAGGCTGCTTAACACTCAGTCTGTCTTGCACTCTTTTGACTTCTCTCTTCCGCCCTGAAGGAGTGGTGTTACAGTGCCAGCGCTGATGTGAAGCTGCAGCTTAAGGTTGCTTTTGCAAAGTCTGCTGTGTCAGGGTGGAACTTCTCCTTTCCATAATGTCATGCCCTACAGCTTTAGCAATGCCATTCTGAACCTTTGTAGTAAGAACAATCAAACGGGATTTCCACCAAAGGGCAGAAATAGCAGCATGTCCTGAGATGGGTATTAAATGTCAAGTGTGTAAAACAAGAATCCAAAAGTGGGCATTACCAAAAAATGTCTGCAGTGCAGAAATTGGAGAATGTTGCTTCTGCGCTGCATCACTTTTACCACTGTCCAGAGACCTGTATTGACTCTAATGCTTATTGTACAGGAGGAGATTGCCCCTTACAGCAGGAACAATGAAGTTTGTGCTTTTGGTGCAAAGATGATGAAGCTGCAGCTACTGGACCTCCATCTGTGCTGGAGGTTGCATTTTTTTCAAGTTAGATGGGGGCAGGTGTGATCTGTGTTCCCTGTCGTAGCAAGAAATGTCTTGGACACTTTGAGAAACTAAAAGGTTGGGGAGGTCATGGCAAAGGTGGAAATTGTTTTTTTAGGGAAGTTACTACCTTCCTCTACACAGCACTGATGAGGATGTGCTGGGAATACTGTGTGTTGTTGTAGGACCCCTAGTTCTAGAGGTATGTGGAGATGGAGGGGCTTTGGTAGAGGACTGCCAAGATGATCAGGGGCCTGAGTAGAGGCTGAGAGAGTTGGGCTTCTTTAATCTGGCAAAGAAGATGCTGATGAGGGGCAATCCAATAGCTGACTACAATTACTTGGCAGGGAGTTAAAAAGTCGGTGGAGACAAACTCTTCTCAGTCATGCTAAATGATATAACATGGAGCAATGGCCACAAGTTGCAACTTGGCAGATTCAGATTGGACATTAGGAAAATATATTCTGTTAGGGGTAGTTCAGGACCAAAGAGTCGCCAGGAGATGGTAGAATCTCGGTCCCTGGAGAATTTCAAGTCTGGAGCTGGCGATGGTCCTACTCCCAGGGGCAGGTCGAACCAGAGCCCTCCAGAGGTCCCTTTCACTGCATTAGGATGAGAGGAGGAACACTGCATTATCATGCTGTGGTAGCCTGAATAGTAATACATGGGAGCCTGTGTTGCTTTCAACAGTAGTTTTTCTAACGTGTGTTTTGAATTGCATAAAGTTTGACCTTTTTCTTTTTCTTTTTTTTCCCTCCCCCCATCCAGATATTCCCTTATTGAAGGAAGCATGAGGCCTGCTGCATGTGTCTAGCCTTCTCCTTCTTGGGTTTCTCCCTTTTCCCCTCCTCTTGGGACAGAAGCACTCTGTGCAGCCTTCCCTGTCCTCGCAAGCTGTGCCCTGGATACCTCCAAGCAGAGACCCCCTCAGCTGAAGATCCAAAGGATGTCGCCAGGTTGCCTCCTGGATGCACCAGTGGGGTTGGTGCAGTGCTGGCTTCCCCATTCCATCTGCATCAGGGGCTCAAGGAACATAGTGGATTTGAGCTCTCCTCTCCTTTTCCCCAGCCAGATGTGTGACAGCAGTCTCTGGAGAGCTGCTCTTTTCTTGTGCCTTTCTCCTCCTCACACCGGCTTGTCACAGCTTCTTAGCCTCTCTAGCCCTTCTGCTGCCCAGAGAGCAGGGGCTAAATCTGCTTGCTCATTGGGTGCAGATGTGGTTTATATATACATGTGTATATTATATAGGCTCTTCTTCCAGCATCCTCTTTGATAGCGCAGGACAAATGGGACTGAACCTGGGCTTGGGAGAGATTCCAGTTACAAGGCAACTTGTGATGTCTAGAAGTGCCTGGAATGAGATGAGCTGTGTGATAATTTAGCTGTGCAATAACAATTCGTTGAGGTTTGCTAGAGCTCTGAAGGCAGAGAAGCCCCGTGTTTGGGAAAGCCCTCTGCCCCTCTCAATACTGTCTGGTATAGCAGAGCAGTTGCATCTCTACAAGAGTCTGCTCCTGAAAATCTTGCTCTTCTCTCCTTCCTTCACTACCAGTGCAGTCAACTCAGCTGTGCTGGAATCTGGGACTGTGACTGTGCTTCAAGCAAGACAACTCTTTTGGCTTTGATGTGGTGCTGGAGCAGCTCCTGATTTTAGATTGTGGGAGAGCCATGGTGGCCACTGGGCAGCAGGGTCTAGGGATGAGCACATTTGTAAGCAAGCCAGGAGGATCTGACTTTCAGTTAACCAAGCCTGTGTTAATTGTCAGTTAGTCCCATTCACTTAAGTATCAGGACTGGAACCTGATTTGTGGCCCTATTCTTCTGAATATGTTGTGTGTCTTACAAAGCTTCTCCAGTTACTAAGGTTGTTCTGTGCTATTGCTTGGGTTCCCCTTGCTCAGGTCTTCAGGCAGAGGTAACGCTTTTCAGTTGTAATCTGGTAGTAGTTGTGTTTGAAACTGTCAGAAGGAAAATGCCTGTGTGTAGTGAATGCTGGGTCACACTGGTGCAATCCCAGATTACCTTGCCAGTCATACTGGGGACCTGAGTACTTGAATCCTGGGTAACTACCATCCAAATGGCTAGTGTGTCTTCCTAGCTTCACAGAGTCTGCAGTATTAACCTGATGTGCTTCAGTGGGCCTACACAGAAAGGTTTCTTCCTTGTGGCTGGGGATCAAAGGGCTTTGTAAAGTCTCTCCCAAATATAGCATGGTTGCCTGTTGCTGTGAAGGAAGGTTGGCTACATTCGGATGGTGGTGCCAGAAGACATCACAACTTATTCCAGAGCAAGAATATTAAGGATTGTTTTAAGGAAGTTCTATTAGGAGAGAAAAAAATCCAAGAATATGTATGCGTCCTCACCCCACAGTTACCTATGGCAGGTCAGAGTGTTCTGGTTGCTTTTAACAGGATTTTATTGCAGGAAACAAAATTCATGTGGGACGGGTGAGCCAAACAAAAAACATTGTGGTAGTTTCAAGGTTCAGTGGGGTAGTCTGGAAACAGTTTTCCTTGGAACTGGTTTCAACAGAAGATTAGGCTTAAAAAGATGTGTGTACCTTGTCAAAACTGCCATGAGGCAGCCAAGGCAGTGCTTGCCCTGTGAGAAGCTGCTAAATTTTCATTTGAGTTGAAGGAGCAAAACGTCATGGCCTTACGCATCACGTGGTAATGTACAGGTGAACAGGGCTTCTGTTTTACAGTACTCCCAGTCCTCATCCTTGTTGCTCTGGGAACAGGCTGTCACAGCACTTGGTAAAAGTGACATGACACTTTTTTTTTTTTTTTTTTTTTTTAAGACATTAAGACTGTGGCTTTGATCCAGTTCCTGGAAATAGGGATTGGCCATGATGCCCAGCCGTCTGCCTGCTGCTCCTGTTTCTGATTAGCGTTCTTAGGACAGCTGGGACAGCACATGCCTGCAGATGGAAGAGTGCTATTTTCCCTATCCTTGTTTAAGAGGGACATTATTAAATTAAAAATGCAGTATTTTAAACTTCCTTCCCCATTGCTCATATCTTAGGCTAACACAAGTTTTTGATAAATCCAGTTTGGTTGAGTTTGGGTTTTTTGTTCAGTTTGGATGATGAAAATTCCATGTTGTTTTACCTAGGGTTTTAGTGTTTCAACCTCAAGCAGTGCAGAGGGCAAATGTTATTTACCCATCTGCTGTTAAAATTTTAGAAAATAGCAGCATGGGAACGTTCTTAGTTTTTAATTCCTGCCTTAAAAAAAGATCTAAGCTTGAGCAGTGTCTCATTCACTGGTTTTATCAAAGCACGTGGAGGGAGCAAGTGAGTGTATGGTGGGAAGGGAAGAATGTGACCTTTTTCCCCGCTTCCTAGTGAAAACAGAGTAGGAGTTGCTCTTTACACAGCTTAAGGTCCTGTCTACTTGGACTTACCCCCAGCAACAGAGGTGCAGAAGCGAAGTGCATGCCATCTTCCTGCAAAGTACAGTTCTGAACTCAGTGTAGCACTGGGTTGGTGGAAGAAGTGTTCCCTTAATGAAGCTGATCCCAGGGCCTGACCTTGCCTTGGATGATGGCATGCTCAGCTAGCAAAGAGCACCTACCGAGTGACCCTGCCTTCTTTCTCTGCTATTGTAAAGTGATCAGCCACCGGTTTGGGAGAAAGTTTCAATTTGGGTGGGGAAGAGAAGGAAGCTGCAAAGAAGAGGATGTGCTTTACTTTTGTTTCATTTATAAAAATTGTGGAAAATGGCTTTCCAAAAAAAAGTGTAGGTGGAGGGAAACATACAAGCATAGGTCTTGTGATCAGGCCTAAACAGTCAAACATCTGCTGGCTTGCTAAGAGGGTAAAACGTGCTGGTGTGCTGCTTGCGGTTTAAGCCGGTCTCCCTGCTGTGCTGTCCTGTAACCCCAGCTGGCTCTCCTCTGGCACTTGCAGAAGAGCCTTGTTCCCTGCAGCAACAGTGCCATGTGAAAATGGGCCTTTAGGACCCGTGCAAGCCAGAACATGAATAAACAGCTTTTGGATTATCACATTCCTTTTTCCCAAGCCCTCAGCTTTGGAGTTTATTTTCATGTAAAGTGAGGTACAATGGTTGGGGGAGGAACCCGAAGAGTTTTCTGCTTGATAATTGTTTTTAAAGGAAGGAGGGGAGGAAGCCCTCCTCTTATTTACTGATTATCAAATGATTGTTAATCACTCATGCTTGTTTTAATTCTGTGGAGGCTGAAGGGTTGGGAAGTCTTCGGGCGGACGTTCAGAAAGATGAACTAAAGTGCACACTCCTGTCTTTATTCACTGGAGCAAGGACTGAGACGTAAAGATCCCTCAGTCATGAGCTCTGCTCTGTCTCAGGAGTGTTCGTTACCTCTAAGCAAAGAGTGCGTCCCCTGTGATAATCGTCATAGGTAGATGCAGCCTGGATCTCAATGTGTGGCGGGGGCTCAGCTTCGTAAGAGGCAACATAGTAGGTGGTGGTGTTTTTACTGATGGGGCCACAGCTTCCTTACCTCTTTTCCCACCTGTGCCTGACAACAGAATTCAAAGGGAGGCATTTTTTTCTCCTTTAACACTCCCAACGTAATCATCTCGTTCTGTCATACTTGCTGGACTCTGAGATGTTCAGGAAGAACATAATGATTTAATTACATTGGAAAATTAAAAATAGCACTTATTTTAAAGGAGTTTTTTGTTTTTGTGGGTTTGTTTAAGAATCTGATAGGTTAAAAAATTAAAAGGGCATTTCAGAAATTCACAAAATACTGTGTGCAATAGAAAAAACCTCCTTGCTTTCTTTGAGTTATGTGGGTTTTTAAAACAAAATACAGTCTACTGCAGTGTTTATAACCCAAGTGTTACAGAACTGGACCAGTCTAAGAGAACCAGAAAATGAAGTTGAAAGTAACCCATGAGGAAGTGGGGCAGTTTCTTGTCAGGGTCTCCATCATGAAGCTCAGATCAAATGATGAGCCAGCTTGGATCGTATCAGTGCTTCCTGTCACCTCAGAGGGGATCGGCAGCATTGGTGAGAGAAATGGTTGTGTGTTCCGTTTTTTAAATAGCTTGCATCTCCCCATCATTAAATGTAGAAGTGGTGTTTAAAAAAAAAAAAAAAAAAAAAAAAGCCAGAAAGAGGGACATTTTGCAGCATATGAGCCTGTGGAGTTGTTACTAAGTTAAAACTTCCATGAATTTGGGAAGGAGCAGAGCTTAGTGCATTTATTTGGTATTTCAGCACATGTAGAAGTCAGGTATGCAAGGAATAAATATGTTCCACTTGCTAGGGGAGGGAACATAAGATGCTCCCAGCGTAGATGATTTGGGGCAATATTGAGGAGTGGGGTGAGGGAAGAGCAACAACCTCAGACATTGGAAATAATCTAAGAAGGTAACTCATTTGCAGTACAGAAAAAGGAACACAAGAAGAGGGGGGAGCGAGGAAGAGCTGTGATTAGCCTGCAACATAGCTCTGTATTTAATGAGAGCTAGTGCATTCATGGCTATCTGTAAGGATGCTGCGCTTTGTCTAGATTATCTAGCAGGTACCAGCAGGCTTGCTGTATGAAAAATGGTAACATGCAACTAGTTGGACACACTGAGATTTCCTTGCTGACCTAGAGCATATTTGCAAAACCTGGCTTTACTGTTCTGATGGCAGTTGTTTAAAAAAAAAAAAAAAAAAAAAAAAAAAAAAAAAAAAAAAAACACCCTGCCCTTTTACTCCATCCAGATACCTAATCAATTTCACTTTCCGGTTCTTGTAAATAAGTGCAACAAATCCTATCTGTTTTCCCCACACATCCCACATCCTGCCTCAGCCCAGCCCCTGCAGTACTTACCAGAGAACGGCAGATTCTACTTGTTCTATGTGAAAGCCTGTGTTTGCAAAGGAACTTTATTAGAAAACATTTATTCTGTATAAAAGGCTTTGAAAGTGCAGAGAGGCTTCTTAGAGCAGGCTTTATTTTAAGGAGTATTTTTATACAGGAAATAAGTCCTCTTCCAACACTTCAGAACCATATTCGTACCAACCCAAGGGTTACTGTCCTGATTATCCATCCCCTCCTCTTGCCCCTCTGCAGGACAGGAAGCATGCAATTTCCCCCACTTCTCTTCAGGGCCCCAAGTCCAGCACTGCTTCTGAACTTGGCCTTCTGCAGATTACTTGTGGAGATTATATATATATGTGTGTGTGTGTGTGTGTGTGTATATATATATATATATATATATATATATATATATATGTGTGTGTGTGTGTGTGTATATATATATATGTATAAAAAATGCACCCACCAGAGTGGGTTCTACTGATGCTCTGCATATGCTTGGCGTAAGCTGTGCTTTTGCTTCTGTTCTGGGGTGAGCGAGGACAGAGGCAACTGAGTAGTGCTGGAAGATGTTTTAGTTCTGATTTTCAACTTCATTTAATTCAAAAAGAAGAAAAAGCTGAGCTGTCTGTGAAGCAGGTGTCCTATGACTCAGTGGGTAGACTGCTGATAGTTGCTGATGCAAATGCAAGGGGAGCTTGGTTGCCTTCAGTGCATTAATCTTTTTTCCTGTTTGGTTGTTTCTGGTTTTGGGGGTTTTTTTAACCTGAATTGCACCACTATGGAATTATTTGCAGAATGGTACTCCGTATATATGTGGGTTAAAAAAAAAAAAAAAAGTAATTGATGCTGTGCAGGATGTCACTCAATCAGTTTTATTTTGCTTTATTTTATATATATTTTCTGGTATCCTGTACATTGCAGTGGGTGTGAAGATAGTATTTTAATATTTGTACAAAGTTTAATTTAATTGTTCTATGTATATAACTGCATTTCTAAATTAAAAAAAAAAATCTTTTGAAGTGAAGCTGTGAACTCTTGTGTATTTAACTGCTTGGGCTTTATGGAGTGGAGATCTAGCAGATCTGCAGTGGACATGTTGCACTAGTGCAATGCTTTCCATGGGAAGATCAGGATGAGGTTTGGGTGCCTTGGTAGGGATGGGGGGGGGGGGTGTCAGAGTTTTCAGTCTCAGAAGAATATTCTGTTTCCCAAAATACACTCCACTCAGCAATAAAAGGCCACCCTTTGCATGCCTGCGTATAACCATGAGGAGTTGGGTGAGGCGGCTCCTGCTGGCTCTGGGCCATCCCGGAGGGCCGCGATCACCTGCCTGCTGTCTCGGCCTGTTTTCTGGTTCAGGTCTTCGATGGCACTTGCAGCTGTTTCTCACAGATCCTCCTTGGCCTGCCTGCGCAGTCCCCTGATCTGATGTGCACACTTGCTTTGTGAGGCTGGGCAAAATGTTTGTTTGCCTTTAATTTCTATAGCACTGTACGTATGCATAGCAACTTAGCAATGTGGTGGGGGAAGACCCCCACAAGTGCTCTGTCCCTTCCCCTGCTCCCCTGAATCAAGTGCCGCCTGTGCAGGCTGTGTTACTTAAGAGCCAGCAGCACTCATCAGTCAACAACAGAGAGGAAGGATGTGAGCGGGACAGGGATGCAGCACAGTTGTCTGGCTCTCTGCCAGCAGTGGGAGGAAAGCATGCATGCTAGGTGTGTGCATGAGGAGCAAAGGTGACAGCAGTAAAGGGAGAGGAAAGCATGCATGGTAGGTGTGTGCACGAGGAGCAAAGGTGACAGCAGTAAAGGGAGAGGGCCTGAATATGGTGCAAGAAGTGGGCTGCATGAAAGCCATGGGGAGGGTTCACAAGGAGGGAGAAAGGTTGGGTCTGAATTTGGTGTAAGAAGGAAAGTTGCATGAGAGGAGCATGCCTGAAGTGCTTGCAGGGTAGCTTTCTTACAGTCCTCCGTTTGCTGAATGTGGAACCTGTATTAACTGCTGCAGTATGAATAGCTGATAGTTGCTACAGTATTACCATCAATCGATGTAAGCCTTAAGAACACTGTGCCAGGGAAGATGGGCCAAGTTGTTAACAGTGAGAAAGGGGAGAGGGAAGAAGGCTTTTAAAGAGATGATACATGATGTGAGAGGGCTTTAGAGAGGAAGAACGGTTGAATATAATAAATGGCTAATTAATCTGAGGCTAAATAATTTAAAAAGTGTATATATATGAAGAAGATTATATTTCAGAGGAGAGAGAGCTCTTGTTGTGCAAATACTGATGCAGAGAGGGTTTCAGGATAGTATAGGAGACATTAGAGAGATCTTTCAGATATGTGGATAAGGATTGTCCCAGTCTGAGTTCAGAGTTAAGGCTGGGTGTGGACTATCGCAGCTCACTGCGCAGGCTGTCCCTGCAAGGCAAGCGTAAGCTTGGTGCTCCCCTGTGCCACCGGGATGCTCCTGAGGGACCAGGAGCTAGGGACTGCGAGAAATAGGGAGGAAAGGGGTGCTGGTGTAAAACCCCTTGTCAGTGGCCTGGGGAAAGAGTAGCAGGGAATTTCGGAAGAAAGTTTTGGTGACAGAGAATAAAGGGCTAGAAGGACTTTCTCAGCTGCATTTTGGAGCTGTGAGAGTTGTAGTTGAGAAGCATTTGGGCTTGGATCACACCTCTGCAGAATGTGGATGGAAAGTCATCTGTCCATGTAAAGAAGGCAGAAGTGCATGGCTCCCTGCAAGAGATCAGGCTTTTGTTGGAGCTCTTCCTTTCTTAACATTTGAAATTCCCTTTCTATCCAAAAAGTAGAAGTTACTTAGGTGCCCCCAGCTAAACAAAACAGTGAATATCAAAAAAACTGAGGCAGGAGGCATGTTTTCCTGGTCATATAGGTGATACTGGTTTTGCAGATCTTTGCCTGAATTTCCTAAAATCCCTAGGCTGATTCAGCCAGCTCACCTGATTTCAGGTCCCTGCTATTTCTTTAGCATAGATGTCTCTGCATGCTCTCTGCGTGAAGTCGGGGCCTCTGGTTTGGTAAGTTTTAGGATTTCTCAATCCTCCTGCAGGAACTAGGGAAATCTGAGGGCTGTGATCTTTCAGCAATGCTTATCACTGGAGTTCATTTTCTCGCACTGGGAGGATGGTAGAGTCGAAAACCGCAGAGGAATGGAGACCTATTTGTTCTGTTAGTACTCAAAAGACTATACAGACCCTTTTTATTTTTATTATATTAGATAATGTTGCCCTTAGAGGCAAGTATACCTGTGAGAGTGAGTTTCTTTTAAGGAAATCTATCAATAGTGTAATAGGAAAGGAGAAGTAAAGGGAAGGAGAGAGGAGATCGTTTTGGCCAACTTGTTGAAAGCAAAGTACTGAAAGAGAGGAGATCGTTTTGGCCAACTTGTTGAAAGCAAAGTACTGAAAGATGTTATGAGAATTGTGTATGCCTTCACAGATTTTTTTTTTCTTCTTCTCTGCACAGGAAGAGGCAGGTTTAACAAAAGGGAAGAAGTGACATTTGCCTTCCTTGCCATCTCGCATTTTCCATGTATTCTTTAAATCTTCACCCACAGCTGGCTAATCTTGCTATAGTTTTGCCACTGGAGCTTTGTGGCCTGTGTGGGCACTAGTGTAGCAGATAGGTAGCATTTGGGAGTTGATTCCTCCAGGAATTGCTTTTAAACTATTATTGGTATAGGTCTTTTTTTTTTTTTTTTTGCACGGCTCTGTGTTCTCCTGCTGCAGCAGCTCTGGCAGCCAGGAATGGCACTTTTTTGTTGTTTTGAAGCTTTTATCTGTTAGACATATTGGAAATAATTTGTCACCTTGGGTTTGCACCTGTAGCAAGAAATGACTGTGTCTGGGGGAAAGCCTGAGTGAAGTCAGCCTGAAGTGGGTGGTCTGGGAAATCTTTCTTAGCAGCTGGCGCTTCAGCTAAAAGAGAGGAAAGGTTAGGGCAGGCAGGGACACCTCGGTTTCCAGAAAAGCAGCCTAGCCACAAAGGAATTGATCCTGCCACAAAATTGCTTTGAGAAACTGGCTCAGAAAGGGGGATAGACAGGCTCCTTCCCTTAGCAGGCGTTCTGCCAGCCATTGCTGTGTATTACCAGAATCCCAAGCAGGATGTGCTGGTGTGTGTGGATTTTCCAGGAACACAAGACCATTGACACACCAGCCCCACTATAGTCATGTGCTTTAACTCTTTAACAGGATTAAATACATCTGGAACCTTTCCTCACCACCCCTGCCTGCTGCATGTCAAAACCCCACCATTGGATGCCTTTGCAGTGGGGTTTTACTTTTAAATTGGCCCTTGGTGGGTCATTGCTTTGCCACTGCTGGAAATCTCTCCTGCATTTGCAGTTCTCCCAGGCTCTGACCTGTTTTGGGGCTGTCACAAAACATGGCGTTCCCCTCCTGAAAGCAGCAGGATGCAGGCTGGCTGGCTGTGTGCCAGTGAGCCCTGTGCTGAGCTCTTGGCACACTCTTCCTCGCCTGCCAGGGCCATGCAGAGGGATCCCTACGAGCACTCTCCCTGGAGAACAGAGCAGGCTCCAACCGGGTGCCCTGCCAGCACCCAGCTCCTAGGGAGCTCAGTACTTGGCAAAACTGCTAATGGTCTCTCTTGGACCTGAGCTGGCATCCAGAGGTGCAGGAGAAGGACAAATGAATGTAATGGACTTGCAAGTTTTCTCTCTTCACTTTTGTGGGAAGATGAAGTTCACCAGCAAATTTCTGCCCTTAATAAACTACGGTGAGACCTTGGCTGGAGGGGCTAGGACACAGCAGGGCTCAGGGGCCCTGAGGATGCCTTTAGCATGCCTCAGCTTCAAGTGGGAGAGCTAAGGAGGTAGTCCTCTGACAGTTCTCCATCACCTGGCCCACACAGAGCTCAGGCTCTGTGCAGGGCAGAGCTCAGGCTTTTGCTACATCCGTGACAAAATGAAGGCCTTGGGGCCAGAGGATACAGACTGATGGCAATACTTGGGTGTCTGGGGCACAGGCGGCTGGGAGAGGGACCGGTTGGAGAGCTGGCTGTGGTGTGCATCCCTCCTTACAGGTAAATGGCCACTGAGGATGCTGTTTGCACAGCTGGAGCTTGGCTCGGCAGAGCTGCTGCCTGTGGCTGCCCACTGCTGATTTTGCTGGCACTGTATGGCTTCTGCACGTGCTGTGGGGCCTGAGGCAGGCCCTCCCTTAGGGAGGTCCAGCTTGCTGCCCATATTTTGAAGGCAGATAATGCCGGACTTCAAACCCGAGGAGCAATGTTGAAGAGACCAGAAGCCAGGTTTGCAAACAACAGAGCCTGGGGAGGAAAACTCAGGTTGTGAAGCCCTCTTGGATAAGCCTGGTGTGAGCCAGATGTTCAGCCCTTGCATCTGGAAGGGGACAGTTGGATTTCCCACCCAGCCCCTCAGGCATGACCCTGTCCCTGGGTTCAGAGGGACGATGTGGGTTTCCCTGTGAGCTGGACAAGACAGCAGTCTCGCCCAAACGGCTTTCCTCTGTTTCTGGGAGGTGTCTGCCCAGGATGGCAGAAATGGCACCGTAACTGCTGTCCAAGAGATTTACAAATACGGCTTCAAATCTGAAGACATGTGGGAATCTGTGTCTTTATCCATAAATGTCACCTGGCTCCAAATAATTGTTTTCTCCAAGAAGCGTTAAGAGAGATGATTTGTTGCTAAAGCTGATCACTATTTCTCTTGTGCTTCTCTGGTGCATTTTCAAAAGCCTTACAGATGACTGAGAATTTGTCTTCACAGCACCTCAGTGGGTGGGAAGGCCCATGCTGTCCCCACTCGCAGGTGGGAAACGAGGCACAGAAAACTGCAGTAATCTTCTCCAGGTCATAGAGGAAGGCTATATCGCAGGCAGGAAACAAATGCTCTTAATGACACCCTCAGCCTGTCTCCTTCCAGACCTACGCTTTAACGGTAGGATCATGTTTCTTATGCAGACAGTGATCCAGCAGTCATGCACAGAGGATGGCCCCTTTATTTCAGCACCGACTGAGCTCAAAATGACTGACTTAAATGGCAATTTGGAGACACTGATTCTTCTTCCTCTTAGTGGAAGCATAATAACAAGGGCAGCACCTGCTACATAATTACTCTCTTATTATCCTGCCTATGGCTGACAAGCTTGAGGTAAACCAATATGGCCTGTGCCTTTAGGGAAGGAATAGAAGTCCTTCTGTTTCCAATCCAAGACATCTCAGTGGGGACTCTGGGAGAGTCATGTATGAGTATAGTATTTCTATTTGCTGCATTTTGGCAGCAAAATTAGGAATTTCACAAAGTGGTAAAAATGCTATAGAATGGACCAAGGGAGGGTCTAGAGGCAAGGACACATGGTGCTGGGGTACCTCCAAGGCACTGGAATGAATTTCTCCTGCTCACTAGTGCAAGAGGGAACAAAGTGTATTGCAGCTTCAGCTGATTTATCAATCGCTGGCCTAGTCCTGGTCCCTATGACTTGGGGACCAAGGATTAATGCCTCATGGTTTCTCTCTGCAATTGGCAGAGACAATGATGAATGGCCCAGGGAGATTAAATGGTGCTGTCTTTGTAGCCCTCCCCCCCCCCCCACCCCCAACCTTGTATGAGACTATCTTAAGCATTTTATACCGGGGATTTTTTTTTGTCTGTTTTTGAGGATGCAAAGTACTGTTGCATCTTGACCCTTCCTCCAGGAGAACCCCCCCACACACACCCAGCAGTGTCTCATCAACACCTACCTGAGTCATGGTGGCAAGCAAGGGATGTAAAAGGGACAGAGGGAAAATGATGTCCTGCCAGCAATGCAGACACGGCATTTTGGGTCTGGGAGGGCTTCTGTGCCATCCCCAGGGTCTGAAGCCCTAGTTTACCTCAGCCTAACGTGATGAGGATTTTTGTTTTGCATTTCTAATGCTTGTTCAACACCTGTTAGGGTAGTCTCTCCAATTTCCCCAACATCGTCCCCCACCTCAGTCCGACCTTGCTAACCAAATCAGCAGAGGGAAAGTCAGTTTGCTCTCTGGGGCCAGCGACTGATGGTAGTTTCTCTGCTGAGATGGACAAAGCTTGCTTGCCCCTTGGTGTATGCCAGGGCTTGGCAGACCCGGGCTGAGCTTGGTGGGGTGGCTGGGCTGCAGCTGGGGGCTCTGTGTGTCTCTGCTGCTGCCGAAACGCTGCCCTGGCCCCAGGAAGGCTGGGCATATGGCACCCTGCTCCTGCGGTGCCCGGGACCGGTGTCTGGGCAGGCGTCTGGCAGACAAGTAACAAATTAGATGAGCTGTTGTTTTGCAGAGCGTGTCCCTATCCCATGCAATGAGGAAGGTGGAAGGACCACCAGGCACGTGAAAGAGCTGGGGAGGGGGAGCTGGTGGTGGAGCAATCCTTTGCTAGAGGTGCCTTACTTAGAAACCATTGCAAGCTGGGCAGCGGCAAGCTGCAAGGTCCAAGCTGTTCATGATAGGTGCTTTACCAGAAGGAATTTATTTAAGCATGCTTAATGACTTTCACTTATTGCTGTGCTAATCAGGACACTGGAGCTAACGAGAGGCTCTTCTAAGAAGCCTTAGTGATGTCAGTAAGCCCTTGTACTGGTGCTTCCTGTGTTGGTCTGGTTATGAACAGCAGAGCTTCTGCCCACGAGCATCTGGTGGTTCAATGCCACCATCTAGTGTTCAACGGAAGGGAAAATTGGCGGGGGAGAGGCAGGCAGCAAATGCGTTTCATGAGCAACCTGAGAGCGGAGATGGCTTTGCAGCCCAGCAGCGAGCCCCGGCCCAAGAGCACTGTGGACTCATCCTGGCCGGCACAGCCAGCTCCCAGCCCCCTTCTCAGCAGGTTGCTCAAACCAGCAGGTCCCAGTCCGCAACCACGAGCAGCTGCACAAAACCAAACGTTGCAATTTGGAGCCTCGTCTCGATCCAGGGAAGATCAGGAATGGCTGCGAATAGCTCCATAGGGGACTTTGTGGGGAGAGAAAGGGAGACTAAGAGCAGCTCTCCCAGGTGAATGGGTGCTGCAGGTTCCCACTAGGCTGGTTCGCAGCCAGCATGGCTGCTGGTGGGACAAATGAGCCCGCCTGCCGCAGGGGGAGGAGGGCAGCGTGCGGAGATGGTATTTGCTTTGCAATGCAGGCCAAATCGCACGTGTCCCTCTGCCACAAGCCAGGCTGCAGTACTTCTGATGCACCCCCGGCCCTCAGCGCTGGCAGACAAGTATGGGAGCTCTGCACATGCAGAAGTTATTCTCTGAAGTGGCTTGGCTGCCTTCACCCAGCCAGGGGACTAAACCGAGACCCCAGGGAAACGGTCAGAGCGGCCTCACCTCCAGGGCACTGTTGGATGAGCGGCAGCAGCACAGCTCCAGCAGCCCTCCGCGACCCCTCACCCGGCTCCCTGTGCCCGCAGGGTGGAGAGGGCAGTGCGCGCGTGCCCATGGCTGCGTGGGGAACTGCTCTGCTGGGAGGAAAACCTGCCAAAAACGTTGGGGGTTCAGGTAAGCGTTTCTTCTTAGCTGGCTCAGTTTCCCAGCCCAGGGAAATTCTGCGTGCGAGCGGCTGGAGGCAGGAATGGTGACGAGCTGCTGCCCTCGCAGCCAGAGCTGTGCCATCCCGGTGTGGGATGTCAGAGGAAACGGGGAAAATGTAACAAATAAGGTGGGTCTGGGTGATGGCAGTGATAATTGTGTGTTTTGTTGTGTCTTTGCTTCCAAAAATACAGGTCTCAGGCACTTAAACTACAGAAAGCCTGCACATTTGTACTTACAGCGTGGGGGCAAGGCAGCAGCATTAGCCACCGTTCGCGTGGCTTCGTACCTCTCCTTCTCATTAAGGTATTGCTATGGAAGAGCCACACAGTGTGGGGGATGGGGCAGATGGGCTAAATTCAGGTTTTAAAGCATAAATATCTGTTCCTAGCACTTTCTTGAACTTTTCATCCTCTGGTAACTAAACACCAGTTATGAGTTAAAAATGAAGCTGGTAACATTTCTCTAACCAAAGGCAGTACTTGCAGGATAATGAAGAAGAGGTTATTTGTATTTAAGATCAAAGTAACTGGTATTTTGGGGGAAAAAAGAACACACACAAAACAAGTCTACTTTAGCAGCTTGAGAACAGTGCTGGCACAAGGACAAATGGGTATAAAGTAGCAATGAAAGAAATTGGGCCAGAAATTAGGATACCCACCAAGAAGTCAGATGATAGAGCAGCCTTCTGGCAGGGTTGGTCGAATCCAGGAAGCTGACTGGTTTTAAGATGTAGTTTGACCAGTTAATGAAATGTCAGACACTTGCCAGGGAACGGGGTCTTGCAAATGTTGTTTCTGAACTGGACTTTTTTCTTATTAAAAATGCTCTCCGTCATTACTCCAGCGTAGTTTAATAGTACCAGCAATAGTGATTGAATTGAAAAGGAGCTGGTAAATTTAACTGCCATGACATCCAAGCCAGGACAGACTCTCAAAACGACACAATTTGAAACGTTGTTGGCTTTGGTCTAAACTAGCATATGCTCCACAGCTATCGCAAATGACACTGTCGCAGGGGCAACACCACCAAAGCTCCCTGAGAGAAGTATCTAGGGAAAATGAGTTGGGAGGTCACTTCCCTCCTTAGGTTTTAACCCGGCATTTGAGCCTGCGGAGGGTTACGAGCCCACCCTAAAATGTAAAACGTACTCACCTAGGTTGGGACAGAGACTTCCTAGCAGAGGGCCCGTGATGGTGGAACGTGTTTCTTTGCTTTGTTTGGCAAAAAGCTGTTGGTTTCATCAGTGTGACGTGTCTGGTTTGTGTGACTGAACTCCAGTAATGCACCTAGGGAGCCACTGGGAAAATCAGTATCTGTAGGTGCTCTGGGTGATCACCTATTCCCTGCATCTAGCAGAGCTAGCTTCTTTCCCTCTGCTTTTTTTGCAGGGCAATGCGAAGTCGTTTCCTTACGAAAGAAGAAACAAATTCTGTAGACATGAAGCCCTTCTGGGCAACTGTTGCAGTTTCTTCAGAAGTTTTCAAAAACCCCAGATACTTTTTTTTTTTATAACTTCCAAAACCCCAAATATTTTTCCTTCTTTTATTGAGATCCATAACTTTAAAAGTTATTTAAAAGTTGTATGTGTTTCCTTTTCAGTCTAGGGGGGAACAGAGGGAGGTAATGCTTCCCTCCCTCCCCTGCTTCTTAAAGAAAGCCTGCCTTGTTTTAAATATTTTCCTTCTGCCTGTCTCCTTAGAAAATATTAGGGATATGGTGTCTGGTATTCATTATAAGCTCCCAACAGAGTAAGATCAATGAAACTTTAACTAAAGCAGCTGTGACCCAATATGTTACTTTGCTGTTGAAGTTAAAAGCATTCATAACAAAAATCAAACTTAACCAGTTTGTGAGGATCTTTTTCTTCCTTTTTTCAGCTGTTTATATGATGTTTTCTTGTTGCTAAGACTTCATGGTCACATGAGGTAGATCTTGCCTGAATTTCTTGTTTGTGTATCTTCCTATCTACCAGAACATGAAGTACTCAGATATTATGGTCATGAATGCTTTTATCTTTACAATGATTTAACCACCCACCAACCCTTTTCTTCCTGAATGTGAAAATAATAAGGTAAAATATAAAAGTTTATGAAGTTTTTTTTGTTTTATTTTTGTTTGTTTTTTTTTTTTACAGCTAGCCTTTAAAAAAATGAAGCCTTCCCCCATCTCCCCCCCCCCCCCCCAAAAGAAAAAGACAACACACAAAACCCCAGTGCAGTTGTCAGGAAAGCTCTAAATTTTCCTGTGTATGCTGTTTGATTACAGTGCAGAACTGGCAGTATTTCCCCTGGGTAGCTATTCTCCTCCACCATGAAGCAATCTGCCAGAGCTAGTGGCATAACATGCATATTTTTTTATCTCGGTTAGATGGCTCAGCTGGGGTCACGAATACCTTTTTTCGCTGGATAGGGAGTCCATTTTCATCCCTCTCTGAGCAGCGCAGTACAGAGTGGTCAGGGTTTATCAGATCTGCCCGCTAACGTGAATTCAGCTCTGCTTGATTGGAGGTTTTACTCCAACAAACAGATGGGAGGAAGGAGTGGGAGGCAGCTGGGGGAGCAGTCGCATAGACAAGCAAAGTGATATTTATTTTTTTAATCAGCAGTATTGCACCTAAGTCTGAGATACAGAAAAACAGAGGAAAGCTCACACAAGAGTGATAAAATGAGGCTGGAAGGACTCACAAGAAAAGATTAAAAGAGCTAAATATGTATACCTTGGCTAAGCAGGGAAAACTAAAGAAAGTTTATATAACCATCCAAAGGGAACAGTCCCCTGGGAGAAAAAAGGAGTCTTTAGGCTAGCTCAAGGGGCTGTAACTCAGTGCAACAGGAGGAATTTTGAAGGGCAAATACGGGTTAAACAGAAAAAGTTTTCCTCATGATGTTTGTTTGTTAAACTAAAATGACTTCCCACAGGGAGCAAGGGAAGCCCGGGCTCTCGACTTGTCTGTATGTCAAGGGAGGGAAAGGGCTGTGCTTTAAAAAAGGCAGGAGGTGGTGGTGGGGAGACTAGGAAAAAACTGAGCAACGGACTGGCCTGCCAGCTCTTTGTCTTCCTGTTTTCTGCTCCCAGACAGAACATGTTTACTAGGAAAAATGACCTGTGTGGGCTGGTAATCCTAAGTGCCATTTGACGTTTGAGTCTGACAACAGTAACACAAGGAAACTCTGCCAGGTGGGATGTACATATGTGCTGGGAATTAGCAACTGAGGACGACGGGAGATCACGCAGCAGGATCAGATCCATGGCAAAGCTGATGACGATACGTAATGATGCGGCTTTATTTAATGCATTATGCACTGCACTAGCCATCTCAGGGCGCCCTGGCATCTTAAGATGCCTTGGCTATTTCAGGGCAGCAGAAATGATGCCAGAGAGAAAGCAGATCTGCATAATCGTGTCTTTTGTTGCTGGCAGATGCACAGTCTGGACATTGTGGTGGCTGAACACTTAACTCCAGAGCAATGGATGTAATATATGCCTGTGAATGGTCTGGCGTGAAGAACAAGTAGAAAATGTGTCTTTCCCAAAACTATTCAATCTACCTAAAACAATGTAAACACTAGGTTTTCTGACCATTGTGTTCATGAACAAAGCTCAAAAAGTACCTGAACAAAGGATTTATTTTCCCCAGAAGGGACACTCTCAACTCAGTGCTGAAAAAGTAGCAGAATCATTGATTTGAATGCAGAATTTGGGAAGGCAGCCGCTCCATCATTATGTTGTATCTTAAACATGTAGAAATTTCCCCATGGGAGATGATACCAATTCCTGCACCAAGCAAAGAGGTGTTTTGAAGCAAGAATGGTGGAAGGAGCAAAGAAAATGCAGACAGCTAATAAATTACTGGCAGGAAGTAGAAACCAGCACTTCTGGCCTTGTGCTCTGCAGCTTCCCAACAATTGCAGGATTCTCAACTCTGCAGTTGTTTTCTAAGATGGAACAGGAAAACCCTGCCCCTTTCTGGCACTGCGAGGAACAGCCGTCTCTCTGGCAGGCCCAGTATACGGTCCCTGCAAGCCCAGGGCAGTGCAGGTGTTACTGGTGAAAGGTCTGGGAATTGAACTGCCTTTCTTTCTAGAGCAGGCAATTTAGGTAGTAGCTGTGCTGTTTCCTCATAACGATCCTTATGCCCTAGCTCAGAGCCAGAGGAACCCCCATCTGTGAGGCTAAAAGTTTATTAACTTCTGGCACCAGATTGACAGGATGGTGAGTAATTAACTAAAAATAGCAGGTCCAGATAAACATGCTGCCTATGCTCCCCCTGAACCCAGCTCTGTGACAGCCATTCCCTCAGAGGCCTGTTTAGGTGGGGGAGAGGGGAGGCAATACTGGAGACACTTGTGACACTGGGTTACTGCTATTTTGGAGCCTCGCACACACACAGCAGCTCCCTGCACACTGACGTCAGGGCTCTGAGTTTAAACGTCATATGAGCACAGGCCTTTAAAGTCTATGCAGAGAGTAGCACTGCTCAGTCAAAGCTGGATGCTTAGGAGATGCATGTAAAAATCTTCCTCTGACCCTTTTACCAGACCAGCAGGCAAACCAAAGCCTGCGGTTGGACCCTGTGGGCTGTACCACCTCAACTGGTATATTTGCTAGTGTAAATTATTTCCTGGTTGCTGTACGTGAGGGTGCCTTGTAGCACCAAATACCAGGTGGGCTGATTGAGTGCATCTTGCAGAAAGAGCCACTGCCTGATGACATGATAAGCTTATCCTGCTGAATCTTATCCTTCATTTAAACAACGTTTCCAGTGTTTGTAGCTGCAAGCGAGACATTAAAAGTATGAGTTACTGTCTTCTTGATGGCTTAGATGGCTATTATTATGGGCTAGGGGGAGTGTGCATTACGGTGTCCTTCCTGATTACACTAGCTCCGCACTGTTATGCCTATCACATAGGCTGCAGGAGGTTTAAAGACCAGTGGCCCAATGTCATGCGGTGGCATGGTGCCTAGCAGGAAAAGCATCTTGACCCCATAGCACTTTGGGGTTAAATGAGCTGTTGTGGATTCCCTAGTGTGGCTACCAGTGAGATGTGGTTCTAGTTACTAGACCTGAGATGGCAAAGCCACCTCGAGGGGCTCCTGATCTCTCATGCTCTGCTGCTTGTTTTTTGCCCACCTCCTGGAGTTTACTGCACTGTAAACTGGGTAAATCAGCTGTTTGTGTGACTTTGCTTTCCAGTGAATCTCTAAGAATGACTGTTTATCTAAACATGTCTTTCCACACATGAAGAATGGGCTTTTAGAAAACAAAAATTAGTATTCAGGCCCCCTGAAAGCTGAATTCATAAAACTGAAGGAGAGAGAGAATAGGTAGTGTGAGAAGCTGGGAGAGGAAACCTCCTGAGCTGAGTCTTCCACTGAATTGACTGTAGTATCAAATCATATTTATAGCAATACCATGTATTTCTGTATCTTTAATCAATATGAAGAGAAAGGCCTCTTATTGGTATAAGGATTTCCAAAGAGATATAATGCTTTAATTGCATCTTTTTCAAAATCAATATAGTGGCATAAAAATTCTGTATGTGCTAGGCATAATTCCTGGAGGGTTAAGCAGTAGATAAAATTGGAGCTTGCATTGTTTTCCAGCAAGATCCATCAGAAGTTTGGAGAAACCAGGCTGTCATATATATATATATGTGTGTGTGTGTGTGTGTATACATAAAAAAACAAGTTTTATCCTTTCCACTTTGTGTTTACATGTGTAACGTGACAGCATTAGTACAGCTAATTTAAAAGGAATGTTGTGATTACCACTTAACAACAGTTTGTCTGGTTTGCGCAAGTCTGTTGTTTTAATGTTGTGTTTGCTTAGTATAACATTTATCTAAAAATAAAAAACTAAAACTGTCTTTAGTGATGGGACATGTACCATCTTCCCCAGACAAGAAAAGCATGTGAAAGTTAGGAGAAAAGCAGTTTAGGTGGTATAAAGATGCAAAGACTTTTGCAGCATTGATAATATACTTCAGCTTCTGCAAGGGTTTGACTTCTATTTCTTAAATATATAACAAAGCAACATATATCCCAGCTTTGTCATACCTGGAGGCTACTGCAAAATCCACAGCTTTGTATGTGGGTTTGCTTTCCTGGGGTTTGTTTCTGTTGTTCTAGTTTTTTAGATAATCACTCTTCGTGAACTGTGTGGCAGCCAGATGTGTGTTTGAGCAGTTACTGTGCCACAAGAAAACTGAGGTCCTTGTTAAAGCTTTGCATCAGAGGATAGTGCTTGGTGAAGCATCAGCTCTCACTATATCATTAAGCAGATAATTTCTTGTCCCTTAAATATCATACTTCCTGTTGTGACATCCCAGAATAGGTTTTTCCTGTTTCTGCAACAGCAGTGGTCTCCTTTGCTTCTTTCTAGATGGTGATCCACTTCAGCTCCCAGCCATTACACATATTACTACTTCCTGAACAGGTATTTCCAATTTTGTACTAGTAGATTAGACTTCTTCCTAAACATACTTTGCCCTTGTTCATGCAGAATTTCATCTTGTTGAATCTCTCCTTCCATTTGTCAGACTCATTCTGTTTTTGCCTTCTGAGTATTCGACAGTCTTCCCAGGCTGATTCATCTGCACGTTTTAACGCTGCATGCTCTATTCTGCTAAACAAATTATTAATGCAGGCGTGCTAAGATATCCCTGATTCCACAGAGGAATTGTTCCCAAGTTTGTCAGTGAACTACTTTGAATGAAAACACTGAAAAGGGTGTGCTTCTAGCTCACGGTGAATTTTATCCTGACATTTCCCTGTTTGTTTAAGAAGGTACCATGTGGCGTATCACTGAAATACTATTACAGTCAAGTTTAACACATCTGTACTTTTTCCCCTTGCCCACTAGCTCAGTTATTCCAGTACAGAAAAGAAATAGATTCATTTGAAACAACTTGCTCCTGATTGTCTGTCATGTTGGCATGAACAGCCTCTCAGTTTATAGATTGAAAATGCTTATAAAATGATTACTTAATCTTTTGCTCCATTGCCTTTCTGGTCTTTGAAGTTAAGCTTGCCTGTCTAAAATTCTCTGCTCCTCTGGGAAGCTGGGTATTCAGGATGATGCTAGAGATTTTTCAGAGATGGTTTGTCAGTTACTTCAGTGAGTTTCCTAAGGATATTGCAAGTGCTGTCTACTCAAGTACATGTCAACTTTATTCTATTCTTTTCCTGCTATGGCCTACGTTCTTCACACCCTTCTTAAAATGAATACTGGGTCTCTCTTAAGCAAAAAGTGAAGATGACATGACATATCCAGTCTTTGCAATCTTCTCTCTGCTAAAACCAAAAATTTTTGACAGTATTAGTCACTGGGGCTGTGTAAAGAAAGAAAGAGATGGTTTGCCAAAACAAAGATGTGGTATGAACCAAGTTGCTTGGAACTGTAGTGGCAGAGCATGGTCATGAGCAGCAGCAATGTCACAGGCTGCATTTCAGAGTACGTCTAATGTTGGGTTAATACAGAAAGGAGCTCAAGAGGCCTTCAGGAAATGTCTGTGGGCTAGCCAAAGAAGGACATATGATCCTGCAGAAGCTCTCCCATTACCCTCTGAAAGTTTGCAAACAAACAGCTTCGACCCCGTAAAGTATTTTTGTAGTGGTGCACAACTTGCTTTCATAGGGTCATGATACTTCCTCACAACTTCACATTCAGTGTCTAGAACTAAACATACTGATCCAGTGTAAACTTGTTCTGAATATTCAAATATTAACCCAGGGCGAAAAAAAAAAAAAAAAAACCTTTTACTTGGTACCTGCAAGCATCACGTTGGCCCACATATCATGTGTCCTTTTGCAGCTGGCATAAACTCAGCATAAAAACATAAAGCTAACCTAAACCCTACCACATGCACTAGATAATGTAAAAAATGTGATGATGCATAGTGTCATATTGGCATTAAATCTCTATTGCTGTGTGATCTGGTAATGCAGAGTTCTGCTGCTAATGAGCCTTAATTGCCTCACACAGTGGCAAACCCGAGAGACAGAAGCAGTGCCTTCCCCAGATCCTAGCAAAGAGGATGTGGTGGATTCCTGACTCAGCTGCTTTTTTTCCAAGCCACAGCCATCAGCCTAGCCCTAAATAACACACTCACACCAACTATGAGCAGCAGGTCTGCAGCTTCAGTGATGAGCTACAGATCCGTGTGTTAGCATAAACTACCTCAGGGACTAGTTGAACGCTGCTGCAAAGCTGTAATTAATAGGATGCTAATTATTATATTTGGCTGGGAAAGACAGGTGTGAGGAACTACATCTAAGGGATATTAGAGTAAGCCAGCTACAACTAGGTAGGCTAAGCAGTAAGGATCAATTTGAACTGTAGTAGAGTAACCCTTAGGCTCTCTAACACTACATGACTGTTGAATAACACAGGCCTGTGTCAGTAATCTACTCACTGAATTAGAGTCTACTGAGTTCATCTTAGTGGAGAATGTGTGCTACAGCTAAATATATTTATGGTTAGTGGATAAGGACTTTTAGCAGGACACTAACATCTATTTGGTGAGGAGCAACTTGAAAGGTTTAGCCTTCCTGAAAAGTGTGTACAAATAAAAATGGAACAAGCCAGTGAAAACATTATTTCTAAATGTCTGTTATTCTTTTGTTTCTACCTCAATTTTCATTTTCTTTCTCCAAAGATTTTGAAAAAAGCATTTGGTGCTTAAATTCTCTGTGTCTAGTTTTATGCTATCTCTCTGAGACTTGTACAAAGTAGCTTTAGAGCCTTTGTTGCTGCTACCTCTAGGAGAGCTACACTTGATCTGTCAGTAACAGAAGTGTGTTAATTCACAGAGCCTTGGAAAAAAAGGACAGGGAATGAATAGACAAATAAGCGAATAGGAAAGAAGAAAGTAAAGAAAGGTGGGAGGAGAGTAACTTAGTGAAAGCAGTAATGAATATCCTCACTGATAGCAGAAGAGGGTGCCAACAAACATTTCTGCTTCTGTTGACAGAACCATTGTAGAAGCTGGGCACACGCTGAGTGTTTTTGGTTATGTGGCTTATACAAGCAGCTTCACTTGGGATGTGAGGGGCAGTAATTTTTGCAGATGGTCATCAGCAACTGAGGGTAGAGTCTCTGAACTGGAGCCCCTCTTTTTTTTCCTCTCTCCTCCTTTTTTTATATTCCATCCTTCCCTCTGGTTTATAGCTGTCTGCAGGGTGAAACTGTATACCCAGAGCTGCCTCCAGCAAGTTATTCCAGAGGTCTACTACTACCGGTTGGTGAAGAACCACCTCCTTTTGTGTGGTTTGAACCTGCACCTTATCAGTTTAGTTTGATGACTTTTAATTCCTGTACTGGAAGAGTCAGCGAACAGTTAATCCCTGTCCAGTGTCTTTATGCCTTTAATGTAGATCCTCATCAGATCTGCCCTCACTTCCCATTCAAGAAGGATATGCATTTATGCCCTACTGCTTTAAGAACAATAACAATGCCACAGACCAGCCACTGCTGGTCAAGAATTGTGCAACCCAAACATCCCCTCTGACTTGCTCCTCTAGTTCCCAGGAGCAAGTGAACAAGCAGGGATTTCATTCTGGCCTTCACTTAGTTTCCTGCTGCCTCATCCCCTTTTTGCTTTCAAATAGCCGTGTAGGGTACAGCATATAAACAGGCCTCTAGCAAGGAAGCAATGGGCAGCCTTGAGCCTACCATAGAGGACATGACCTCATAATTTCAGATAGCCCAATGTATATTCCCTAGCCATTTAGCTATCTAACAGATGTTTGATGGTGTAGACTGAGACTGTGAACTACTTTATGGACTAGCATCATCACAGATTAGGCTGGTTTGTCAAATAGCAATGATGGTATTTTACCAGTAGCCTTGATGAATTTAACTAGACAGATTTCAGCCTGTTTGTGTGGAGAAATGTAGGTGTCCTGCACCTTACTAAACTAGCCAGCAGCAAGAGTGGTGGAAAGTCCCAGGTGGTCAAAAAATGGCCTGAAAGCCCCAAAGGGAGAAATATTCCTTCATGTTAACACAGATCATGGAGAAACTGGGTGGAAACAGGCGGCTCTGTTAATGGCTCTTGTGCGTGGGAACCCCACGTGAGTAAAAGAGTGCCAGAACTTTATGTGGTAACGTCTTTGGGTAACATGGAAACCTTTTGAAAAGTGATCGTTGCCTCCTGGATCCCTTCCTGACTTTTGCTTCCTAGCTCCCAATGGTCTGAAAATGGATGAAGAAAGAGATTACTGGCTTGCACAGTAACAAAGGCAATGCTTTTAGGCTGCAGTTTCATGCTGCTAAAATGAACTAACAGCTGTTTCCTAAAGGGGTGCTCCTGCTCCTTCCTCTCTTCTCTGTGCCAGCACCTGTCTTGATCCCACTGCAAGCTGCTTTTCAGGGAGTTAAACCAGCAAATCTGCTTGCTGCCTTTTTCAGGGCTAGTTTTTGCTAGTTTAGCTCAGTGAACTGGCTCACTGTACAGTCAGAAGAGACGCAGTGTTGGCAGGACAGGACTGACTGTTCTAATGTTACCTGTTAGAATGGTGTAGCTCATCCTGAAAACACCAGTGTTACGTTTTAGATGGCACACCTGAATCTGCCTTTCTCAGAAGGTAAGGGTTATGATCCACATGGATTATCAAAAGTGTTGTCTTTTATTGCCAAAATTCTTTCTTCTACTATTCATTCTCTTGTGTGTGAATCATCTTTGCTTTTTTTCAGAGCCAGATGTCACACAAAACGCAAGTATCTATTTTTGTAATCAAAGAGAAAAGCTAGTGATACTGCTAGCTGTGCATGCTGTATACCTCTAGCTACACATCTTTGTCATCATTGACCCTACACATAGCAGAAATAACATTCTCAGTTTTGATACGCAGCATACTGTTTCAGTTTGAGGAACAGAAAGGGGAGGGAGGTGCTCCTATAATGCTATGATGTCAGGGGCATCCCGTGCAGTATAATTCCAGGAAAATGTATTTCATGTCAGTGACTAAGCGTGAAAAACAGAAGGCCATCCCCATAGAAATGCTTACTAACAGACACAATGTAACAGCGACAGCATCTCACAGTCTGTAAGAAGAGTAAGTGGAAGGCAGGACTCAAAGCTGCATGGGATTGCAGGTGACATTTCAGGAGAATGCTAGCAAAAGAATCATACTGCCCTCTGGCCAACCTGACATAACTATAATTGTAGGCTAGCACTGGTGTGTTAAGCCAAGTGATGCAGCAGTGCACAAACCTCGCAATGATAAGCACAGAACTGCAACCTCCATCTGTATTAGAAAATTATTGGATATATTGTCAAGTTCCAGATGTCTTCTGCATTTCTAATGCCCTTTGGGACAATCTGTTGCCTTTAATGCAATCATCTTGAAACCAAGCTGTGATAGAAGTCTGCAGTTAAGTAAAACAGAAACTAGGCTCAGCTCTTTGCTTGTCATTATGCACTTGATTCCAAATGAGAAAACAAACAGATCAGGTGCTGCTTGTGTAATTTTTCCTCTCTCATTCCTTGCTCTTCAAGGGTAAGAGAGAAATGCCTCTTCCTGCAAGACTCAGCTCGCTCCTGTGCCTGCCTGGAACACAAATGCAATGCCATTTTTCATCTGTTACACATTATACAAATTTAAGAGCATGATGGTTGTGTTTAGCACATCATCTGAGCTTTAATTGCAGCTGTGTAACATCATGCGAACACAAGTTTGTTTGCGCTTTTACTGCATTCTCAAAATGGCTTCCAGATGAAGTAGCTCCATTCAGTTTTTACATTCCACACTAGTAGTAACGCCATTGCCAATCTTCTTCACGTACCAGCAGCTTCAGCGTATGTGTAGCTGCTAGCTAGCCTCTGTGGGACGTCTCAGGCAGCCGAGGCTCATGCTCGAGCTGCAGTCTCGCTCTCCGTGCATGGGGAGAGAGGTCTGGGGAAGGCCCGGTTACAGGGCAGGTGGCAGCAAGCGGGCTGGGGTCCGGGCTGCCCCCGGGCCTCCTCCGCAGGCTGGGAAACGCCAAGAGCCTCTAGTGCCCATGGAGCGCGGGGAGCGCCGGGCCCGGCAGCGCCCCGCAGGCTTCCCGGCGGCCCGAGGCAGCGGCCAGGCCCCGCTATGGCACGGCAGGGGCCCGGACCACCGGGTCAGTTAAAGGGCTGCAAGCGGGCTCGGCCTGCGGGCCGCCTGGGCACGCTGCCCGAGGCCTGGCCGGGCGCCCCCTCTCCGCAGTGACCTACACTCTCCGGGGGGAACGGGCCGGGCGGCCGCCTCCGCCAATCGCCGCGCGGCCCCGGTGTCACGTGGGGCGCCGATGACGTGCGGGGCCACCTCCATTTTGCGGCGCAGCACGGAGGCGAGCCTGGCAGTCAGGAGTGAGCTGTCGCAGAGGGAGGAGGAGGCTGCCCGCTCGCCGAGCACCGACTTCGCCGCGCGCCCGCCTGGCTCGGCCCGCACCGAGACCGCCGCAGCCCAGGTTCGTGACGGGCCGCCGGCCCCTGCGCTGCTCGGCCGAGCCCGCGTACCTTCCGGTGCGGTGCCGCGGGCGGGCGGCGTCGGGGGAGCGGGGTCGGGAGAGCCCTCGGCCGACAGCTCGCTGGGGCATGGAGCACCCCGGCTCTGCAGCGTGACGGCCTTCGCCCGGCCCGCCTGGGCGGCGGTTGGTTTTACCGGCCGCTCGTGTTTAAGTAGTGTCCCCCTTAGCAGCGGCGCTATCGGTTTTGCTGCTGGGCGCGGCTAGGGCCGCCATTTTGTGGCAGAGCGATGGCGTTCGCTTTTCTTCCCCTGGTTGTTGGAGGGTGGCGCGCATGCGCAGCTGGTTGCCAGCGGTGCGCTGGGCGGAGCTAGGTGGCTGCGTGTGAGGGGCGGGACTACGGCAGCAGGGACGGGTTCGCATTGGCGCAGAGTAGGGCGGGCACCAGCTGTCCCGTTCCTATTGGGCTGGAGCGGGGGCGAGGCCGGGCCTGCTGCGGACTGCGGCAGGGAGCGCGGCTGCGCAGGGCGGGGGCGTGCTGAGTCACCGGGCCGGGGCAGGCGGCGGGCCGCGGGGCTCACGGTCTCGGCGCCGTGTTTCCCGCAGCGAGCTCCGCGCCCACGACCATGAGCGGCTGCCGCGTCTTCATCGGGAGGCTGAACCCAGCCGCCAGGGAGAAGGACGTGGAGAGGTTCTTCAAGGGATACGGCCGCATCCGGGACATCGATCTGAAGAGGGGGTTTGGGTTTGTGGTGAGTGCGCCCCTCTGCAGGGCCCGAGGGCCCCTGTCTGGTAGTGGTCACTCGGATCTCAGCATGTGGTGTAGGAGAAACTACGTTTTAAAAGAATGCTTTTAACGTTTTTGGATTAGAACAGCATGTAGCAAATAAATCAGTGAGACAATTTCTTGATATTTATGCATCAGTATTTTAAAGATCCAGTTTTTTGCTGTGATGGTGTTGTAGGAATTCGAGGATCCAAGGGATGCAGATGATGCTGTCTATGAACTCGATGGAAAAGAGCTTTGCAGTGAGAGGTAAGCTATCCTATTTTATGTGTTAATTAATATTTAAAATAAGAAAGTCAATTTTAAGTTGCATTTTGTTAGCAGCAGTGCTAAAACTGCCCTGTGGGTATATTCCTAAATGACTGTAAGGGAATGTTGAAAGATTTTTATAGATGCATAGTTCTGTTTCTCTTTTTTTTCTCCCCAGGGTTACAATTGAGCATGCAAGGGCACGCTCTAGGGGTAGAGGCAGAGGGAGGTACTCTGACCGTTTTAGTAGCCGACGTCCACGTAGTGACAGGAGGTATGTATAAGAGATCTGATGTAGGAAGAAGGGGAAAAATGGCTTTGTCTGATTCAAGAACTTGAACTAGAAAGAGATACCAAAAGGTGTTATTTGCCTTTTCTATTTGGTTGTTTGACATGACAGTAAGACAGGATAGTGAGAATTATGAAGCTTCTTAGATATGCTAGCTTCTTCTATCATTTTGGGATTTTTCCTGTAGTTAAACCAGTCTAAAGGAAGCTGTCTTAACTACAGTTGTTTGTGGCTTTATTTTTTTTTCCTTAATTCCCCCAAATTACTTAATGCCCATCCTACATTACTGAAGGTATTACATAGTTGATCTGTAATGGTGATACCAGTTATTGGTACAGTTTCTGGTGATACTGAAATGCAGTTACATTTTAATTACTACTGAAAGTCACAATTGTTTATTTCTGAACAGAAATGCCCCACCTGTAAGAACAGAAAATCGCCTCATAGTAGAAAATTTATCTTCCCGAGTCAGCTGGCAGGTTTGTTAACACACGATTAACTATTTTGACTTCATTTAATGGGTATGTAATGTAATAATTTTTGTAAATTATTATTTAAAATTAAATTTAATTTTAAATAAATGTTTATGTAATTAATGTAATGTTAAATAATGTAATTTAAATATTTTAAATTAAAACTAGTTAAATTAAATGTATAATAATAAATGTATATATTTGAGGAAATATATTTATTTTTTTCTTGTTTTTTAAATCAATTTTAACCACATATTAAACCCTTTATTTGCCAGCCTATCTGTGTCGTTGGCCTTATGACGAGGAGTGCCTGTGGGTTATCCTAATCGTTCTGTCTTGGTCACTCTTGGTTGGGCCTGGTTGACTTTCCAGTCAGCTCCTACAATGTCAGTTGGCCACCTCTAGATCTGTGTTTGCCGGTCTAGACGTAATCGATGCACTCCTTAATGTGCCACATTGCAGCGATCCCAGAGCGTTAACGAGATCTGATTCCTAAGTTGAGAGCTGTTCTTCCTGTAACGCTTCCGAATAAGAGATCCTGGTCGAAAAGAGTTGAAAGATACGAAATTAGGTGGTCGTTGGAATCCTGATCGCAGTAACGTGGTCCTTGGTAACTTCAAGCATAGAAAATGTCTGGATCCGTCAGTGGTCTCCTAATAGGGAGGGCAGTGCGATTAATGGCTTCCATCGACTGGGTAGTGTTCGTCAAGTGGGTGGCGAAGAGCCAGTCGGGCATAAATCATGACGGTATCTCCGGTCGCTTAAGGCAGTTTGCTGCTTGGCTAGCCTAGGGAAATGTTAATAAAGGTAAAGTAAACTATATTTTTAATGACATATGGGGCACAAAATAATTGGTGTTATGTAAATGTAATTCTGTATATATAAGCCTTGTAATGTAAACGAAGACTGACATAGTACAAAAATGTATGGGTAGTATTTTGCACTCAGTCCAGTTTTATATATATGTATATATATGAATGTATTTTATTTAGTCTATAAAGATTATATCTAATATAATATTTTCCTTAATGTTAAATGGGACTTTATTAGCATTTTGCTTAAAGCAATATGCTTTTTTCATTTATTTCGTGCCCTGATATAGATAATTCAATTTTGATAGAATACAAGTATGGCAATTGCCATGTTTGTAATTTATCTAACATCTTCTCTTTCAGTAGTCATAATTTTATTTAGCTTAAAATTTTGTTATCTATCTATATGTATGTATGTATAAAAATATGGATTTCACTTCTTTGCATAACATAACTGGTCTTGTGTTAGGATCTCAAAGACTTCATGAGACAAGCTGGGGAAGTAACCTTTGCAGATGCACACAGGCCTAAGTTAAATGAAGGGTAAGCATCTAAAATTCTCTCTCAAAAGCTGCAGAGTAGTATTTGTGTATATTACATAAATATTTGAAGAATCTGTCTAATTTTAGTTCTCAGTAGCTACTGATAGTTTAATTTAGGCTACATTCTGCAAATGTATTTTCTGGCATTTGAGGAAGGAAATCCTGGAATTCATGGCTGAGTTTATGACGTGGGATGATTGTACGAAGCAGTGTGGTGTGCATGCAGGGTGGGTGGTGGTGGTCGTTGTTTGTTTGTTTACCTCCCCCAGAATCTGTTTTGCCGTATCATCAAAAATGTTGTTTGTAACAGCGAGCCATTTTTTTCCTTGTTTAATTTCTCTAGGGTGGTTGAGTTCGCCTCTTACAGTGATTTAAAGAATGCTATTGAAAAGCTTTCTGGTAAAGAAATTAACGGAAGGAAAATCAAACTAATTGAAGGCAGCAAAAGACACAGGTATGTATTTCTAATCTGTAGATTAATGCTAAAATATCCATAAAAGAAAGCTTTGAAGTCAGGGACCAGAAAAAGCACACTGGAGACCAGTACATTGTCTGGTTATTGTAGTGGCCTGTGATATTTCATTGATAACAGTGATGCTCGTTGTTTCCTCAGTAGGTCCAGAAGCAGGTCACGATCCCGTAGCAGAAGTTCATCCAGGTCTCGTAGCCGTTCCCGTTCCCGAAGCCGCAAGTCTTACAGCAGGTCAAGGAGTAGGAGCCGTAGCAAGTCTCGATCAGTTAGTAGATCTCCAATGCCAGAGAAGAGCCAGAAACGTGGCTCTTCGAGTAGATCTAAATCCCCAGCATCTGTGGATCGGCAGAGGTCCTCTAGATCGAGGTCCAGATCTGTTGATAGTGGCAACTGAACTATAAGTAACTTGCCCTGGGGGCCCTTTTTTAAACCATACTTGCTAAAACTTGTGGTAAGTATGTGACTTTCTGTGGGGAAGGGTTTGGACAGGGAGGGGGGAGGGGGAACTTTGTAGATGTGGACCATGGGGAGGGAGGGTTATTGACTAATTGTATTAAATGTTTTTTGATAACCCTTTTCTTGCTCACATTTTTGTGAATGTCTGAAGTGTATAGTTTGTGTATATTGGCAGAGCTCTTTATAACTAAAGCAGACACATTTTTTTTGTACTCAAAAAAAAAAATTATCTAAACACTTAATTCCCAGTATATTCAACTGTGAATAGCAATTCAGGATATTAGTTTAATATCTCAAATTAAACTAATAGCTTTAGGCATCTAAGAGCTCTACATGTGCTGTACATAAAGCTTTATTTCAGAGGGTATTTTTTTGTGCTTTTGAACCATTGTTTCAGTTACAGGTCAGCAGATTAAGTGCTGGTCAATATCAGTAATAAAACTTTATTTTGAAAGCTTTTCATTTAATATGACTTGCACTACACTAAGAAAACGCCCATTTCACTGCCCTGTGGTAATAGTATTCTATAAAGCACCCTACTTCTAAATACTTTAGAATTAAATAGCTCAAATAAAATATAAAGAAGAAACCTGTCTCTGAATCTGGTGTGTTCTTACTGTTAAAGCATTTGTAACTGCGCCTCATGTAGTTAGGCAGTAGTAGGTCTCTTAAAGATAGAGCTATAGTAAAGCTGTTGAGTACTGTGGGTGGGGGGAAGACTTTCTTGCCTTTAAATACATCATACTAAAAAGTTGAATTTTGTTGTCTTTAGAGAACCAAGCAGTCTTAAAGTTAGCTCATTCAGGAAGCTACCTTGGTGAGACTTTTTTGGTATAGTCACAATATAGCTGTCCTTAGATCTCTATCTTAATGGGCATTTATGTTTTGAAATGAGAAACCTAATAATAAAGGGAACCCTCCTATAATAGCTCATAGTGGAAAGGATGAATCATTTATGCTTTAGTTACTGCTTAGAGAATAAGAAGCCTGTAATGTTAAAGATGAATGCAGTTGCCATAGTGTGTCTGCCCTTACAAATGAGTGTAATGCTTTCTGATCACTGTTCTCTCTTGAGGTCTGTGCTCACCTTTTGTTCTTCTCTTCAACTTCCATGTAAAGTCACTGCTTGTAATTCTGCTAGCATCCCCTGAACACCAGTTGCTGCCCTCTACAGTTTTCCAGATATTTAAACCCAGAACACAGGTTGTAAGCACTTACAGCTGTGTCCAGACAGTCCAGGTAGTATGTGAAATGCAAGGAATAAAGATGGCTTTGTTCTCTTCCCAGAAAGGGCAGTGGTGATCATAACTGCAGGGAGGAGGAAAGGAGACTTCAGGAGAGCGTTATGCTACCTGCTTACAGAAGACTGTTGGGGGTTTTGGATCGGTATGATCCCACTCCTTTTTTTTCCAGAACAGTTCTGGAGTTTGTCTGTAGTGAACAGCATACTTGAATTAACTCATTTCAGTGTTCAAAGTGTTTATTCACCTAGGAGATGGAGGTTTGGTTTGTATTCATCACTGTTCAGATGGTTTACTAGGCTTAACAGGGCAGATATGAACACCATTTCCAAGTATAACAGGAATCTGAAAAGTGAGCATCTTGGAAGACTTCCCTGCAAATATTTGCTGCTACCATTGACTTATCACAGGAATTCCGGATGATAATGTTCAGCTTTCTTCAGGAAAATTTCTGAGCAGTAGCAGGAGGTGACTTTCACTATGCTCTGAAGGAAGAAATGCTGAGTTTTAGTAATTTGTCTAAAGGAGCTGGCATTCTGCACCAAAACCACCTTGCTTAGGTTTTACCAGAATACCCTGACTATAAGATGAGTTAACTGGAGCTGTGCCTGTGTAGCTGTGTTGTATAATTCTGTATTCTTTGTA
This sequence comes from Dromaius novaehollandiae, assembly GCF_036370855.1. Classification (NCBI taxonomy): domain Eukaryota; kingdom Metazoa; phylum Chordata; class Aves; order Casuariiformes; family Dromaiidae; genus Dromaius; species Dromaius novaehollandiae. The sequence continues at coordinate 39,417,699 of NC_088102.1, forward strand.
GCTTTGCTAGAAGAAAATAGTCCAAGTTCTCAAGGAAATTCTCTGAACACCATTGAATACCTACCAGCAAGGTGTCTGTAGGAAAATGGTTTAAACCTTCCCCCCTCCCTGAAGTCTTAATTCCAGTATTGACATATAGTTCAAACTAATTCTGAAAAGCGAATGCAGTATGAGAGGACATTGAGGTATAGATACAATATTTTTATAGGCATTAGTCCTCATTTCGGGGGAAGAGGAGGGATTTTTTTAAGTTTGTGGGTGGGAGTACTGCAGCAATGATGCCCTGCATTTCCATGTTCTGGTGTCCTGCATGTTTATGCCTTACAGTGATCCTGTGTAATCCCAATGTTTCTCAAATCCTCATCCATATTATGAGAAGTCCTTAGAATTTAAAACTAACAAATATGCTTTCTTCTAGAATGTTTTACAAACCTAACTCAGTAATTCACTGAAACGTTTAAGCAGATCCTTAGAACCTAGGATGGACCTTGGATCAGGCTTTAGGAAAGGCAAAAGGTAGTTCAACTCGGAGCTGGTGATCTGGGATTCCCCCCCCCCCCCCCCCCCCCCCCCCCCCCCCGCAGGCCTTGTTGGCTTCTCTCTCTACTGTTTCAGAGCCTGAGAAGTTTTGGGGCCTTGTGATGAATATGTCCGTTGATGTGGCACTATATTGAACTAGTTAGTGCTCCTGAAAGCAAGAATATTGGGGAGAGCTATTCAGATTAACATGCAGTTAGTCTGGATTATTTTTAGTCAGTTTTGGCAGATGGGCAGTTGCTCTCAGGCTAGTAGTTCAGATGTTGGGTCATTCTCTTAGGAAATGTGGAAGAGGAGGGCTTTTAACTATAAAGAAGGCATTGAAACTTGCCCAGAATGTCAGGTTAGCTGCTCTATCTCAAGTTATTTGATCCTTTCTGCTTGCTTGAATGATTATGGACATTTCAAGTGGGACTTGGCTCTAGGTAGAATCCAGATGGGTGAAGGCACCTGATTACTGGAAAGGGGCGGTATTTCAGATACATCACTCCCTCATATTTAGCAAAACAAAAATAATTCTGGGATGTTTCCTGCTCCAGAAGTAACTGTTGTAAATCCTGTTTCTGAAACAACTCCTTGCTGGCAGCCTGAATAGATTTTTCCATTGGTGAGCTAGCTGCCATTGATGCTTGACTTCTGGGTGGGCAGTAATCTGAAAACACATTGCTAGGCTTTGCATTGCTGAGGGTTATGTTGGCTTGTCAAAAGTGATTCTACAGATGATACTGTGATACCTATACTTATGCATCAGGTTACAGCAGTTATGACAGAAGCTTTAAGTGTGGGTTCTCATTACTGTCCTGTTTATTCTTTAAGCTGTATTATCTTAGGTTGCAGTGCACACTTAGCACATTTAAAGTTCTAATGCCAATCCTCCAAAGTAGTCATCTCTGTAGTGTGTTATAAATAGCAAGGTGATGTCCTGAAAATATGCTATAGTTAGCTGCCTGGCTCATATAAAGCAAGGCATGTTCAGGCCTTATGTACAGCTTGCTGCGCCCAAACTTTGCACCCTAATGCACGTTACCTGGCTGTGTTGTGAGTTTTTGTGGTCTCGGCTGTGTAGACACAAATGGTATACCATACAGCACTTGGGTTCTTGGAAAACGGGAATGACCAGCAGTCCATGGGTTCCCTGAACAGGACATTGGTCTCAGTTTGTGGATGCTGCATTGAGAAAGTTTCACACCTCATTTTTGGTCTCTGCTAGAGAAATTACATTACGTTTCAGGGATGTGTTTGGGAATGGTCTCCAATGTTTGCCAGTAAGACAATTACAAAAAAATGAACGTAAGGAATTGCTGCTGGAAATGATTTTTCATATGGGCAAAGGTGGGGGCAGTCACTTGGGAATGTTGGCAGAGGGGTTAGTGCACTAAACCATCTCAAATAAAAAGAAGTATTTGTAGGCTGTCATGAATGACTCCATACCTGAGCCTAGAAGTCTCCCTCATAGGGATGGTGAGGAGAGGCTTAGTCTGTGGAACAAGGTGTTTGGGAGATAACATAGGGTGGCGGCGGGGATAGCTCTGTGGGAGATCCCTTCCTCTGGTTTGAAATGAGCATATAGTACAAGTTTTACACACAACTGTGGGAGACTTTTAAGCCTTCTGCAGAAGGTAGAGCTTGAGGGGTTTGTGGTAGCAGCTGCCGCACAATATTTTTATACTGTTTCCCTGGTTTCTCACTATTTCTGCTGGGTCTCGATACTGGTTTTATTTCTTGGGTGGTATCTGTGTCTTGGGTGATAGCTGTGCAGGTCATTTTTGCTGCATCTACGGGAAAAAAAAATATGAGAATGCATAGTTCTGAATCTAGGTTATGGAAAGCTTGTAACACAGCTAAGATTTATTGTTGCTAGGTGATAAAAGGAACTTGAAGTCTTATCCAAATACTTTGGCCATTTTGTTTCCTGTTGTTTCATGAATCTGCCTGGAAAGCCATCCTTTTTGCAGCAGGCTTATGAGCCTCCTCTGTGGCTGTTTCCAACATCATCTACTTTGCACTGAAGATGTGCCTGAGGATCAAAACTGAGTGTGTTTATGTGTAATAGGAAGTGCTTGTGATCATTCATCTACAGTTGTGAGGTATAACGAAATGCTCTTATAACAGCCTATGGTGCTGCTCAGCTGCTTCTCTGTATCCCAAGTGACTGGAGATAGTGCCTTGAGGCAGGGCTAGGGTGGTTGGTAGAGGATCTGATTTAGCAGTTCATTTTCCAACCATCTTCACAAAGAATCAGCTGGACTTCGATGTTATGAACCTGTTGAAGCTGAAGAACAGTCTACCTCGCATCTGTACTGATACTATATATATATGTAAATATATATATATAAATATATTTCTAATTAAGCTGAATTTGTTTGTGTACCTTCTAGCAGATGAGCTAAATGCTTCCTTCTTCTAGCTACAGTACTTGACAGAAGTTCTGTTTGTTTTCTCCTCCTTCCACCCTCAAAAGTGACACCCTCAGTGAGTCCTCTTCAGCTAGCAATGAAGCCAGGATTTGTTGCATTAGAGAGTATCTAATGTTCTCTTACAGTTTTAGATAAGCATGTGACTATCTTTTGCAAGTGATCAGTGCAAAAAACAGCTTTTTGGACCTGCCGTGGTTCAAGCACATGATTCTGGAAACCTGTGAGCACTGAGAGCATAGATAATGTATTGCATTACAAAACACTGCTGATATAAGTAGCAATTTCTAATGTCTTCAGTTACCTCTGATTTTTGCTTGTGATTTGTTTAGCCCCTGTGTATCATGTATGGTAACTTTGAGCTAAAGGGCAACTGGATTCTGCCCCTAGAAAGTAATGGTTCATTGGTAATTGCTTATAAGAATATATGGTTGGGAATGGAAAACTTCAGAAATACAGGAACAAAAGTGCACTTGCCATTTGGTTTTGTTATTCTGTCGTGGATCCTGAAGACCAGGATGAGCAGAAGGCCCTCTCCAAGCTGGAATATCAAGTAGAGAAGTGGGAAGAAGTACAGGTGACCAATGATTTCTGGGGCAAAGGTGACCTTGAGTATAGTAGAGCAAAGTTGTACATTCTGGCAGCCAGTTTCCATGCACACTGTCCGCCTGCATCTGGAGGAGGAAGAGGTAAACACAGACATGTATTAAAGATTTGATCTATTTCTCAGCAACTTAAAACTAACGCTGCCCACCTTGCTGTTGCAATACCTCATGCATTTGCCTATGCTAAAAGCTGCTTTATCAAGAACCAATACTGGGAACCCTAGAATGGAGATTCACTTTGTGCTCCCTTGGTAATGTGCGGAGGCAGCACTATAAATGCGGACTTCCTACTTAAGTGTTTTGGAGGCCTTGTGTCACGCTCCTCTGGGATCTGCAGCTTCAGGGAAGGAACCCGGTTCTGAGATAAAAAGAGGAGTCTAAGATGTGATGACCAGAAGTCAATATAAATCAGGGCTAAGGGACTTTCTGGATTAGGCAGGATGAGAAAGGGAAGGAGTGGGTTTTATATGCAAGGTTCAAGGTTTCTGAATTGAATTCCTGGGGCTTCAGCTGAATGCACTGATTGGTTTGATGTAATTATCAGCAGAGGAATAATTTTGTCATCTGAGGTTCAGTCTCTGTTGGCACTCCCTAATTCTTTTTTCTATTGCTTTTTCTTTGGCACTGTTCATTCTCCTCTTTCTCTTACTTCATTGCTGAAAAGAGAGGCTGGTAATGCCCACTTTGTGGGTCACTAGTGATCTTAAGTCAAAACTATCCTCAGCTTGTCCAGTGAGCTTGCACTTCCACTCCTCTTGTAGTGATCAGGTATGCACTTCAGAGAAATGATTCCTCCTCTTCCTCCCCACTCTTTGCTGAGCCAAGCAGGGAGCAGAGGTTGAATTCATTTCTCTCCCCACTCATGGTGTAGGAGTATTGCGGCTTGCAGTGTATCTGCTCATACCATTAGAGCCAATTCTGGGAGATTACAGTCAGTGTTCATTTTATGAAAGTACCTCCATGTTGAAACCAATGTATTCACCATTGCTGTGTACACCAGACCTCCCATTATTCTATATTTCTTCTGGGAGGAGGGGAGTGGAAGAACATACCGGTCGTTAAGCTTGAAAACTGCAGAGAGAATGTAGCCCAGCAGGAATCCAATAAAAGGCATCAAGGCAGAAGATCCCAGGAGCGCTGGTGAGAAAGTGGCCATGATGTTGCTTCCAACATTGATGACAGACAGAACGATTATTGCAACAGATGATAGTAGAAGCACAGCCATCCCTATCTAAAATGAAAGTGTTCAAGACATGGACAAGACAAAAATCCTCATCAAAATGTGTCTCAACTGTTGGAAGCAGTTGTGTCCAGTTCCATCTATCACACATGTAAGTATATAATGAGAGATCCACAGTGGTGCATAGGTGCCTTTCATGGACTTAAATGTTACCAAGTAATCCAGAAGAGACTTGCCAATGCTGTTAGATGTTTCAGCTTCCTTAGTGATCTTGAGGTATTACCTATAGAGACCTTAAATAACAACCTTCCTGGCACATGTGCAAAATGTCTGATGAGTATTTTTTGATGTTTGGTCCACCAGCCACTTGTTTCTCAGGCAGAATGACTATATGCCACTCTGCCCGGGTCCCTCTGTTGGCTGAGTATGACATACCTTTCACCTAAAGTAGCTGGGAAGGAAACCATGTTACTCACAAGTAGAACCTGCCTACAGCAGGTATGCAATGCAGTAGCTGCATTTTCAGATCCTCTCACTGGAGCCTGGTGATTCAGCAGATGAAGTACCTGGGTAATATTGGGAGGCAGAACATGTAACTCTCATGCCTCTCTCTTCACTTTAAAGTCCAGTTTAGATGGAGTTCTCCAGCTGTTTATTTACAACAGCTGTACCCGCTCCCTCTTCTAGAGAAGAGAAATACAATGATGGTGTTAGCAGAAAAGAAAAAGCCAAGGGTCAGCTGGGACAGCATAGGTTGCCTTCTCACTCTAGACTTCTAACACTTCTGTCAGAAATCTGGTCATCACTTCCCTGTGCTTAGTAAAGGAACCTATGAAGAGCTATGGTCTTCCTACATCTGCTCTAGCCTGACTGCTGGGTTCCCATGCTTCTTACAGTCTGGCTACTCCTAATAGCGTTTTATCAGGTGTGTGGGTCCTGGCACCCAAAGCTTTGTCCCACTTTCTCTGATAAGATGGAGTCTTAGTGAAAGAAGTTATGAAAAACAGGTTTGCAAAGTTGTTAGCAGCTCTCTGGGTACTGCTGTTGAAGCTATTGGGTTAGGCAATTGCGTGGTTGTCCAGATTTCCCTTTTGCTGTTTAAATGGTAGATGTACAAAGAGGGTAGGGAGATGATTGCAGGCTTAAACAGGTGCTTAGTGATCTAGTGGAATTTGCTGGATGGGTATCTCATTGCTCTAAGTAGAAGCTTTGCAGTTTGCCTTTTGCCCAGTGCTAGAGCTCTGAGAACAGCAGGGAGATTTTTTTGTATCCTGGGTCTGCTTGGTTACAGTTTTTAGTGCTGCTTGTAGCAATAGAAAATAAAACTGAAGCTAATAAATAGAGCAAAGCAGGAGGTTGCCCACAAAATGCTGTCCATTCAGCAGAGGTTGAGGACCTTTCTGTCAGCAAATACTGTTTAAAGACTAAAGTGGTGCTTTTGAGTACTGTACTCAGCCTTCTCATTGGTTTGTGGCATGCCTTAAAGAAGTTAATTTCTCTATACCTCTAGTTTTGTAAACTTCCTTGAGGCCATTGGCCAAAAGGTGACTAGCACAGGATACTTCTTACCTTGATGACAAAGCCAGTGTACTGTGGTTTCTTCTCATTCAAGATGATGCCAATAGCACAGGGGATTAGCATAAGGACCAGGGAGATGATTATTCCTTTGTATGGCACCTTGCCCTCCAGACCACCCTCATATAGTCCTCCCGAATAAAGGTACAGAAGCAGAGGCATTAGTCCAATTGCCAGGACTGTTGAGCATGTGGTCATTACAATGCTGAGAGGAAGAAAGAATCTTTCAGTAAAAGAATAACACTTTTTGTGGAATATGCTCACTTTCTTAATAGCCCTGGACACATGATTTTAATCTAAAACTTTACCTTGTTCTTTCCAGCCTGTCACTGAGCTTTCCTCAACATTACTATCAGGTTGTAGAAGGACTTAATATGAATAGAGACAGGGGAAGAAAGGTTCTAATTTAAGCTCAGAAAGGACCTTTGTTACAGTTACAGCTCATATTTCAGAAATTCAGAAGTGCCAAAATTATGCTCAATATCTTTGCCTGGATATTGCTAGGGTTTGTTGGAATGAGGGCCACTTCTAATTCTACATTTCTCACGGATGCGGCTTCTTCAGACAAAGCTCTCAGTCTACATGCAAAGGCAGTTGATCTCCAGCTGTACCAATAACTGGCATGGTGAAGAAGTGAGGTAACATTAGGCATGTGTACTACTATATGGAGGTGGAAAAAGTGCTCCAGTACCCACCTCATCAAGAGCGACTTATATTGTATGTTTCATTGAAAGGTATAAATTCCATTTCACTGTAAAGCAGGGAAAAATTGGTTTGTTGAGCAATGTGTGCTTTAAAAATATTCTAGACTTAGTATTTCAGTCTTTGTTTAGCTTCTTGGGGATTGCTGACACTGATTAAGCTAGCTTCTGAACTGATCATACTATACTGGCCTGGGTAATCTGTACGTGCTCAGTTTTCCTTACCTGAGGTTCATATCTCCTTTCAGTGCCAGGCTAAAGATGTTTGAAAGGTTTCCACCTGGACAGCAGCCACAGATGAGGATGGCCAGGGATTCTATAGTACCTAGCTGGAAAAGCTTGCCCAAAACAAATGCTGTCAAAGGCATTATACCGTATTGAGCCATTACAGCAATTGCTACCCCTTTGGGTTTCCTGAGGTGAGTTGTGATCTTGGTTATCTCCATTGTGCACCCCAAAGATACCATGACGATGAAGAGGACCACAATAAGAATCGCATTCAGGGCTTTGTCTGTGGCCTGCTGGCCAAATGCAAACGGTGGTGCAGCGCTGGTCAAGGAGGTGCTCTCTATGCAACCCGGGCTCCAAAGCTCTGGGCTCTCAAGGGCTCCCTTGGTCTTATTCATCCTGCCGAAGAGTTTAGAGGTCCCTTCTTCCATAAGTGGCTCGCAAGGTGAGGAAGGGGTTGATTCAGAAATCTGAATGAAATTCAGTAAATACAAGCAAAACATGAGCTCTTTTCCTGCCTGTGGTCTGCACTTTCTCTCCTTCAGGCTACCACTCTTATCATTTAGCAGCTGTTGAAGCTGAAGTCTGTTTCGAGGGATTGTGTTGATTATAGTTCATGCTTCTTGGAAACTTCTTGCCTAGGATACTGAAGCATCCTCCTTACATATAGAATCACAACAGACTATCTCTACTACTCACATTGTCAATCAACACATGTCCCAAAGCCCAGTTTCCATCTCTATTTCATAACAATGAAACATGAACCCTGCTCATTTCAGTAATATGTTATGTAGCTTGCCTATACTTCTGCTCTGGTCTCCCACCTCTTCAGTGCCTGTTCTCACCATCTGTGAATGAGGGCATAGCTGGTGAAAATGGAAGGGAGGCTCATTCAAAATCAACAGAGAGAAGAGACACTTCATACAAAGCAAAATGAACCAGAAGAACTCTTGGCCATGAAACATTTCTAAGGTCAATGCTTAAAAATGTGATGCATCAAAGATACTTTATTTTTTTAAGAAGGCTTATAAAATCCTTATGCTCCTGGCCATAAGTCAATCTCTCAATAGGAAGGCTAGGAAGAAACTACCTCTATGGACAAACAGTTTCTCTGCTAAACTGTTAAGGGCTTTCATGTCTCTTTTACTGGTGCAATTTCTTCTTATCAGAGCCAGGATATGGACAGAGACATGCACTGTTTTACATTGCCTAGCAATTTTTTGGTTGCACAAGAATGAATTCTCTAAGCTTCACCAATGTTCAAAATATTATTCCTGCCTTGGTGTTGAGGGGAGGTCCTGTGTGGGAGGAGCCCCTCAGCAGCTCCTACAGTGCAAAGCAATGCTCGCTGTGTACTGTGCACAGTACAGGCTGCATGGTGCAGCCTGAGGTACCTTGCACTGTGATCCACTGAGCAGTGCTGGCATGGCCTGAGCTCTCCAAGCAAGGTCAAGCAGGCAGTTTTAGCCTCCTCTCTGCCCTGACTGGTACTTGTCTTCTGCTTTCAGTGCAAGGCTTCATGTCACGGTATGGGTGCAGCTCTCTGGTGAGCAAGGAAATAGGAGAGGGGCAACTAGCATGGTGGTAGGAAGAGGGACCAAAGAGGTGGCTATCAAAGATTGTTCATCCAACTGCTGCAGAGGCTGAAGGGACCTCTTCTGCTCCCCCCCTGTTGCTTCCCATCACCTGGCTGTACAGCAGGACATGCTTCACTGCATGCACCATGCTAGGGAACAGCATGCCCATCCGCAGGTGCCGTGCTCCCTGACCCCTGTAGATGTTTTGCCTTCATTTAGGGAACTATTTGACTGGAGCCCAGCACCAGGGTCCGATGTGGGGCTCTACAGAAACACACAAACCCAGATATGTTAAACCAGAGTGAAGTAAATGCCGTTACCTTAAATGCCTGTGAATACAGCTTTAGGAGGCTTCAGTGAGATTACTTGCTGCTCCATCCATTCCTGGTTGAACTTGGTGAGCAGTAACACTCTTCAGTCCTTCTGATTCAAGAAAATCTTTTTCCCTTGGTAAGATCTTGTCCTCTGCTTGCAGAACATAATGCCTGTGTCTAAAAGAATCTTTTAGATAGTGAAATTCTCAGAGTATGTGTTGTTGTAGGACTGCTGTCTTTTTCTCTCTGGCACAGAATTAGGGAAGTATTTTAACCAGAGGATGGGGAGGGAGTTGCTGCAATTTGGCCAGACTTTAATCCTTTGCTAAAGATCATTATAATTCTGTTCTGCTTGTTTCAGTAATGTATTCATCATTTCTATTCATCTCAGAGCTCAGCGGGCAGCAAACTTTCCAGCCCAGTTGCTCTGGAAGAGTCACTGGATGCAGGCAGGATTGTCAGAGCTTTTCTTCCTAGTCCTTGCTTGCTCTTATTTTGGTTGGGAACTTTGTCTTCTAGGCTGGGTGCCATGCAGGAAAACCAGCAACGGCAGCTCTTGAGCCCAGCACATGCATCCCCAATTGGGCTGGGGCAGAGCAGTGCCAGGAACCCTGTGGGAGAGAGGCAAAAGCAGCAGGACAGAGCCACACCACGAACTCCCCATTTCTCTCCATGTTTGTGCCTGCCAGCTTGTACCCTTTAATTGCTTCACCATTAGTTTGGACCATGCTGCTCATGCTTGGAGAGATGTGCCCTCCCCATAATATGTAGGCAGTGCTTTGAGGCAAACAGTAATGTACAGCCTCATTTCTGGAGTCCTGGCTAAGTGAGCAGGAAGAGGTACCCTGAAGTACAGCAAGTATTTTATTTCTCATTAGGCAAGCGCAATATTTCCAGGCAAAAATAAATGCTGTTAGGCAGCACATGGGCAAATCCTATAAGAGTTGGTAGGAAATGCATAAGCAAAGTCTGTGGCAATTCCTTCTGCATTTTTCTCCCTCCCTTCAGTTTTATTCCCAAAGAACCTCAGACTTTCTAAGGAAATATGTTTCCACTGTGCCTTTTAGCTGTACACTGATATTTGTCAGAAGATGCAAGAAGAGTCAAGTCAAACAATTAATTTGCTTATAAAATGTCTCTGCCTCTACAGCCCACAGAATCCCCCCAGCAAGGTCAGTACCGTTCAGGATTTTACAATGGCAACATTATAATTCTCTCCTCATTTGTCTTTGCAGGACTATAGAAGAATGTTTCAAGTACCCTGATAATTAAAAAAAAAAAAAAAAAAAAAGCCTGCTAGTTTTAAGCTCTTCAAAAATTCCTGCTGGCTCCCAGTAGTTAAAACAGGAAATGCCAGAGGAACCAAGAGAGAGACTCACTGGGAGAAGTGGAATAAATTGTGATCCCTCTTTCACCCTGATTCCTGCTGGGGATGTCCAGTCATTTTACACAGGCACCGGAGCTGGGTGTCTGTGCTCAGATGTGGCCAAATAACCTCATCTCGGCTCTGAAACAGCTGCTCGCGGAGGCCAGAGCTGGGTCCGGCCAAGGAGCGCAGCTGGAGAGCGGTGCAGGCTGCGGTGCCTGGGGCTGCCTGGGCAGCTGTCTGCGGGCACCTTGCCCCGGGGGGACAGTCTGATGCTCAGGGGTGGCAGTGCTGAGGGCAGATGCTGCATGCCGCCTGGGACGCCACTCTGCTCCTCCTTCCCGGGGAAGCAGGACGGCCCTTCTGGGGAGACCTGAGGACACCCGGCTAGTTTCATCCCAAGGCAATATAGGCTTCTCCTTTACTTCGACCACTTTCTGGACTCAATCTTTAAAAGATAAGTTTCTAACTGTTCCCTAAACGTTCTCCCTTTTTTTCCTTTTAGTTCGTATATGCCCAAGTAGCTTTCCCCCGCAGGGCAAAGGTCCGTGTCCTTACACTATATGAGGCTAAGGAGCTTGGTGAAAGGTCCTGCACAGCTCCACCACTTGAGGGCAGTGGTTACATGCCAAGGGCCAGACTGCTGTTTGAGGATAAAAAACTTCATAAAATAGTATGTCTTCCTGTAGGTGCGGTCTCGTAGATCTTTTTTATTAAGTCAGATACTCTCAAATTCAAAGATACTAATATAGTGGGTATCACAGGATACTTAACAAGCCCGAAGCATTGAAGGAGGTATTGAAAATAATTTGATATGAGTTTGCAGACTTCTTGTTAGAGCTCAAAAGTGTAGTGGCCTTTACTTTTAAAAACACCGAAGGAATCAGTACTTTATGCTTTCAAAACACAACTTCATAAATTTACTAGATAAATATGAAGTGGCTCGTGTGCCTCCTTTAATGGCGGGGAGCTGAGTTTTTCAGTTTGCTGCTAGGACTATAATTTCTTTTATGTTTTTACAGAATTTAACACAATTGAGCTTACCCTAGTTGTTGCCCAAAGGCCATACTTCAGCAGACGTGCCTAGTGCAAGTGGCAGTGACTTCATGTGTGCCAGATTTCACACTAAGTTGACCCATGCTCTAAAATAAGACCTTGACATCTGGTACCCATATTTAACTCAGGTAAGGTTTTCTTGCTGCACAGTTATGCTGGGATAATCAGTTTGCTCTTTTTGTGTTTTCGAGGCAATTGACTCTCCTGCCCCTTTCCCAGATGTACGGTGGAAGACGCTTTCCCTCCTATTTTGTCAGACTGCTCTTCCTTGCAGGCCTGGCTGCAGCTGCGACGTGGTGGTCATGTGTGTGCCTTCATTGGCACACTCTGCCCTGGGTACCAACACACGTGTTTCTCCCCCTCCCACAGCAGTAAACCTGCCCGTGCTTTCTCGTCATTTTTGCTTTGCGCTGTCCCGGATGGTGACAGAAATGTCCTCCCTAGCCTTGCTTATATTCTTGCATATTCTTCTTTCTCCTCCCGGTTGCTCAGCATTGTCTGACTGCTCATGAGGATGCTGGTAGCAGGTCAATACCCATGTTACCTGGATGAGGCCAAGGGGCTGCAAAAGCCATCCTGAAGTAGGGTTGCCACTGTAGCCATGCCCATGGTACTGGCACCATGCTGAAGTGGCTGTCAGCAGGTTCAAGAGGGATGTTTCTACAGGGACAACTGCTCTTTGTCATGGCTTGCTCCAACTGTGGTTCCCCAAGACCACAGTTTTTCTCCTGTCTGTGTTTTCCATTTCTATCATCATCTGAGGATGCAACCATCTGGCTTCTCCACTGAACTCTAGGTATACCTTTAGGTCTTCAAAACAAGACAGTCATAATTCTCGTCTAGTGGCCCCCGTCATAACTAAAGCAGAAACTAACCTGGTTTTGTGCCTCCTCCTCAGCCTTTTGAGCTCCTTGAATGACTGAATGTACTGGTTATCCTGGGTTTATTTTTGAATGTGTACGGGGGTAGGTTTCTGAGCTGTGCGACTAGCAGCTGTCGCCTGTGGTTTGGTCTGGCTTGTTCGAAGAAAAATTGTGCCTTTGGGGTGGCATTTAGGTTTGTTTATGTCTGATCCTGTTCTGATAGATAGAAAAAAATGAGAACAAATAGAACAGCCTCATCTTGAGAGGCAAACCAGTCACCACCTGGTTTGAAGTAGTCCAGGCAGGGGCTGCGATGTACCACAGGTCAGGGCAGCCACGGTGAGGGCTGCCCTCCCCTCTCCTTGCTCCCATGCTGGGTCCTGTTGTCTTTGCGTTGAGTGCCGTGTTGGGCCAGCTCCGTGCTGGAGGGTGGCCACACAGCACATCACAGCATGTCCTTGGAGCAGCACAGACCTGCAGGGCGAGGGGCAGCTGGAAAGCAGCCCCCAGCCCTCGCCATCCTGGCCGCTCTCGCTGGTTGCCTGCAGCAGGGCCGAAAGCTCCTGCAGTGCTACCATGGGAGCAGCTGAACTCCCGAGACTGCAGCAGGGGAGCAGGAGTCAGGGGCTTCAGCCCCCTTTACATGTCTCTGCCCCTGTTCCCCCAGCTCAGGCTGTGCCTGTGCAAGGAGGGGTTGCTATACACTATGCGCTTTGCAGAACAGCAGCATCAGTTTATGAACATCAGCTTGCAGTAAGATTTGCTTGTCTTCCTATCACAGGCACAGAGACAGTGAAAGACAGCCAGATCAGGGCTGAGGCACGGGTTCAGCCCTGGCTGGTGGCCGGGAAAGTGACGTCCTCAGCTGTCACCCCCTCCTGTGTCTTGCAGATGCCCGGACGTGCCAGAGACAGATGGCGGTGCAATATGTGATTCACTAACCAGCTGTGTTTGCTGTGTGGCATCCCCAGAACAGATCGCCCAGTTGCCGTGGCCCCATGGCGGGGTGGCCAGATCATGCGCTGGTGCTTTTCTGGTGGCTGGCATTGCCATGGCCGTGGCCGTCTATCCACCGCTGGGCATTTGTGGGCTCTCTGCCTTGGCAATACAAGTCTCAGCAGTTCTGAGTGCAGTGAGGAGCCAAAGTTGTTTATATTTATTCAAATCCCATTTAGCATCCATCAGGCTTAAAATTTCATGACTACCCTCTTATATAATTTTGTTTGATAGGAAAATAATTAATTCTGCAATTAAGTTCTGCCCAGAACAAATGATGTAAGAGCACTCCGTATGGGCTAAATTAGAGCCTGCTGAGACACAGCACCAGCATCTGTCTGGTTTAGTGGCACTTCTTTTAAACGGTCAGAGGATGGTATAATACAACCTCCTGTGATTTTACTGATGGCTTAATCTTAAACAGAGGCCCACAGAACACTTGGAATTGTTAGCTTGAGTACGTTTCAGTTGGTTAGCAGTGAAAAACAAGCTTGCACCTATGTCTCTTTCCCATTTTAGGGAAGTCATTTTAAATTTGAGCCTGCTGGTCGGGTGGGCTTTGCTTATGCCTCAAGAAATAAGGGGAACTCTGGAGAAAAAAAAGCCACTCTACAGACTGTGACATACTGTAGGCATTGAGACCAAAATGGTGATATGCTCATAAGATAATATGCTCAAATTTCGGTATGTTGCCTCTTCCTCCTAATTTCTATGGTGAGTCTTTCCTCCAGTATTATGAAGTGATGAAAGGCCTTGCTTCCAGTGTGCTGACTCATGGAGAAGGGCCCCTTCCCATCCTTTCTGTGATGTTACTACTCTAAGGGATTTTATATTGTTCCAAATAGAGGTCTGTTTCTGCAGAAGGGCAGTTTTTACAGTCAGTAAACGCAGGTTGCAGAGTATTTCTGGCTGCTGCAATAGCTGCTCATTTTTCCCCGAAGAGTCAGTAGCAGCTATGGTGACACGGTGGCAAGTGGTAAGCAGTCTATTTTTCCTTGGCTGGAACCAGTGTGCAGGCCTGGGGCAGAAACCCCCATGCTGACTGACGTTGTGTGGGGCAAGGGGAGCATGTGGGACACCACCGAGTTACCGGCTTGGAAGGGAGATTCTGGCTTTGCCACCCATACCTATGGGAAGGGCGTCAGCATGCTGCTGAAGTGGGTTGACTTAAAAGGCAGATGTACGGGTGGGGAGGGAATTCCAAAGAAGCTGGATGTAGGAAGGATATTCATTTCAGCAATGTTTATTTTTCCCCATGGGAAAAGAGATATTGTTTATCGTCTATTGCAGTCACTTGTTAACTCCATAGTTAGTGAGTCTAGTTAATCTTGATTTTGGTTTCCTCAGGGACCAGATGTCAAAGACAGCTTCATAAATATTTGACAGTTTAAGTCGCCTTCAAACATTGGCAGAATGCTGTTGGTGGGCCATCAGGAGCTTCCTTAAGCCTGTATATAGCCCTGATTTTTGCTCTTAGTTTCATGTGAGAAGCAAACCTTGCCTGCTGTGTTTCTGACCTATGGAGGGTTGTGTCTTTAAAGCATTTTCTCTGGATCAGGCGGCAAGTCTTTATGGTACGAGCTCAGGAGATTCGATCAGGGTGGCAGAAGGTTTCCGAGTCCCTTACCCAGCATCCAGCTATGGAGCCCTTAAGCTTGTGAAGGGTACCTTCACCTTGTGCTGAGGTAAATGTGTTTAATCCATATAAAGTTTGTATTTTAAGCAATTTTGTTGGGGTAGATTGTGTTTAAGTTATAACTCTGTAGCTTTAAACTGCTCAATTAGTGACATGAATTAGCGCTTCTTTCTACTTGATGAATATAAAGATTTAATAAAGGACACAGCTAGGAAAACAGGAAGTAAGAAATAAGGCAATCAAGAGTAGACAACGATTAATGAAAGAATCTATGGCTCTTACTCAAACCCCAGAGGAGAACAAGGACATCTCTGAAAAGGCAGACTCATCACCCACTCTTTCCCCTCCCACTGCTCCCCAAGCACTCATCTGAAGGGTAGTGAAATTGCCTTGATATGAGTGAGAAAGCTCCATGTCAAGGGGAAGGCATGGTAACTACGCACAAACCGCCAGGGTTTAATCTTAGCAATTAGTCCCCTGTGGCTGTGTGGGAAACTTCTAAAAGGCATGTAAGGGCCAGGCTGCATGGTGGGGATTTACTCTGAAGTGACGTGCTCCAGCAGCAGTGCAGTAGGGCTGGCCTTGCCTCCACTCCAGCTCAGCGCTTTCATGTGAAGATTCAGTGGGACAACTGGGGAGTTTTTCCATGCTGCTTGCACGCAGCGTGGTGGGAGAGTAGCCCATACTCCTCCTACATGGATTGCCAGCAAAGTCTAGCACTAACAGGTCTCTGGATCCTCTAGTCCACCACTCTGCTGTGATGTCCTCAGTCACCATCTTTCCCAGCACGTCGGGCTACACAAAGCGGCCTGACTCTTGCCGGGTGTCAGATAGTGTTTTTGTCCTCCACTTCCCATTTCTTTGTCTTGCAGCTTCCTTGAGACTAGGAAAAAAAGATGGCAGAGGACTGGGAAAAATATATTGGGTATACTGGTTACAGAAGTTGAGCCCTTCAGCACACCTAGTCTCAGCAGCAAGTCTTTGATGGTTCTGGTTGTCCCCGTTGGTATTCTGTGACAGGCCACAACACTCCAAAGAGCTCGGGGATAGCTGGTGAGGACCCTTTGTAGCTCTGCCAAATGCATCACAGGACATTTGCCACACTGTATTTTGTCTGATAGGAAGAACAGCAGTTTGGTTGGCCCGTTGTCTCAGAGATGAGCTAGAACTAGTTGTCCTACTTTCTCCTGGAGATGTGTTGTTTCTCCCAAGAAGTTGCTCTCCAGTGTTTATTTGTACAAAGCTGCGCTTTCTCCTCATCCTGCTGGGGACACCCCCTCCTCCACGGCTCCCTGAGCCCCACCTTTGACTTCTTTATGCTAACCCATAACAGAAACCTTTATACACACAATCTCTTCTAGGCTTAGTACAGAGGAAGGTCAGCAATGCTTGTTGGAGCCACCAACCCCTGAGAAAGCCTTTCTCCTGCACCAACAATCTGATCTGCTTTCCTTGTTGCCATCAGAAATATGGGGCTCTGGGAGCAGAGTAGATTCAAGTGGTGATGCCTTGACAGTGTGCAGTGGGTGCTCATCGCTTCTTCCTGATGGATGAAAGCAGTACTGCTTCCCTGAATGTCGCAAACACACCGTGTATGGTCTGCCGGGCCACTGAGGTGGCATCAGGATCACCAGAGAATTGAAACAGGTAAGCAAATGACGTGGTATTGCAGGATTGGAGAAAGAGGGCAAGGGAGCTAAGATTTCCCTGAGAGGCAGAAATGGCTGCTGTAGCCACACTGCACTTATTCACAAAGCCCAGGGCCAGAAAGTCCCTGAGCAAATGGCCTGGTTAGGTCTAGATCCCACTGTCTGCTGTATCACTGTCTCCCGTGGAATGGGGAAAGCCACTGAAGCAATCTAAGGTTGATCAGATGGACATAATACTTTCTAGCTGCAGAAGAGTTTCTACATGTTTGGCTGCTCAGTGTTTCTTTTTCTAAAGGCAAAGGGGTTAAATCTTCTATTGGCAACGGACACTGTGTTAAGCCATTGAGAGGGCAGGCGGTTTTATTGGCCATAAGCAAGGGGAGGATATAGAGGTTCCGAATAAAGAAAAAGCGAAGGAGGAAGGGAGACACACTGCAGAAGGGACTGCATTGGGGGCAGCATTTTCCAAAGCTCTCGCACTGGTTAACAGCTCCAGCAGACGTCAGAGGTGACCTGTGGTGTGAGGCTTCCTGCCCCAGCGCCCTGCAAAAGCCCACCGGCACCCCATCTCCTTCCTTTCACAAGGCTCCTCTGCTGCCAGGGCTTTGCTCTCCCAGCTAGAAAGCTGCTGCTCTTCAGCTCACCTGAAGGCCAGGCTGTCAGAAAGCAGCATTCAGCCACAAGACTGCCTGAAGTGGTCTCCCCTGCAAAAACAATTGTTTTTTTTAAACCTGCTTCCATTCTCATGGCAGCTACAGAAAGGCCGGTGTGAAAACAGAGCTCCTGGCGCAGCACATGGAGGTGTGCCGTGTCCTGGAGGAGCACCCCGAGGGGGCATGGGAGACAGCAATGCCTTCACAAGGCAGCACTGCAACTAAAACCTGTAATCTGAAAGGACGTCCTAAGGGATGTTTGAAGTCTGGCCATCCCTGGGTCAGTCCTGGGCTATTGGCCAAGCTGTCACATGAAAAGGAATCAATCAGTGGAGTAATAATAAATAAATACTAGGTGTAAAGAAAAACTTGGATACCCTCACCTGTTTGCGTACAGGACAAACTTGTTGAGTGTTCAGTAACATGATTATGTCACTGCTTTTTAGTTTGGATTTTGGAGGACTTTTGCTCTTTTTCCCCCACATCTGTTCTGTTTTTCTTGAACTTACACCCATTATGATAGGATCCTGGTTCAAACTGAAGGGGCAGGATATGCAGGGGGTTATGGTGCACATTTGCTGATGAAGAGAGCTGGACCTATTTCCTTGCTTTGTCCTTGGTGCAGGACACAGATATGCAAATTTCTGCCTCTGTCCCAGCTCTATAGGCAGGCACCAAAGGCATGTTTTGCTTCCTGGTGGCATGATAAGGATGGAGACCCTGGAGGATGGGAAGCATCTGATACTAGGCTTTGCTGTGCCTTGATGCAGTGGTGGGAAGGCTGGGAGCCCAGTGTGATGGGCTCTGGGGGGGTGTCCTTGGTCCAAGGGGCTCAGGGTCCCCAGCATCCTGGGAGCTGGTGCACACCATCCTGCTAACATCTCTGCCTCTTACCTGAACTGAGTTGTTGGCCTTTCTGCAGATGGACCATGACAACTGCATGTAGACTGTTGAAAAATTTTGCTTATTTTTGTCCATTATCATCTATCTTCACCTTTTCCAGCTTTCTAGGCCCACTTGTGCTGAACTTTCCCTGGGACAGTGCTTGTGGGTAGCTGGTTCACAGTTTGCGTGCCAGCAAAGCTGCATTCCTGTGGCTGCCAACCCCACTTCTGCTTATTTGCTGGTGAGTTCAAAAGCCAGATGAATTTGGGCCTGTTTTATCACATGAAGAGAAAGGAGAGCCTCATTTTACTCATTTAGCAATTGCTTTACCACATTAAAGCAGTAAGACACATCCATCCTCTGTCCTGTCTCTGAAACTGGCCACAGTGAATTATTTTGAAAACTGAGGGAACTGAATCCTTAGCCAACAGTTATGGAATAACCTGCTTATGGAAGAAATTTCTTCCTGCTCCCATTTATAAATACACAGGTTATATGCTGGAACCTATCAAACCCCACGGGATCTGATCATTCAAATGTATTCCTTGTCTTTCCCAGATGTCCTGCTGCATTTCTGGGCTGGAGGAAACCTGGTGGCTTTGAGTTCCACAGACAAACCAGGTGCTGTTGTCTTTTTGTTACTGCTGCTCCTGCAGCGACCCGCTGTGCTAGGTCTTGCCCAAGGACCCAGGCAACAGTGAGCCATACCCAGTAATGCAGTGCTTTTGTCTAGCTTTAATTACAGTAGTTGGACACACTTATTAGGAACATACTTTTATTTCCATTTGTTCATTCTGACAGCAGACAAAGCAAGCCACTGTCTCTACAGGAGGCTGCTTCAGGAAGTGTTATGGCAAATATACCTAAAGAGATCAGTGCGAGAGAGAATAGCACATCCTTTTACAGGCAGTATAATCAGATTGTAACAAGCCAGAGCCTTTCAAGAGGCTTGATAGTGAGTCTACACTCAGACTGGCCTGGTCAGCCAGCCTGTACAGACTGGCCTGTACAGACTGGTACATTTATCACACTTCATCTGCACCTGTAAGATAGGTCTCCCTGGAAAGATGTATGGCAGCTCTTTCAGCAGCTTAGGAAATGAACAAAGTTAGTTGGACAGCACTCAGCTGCCCCTTTTTGGCAATAAGTTTCTGTTCTGCAAAGGCAGTGTGGATCAGGCTAAAGACTGGAGGTCAAGTCTGGGTTTGACCTTGGATAGTATTTCCCAACCTTCTCTGCCCCATAAACAGCAATTCAGAGCACACAGCATGCTCTTGGAAACACTGGGCTTCTCTGTCCCTGTTAGCCTGGGACAACAGCCTCAGTTTTAACTTTTTGTGCCCCATGGCTGCGAGCAACGTTGTTCTTTGAAGCAGAATGTTATTGAAGACCTGCTCTTAAAGCTGACAAAAATTCACTTAAGCAATGAGATGTTTTGTAAACAGCAAAATAACTTCTAAAAGATTTTTTGCACAACACTAGGGAAAAAATGGTAAGAAACATATATATTGCAGGTTTCTCATTCTTGAGATCTCTAATGTTTCCTATTCTCCTGTTTTTTAGCATAAGTCTTTTGATCTTTGCTGTTTGCCCCAAAGCTCTGGGCATTAGGTGAGGTTCTCAACTTTATTTTACAATAAAAATGTAAAAGTTTGTAGCCTTCAGGGATTTGGAGAAAAGTTTGAAAATGTGATCTAAGTGCATCATAAAGTTCAAGAAACCAGAGTGCAATTAGGAAAAGCGCAAACATTTATAATTTTCTTTTAAAACCAGAACAAAAACCCTTGTGATTTTTAAGCCATGATTCTCTGGAGCCTGACATTTAATTTTTGAGTATGTGGGGTTGGCAGTGCTGAAAAGGATGCTTTTCTTTGCCCAGATCATGCGTTTCTGCTAAGAGCTATACTTACCAGTTACTTTAACCCCTTCTGTGTTGCAGACTGGATGGTCTTTCTGCGTTGCACCTCCCTGCGCAGAACCCACCAGCAGCGCTTCCAGACGGCAGGGCCCTGGGCCCGACGGGGGCTGGGTGCCTGCACCTGCTTGGGGGAGCTGTGAGGAGATTTTGGGGGCGGCTTTTCTAGGTGCAGCGTTATCTCCTCCTTGCCTGGGGAGAGCGATGGCAGAATTGACCCACAGTCTCCCTGCCAAAAAGCCTGCAGGGGCTCACCCTGCTTCTCTCCTGTGTACAAGCCTCCATCAGAACCAGGCTTAGAGCTGCTCCCTATAGTGGGATTTACTCCTTTGTGAAACACGGTGAAGCAAACGGTCTGCGGGGAGGGAAAGGGGCCCTCCGAGCACCTGACCGGCCAAGGGACCCTGGCTGCGGCTGAGTTCAAAAGCAAGAGGCTCGTGACTGCAGGCGGGGTCTGGGCCTGGCCTGCCCCTCTTTCCTGGCTCATCTTTTCTGCAGCCAGACGTGGCAGGGGAACTCACTTGAGCTGTCATCGCTGAGGACTTGGGAAGGGCAGCTGGAAGCCGCGGTGGCGACGTCTGCCTGAGAGGCCGAATGCCGTGCTGCGAGGCTGTGAAGTGCAGGTGCATCTGGCCGCGAGCTTCAGACCTCCTAAGGTCTTGATGTGGCAGCATCCCCCCTCAAGGCCTTAAAGCCTACTGTCTCTTAAGGGAAGAGTCTGGGGAATTTATCAGGGACCGCAGCCCTGGTTCTGCTCAGCTGAAAGGTAGTGAGGCTGTGTGGCTCTTATTCTGGAAGCCTACAGCTTTGCTTGGAGAATTAGCTCCTACCTGCAAAATTTGCTAGAGGGATGTGATTTCCCCAGAGGGCTAATTAGGAGAAGTGATTCTTCCCTTCTGAGGCTTATTTGCACGGCATGGTCACAGACTGCAGTCAGGTTTTAGCCTCCTGTAGCATCTATTTTTCCCAGGATCCCAAAGTATCTCTCTGAGCTGGGCTACCTTGCCCAGTGGATAACACTGCTCTCTGAGGGGCAGGGAAACTGAGGCACCAAAAGGCAAAGCGACTTCTTGAAAATCATACAGAGATGTGGTGACAAAGCCAGGCTCTTTCCTCTGCTTCTCCTGCCCTGAGCTGCTCTCCCTCAGGCAGTGCTCTTTTACATTTTTAGAAAGCATACTTCATATTTTTCAGTGCAAGCTTTGCACGTCAGCAACTACTTCAAAATGAACTCTCAGGGGCCTGTTTATTTTGTGAGCAAGGGTTGTACTCTGCAACAGTATTTTCTGCCACGTTGTCAAAAGCACTATGGTCTCTAGCTGCTTCAGCATGGCTGTCTATTGTTCAGGCTGTGTGACCAAACTACTGCTTGAAATAAGGCCCAAAGCCAGCAGGCTGAAAGCTTGCGCTCCCTCCCTGGGAATGAGACTGCCCTCACCCCTTGCAGGGAGCCCTTCCAGGTGCTTGTCTCGCTCGGAAGTTGTCTCCCTGCAAGCAGGTGCCGGACAATAGCTTGTTACTGTGACAGTACCCTTAGGAGAAGGTAGGAAGGAGGAGAGATGCCCTGGAGGGAAGGAGACCCCATGGCCAGCTGGCTTAGGTCCTGGTTTGGGACCAGCACTTGGACTTAATTAAGTTAGGCCTTGCTCTTGGCCAGGGCGATGGGGCTGGGAAGCCTTTGCTTGTGGGAGACCGCTCACGTTCCTGTAGCTTCAGTGGTGGCTCACAGCGTTGCTGCAGCAGCATTGCCTTGAGCTCTTCCCATGTGAGAGAGGGATCACAGGCAAGGCGCATCCCCATGGGTCATTTTTAGAAAGCTGGGCACAGTGCCAACACCTGAGTTAAGCAAGGAGACCTTGGAGTGCTGCAACAGGGAAAGCTCTTCCTGGCTGAGCAACACATATGCTTTCCCCTCCCCATTCTCTTCTTCCCTCCTGTCCCCCAAATAACATGTATTATCTCTCCGTCTTCTGTGGACTCCTGATTTAAATGCAAGTGAAGAAGAGCCACGTAGGATGAATCACTAAGAAGGTGATTAGAGAGAGTTGTATTTCAGTTTGCGGATGTGAGAAATAGGAAACAGCCCTGGGCTGGGACGTGATCCTTCAATTTCTTTTGTTTTAGAAAGAATCTCTTAAGCAGCTTGAAGCCGAGTATTTATTGCTGCTGTTGGCACCTGGCAGAAGAACTGTATTTCTCAACTCTGTGATGAGTAGGAAAAGAATAAGAAACAGCCATCATGAAAGACAGACCCTCTCCTAAGGCAATGTGGCTGGAATTGTTGCCTGGCTCACTGGGTAAGAAGTCAGGATGTGAAGGGGTGACCCAGAAATCTCTTCCATTTATATAAAGCTGTAGTTCTTCCTGAATCTACCTCTGTGGGTACAGGCCAAGCACCTTGTTTGACTTTCCTATATGTTTACTATGACTTGATGAGAGGTGTTTGCCTTTTCTTCATTTCATTATCTGAGACGCACTTCCATTTTCTGTCCCTAAGGCTACCATTTCAACAGTACTGGATTGCTTCATCCTCCCCGGGACTGTTTTTAATAACTCCTCTCTGTGATTTATTCCCCTAGTGCTTTAAGTGTGAGCAAGGACGGAATCATTCCTCATTTATAGACTGATGCAGCAATATGCTGTAAGTAGTCCTTTTCTCTCACCCCCTCCCCAAACTTTTCGGGGTAGTGCCAGGTTTAGCTAGTGTCAGCGCCTTGCAGAATTGCAAGTTTTGGAGGCTGGCCGTGCTCACTACACCTTTCTCTTAGCTTTGTGGGCACAGCCCAGCACAACATTCTTCCTTTGCAGAATGATGCCTGCAACAGGGAAATTATGTTTTGGCCGCTCCTCTTCATTCAAAATGATAGTTTTGATCAAACTCTCCAAAGTAGCTCCAGGAAGTGCTGAATTAAAAAAAAAAATCAACCCACTGGATAGACGCTGGGCAATGATGAGCAGGGCTTTGTTATGCAGGTATACGATGACCATGGAGACTGGGGCTACTATTTATAATCTTTCCTCAGAGAATATGATAAGACCAGTAGAAAAGATCAGAGGCTACAGCCTCGCTGGGCAAGGCCAGGATCTTCTCCCTTGCTGGGAGGGCTCCGTGATAGAGTACCAGAGGCAGTTGTCTTTCTCATGCTGACTCTGACAACTCTATATAGAAATGTCTTCACTCCGTCTCTCACTGTTCCAGCTGTGCACACCCCTGTTAATGTACCCTATCATTTTCCACAAAAAATATCTTATTATATGGAGCTTGTTTCTGCACTTTCCCACCTACTGTAAACACCTGTAAACCATATGGCCATTGTAAAACAACCTTGACTAACTTGTATGATCTCAGACTAAGATTTCAGGCCTTTGAATGTTTTCATAGTTTCCTAGTTGGGCTGAGTGTCCTTCCAAATTGTCAGCTTGATGCTACCTGTAGATTTATGTTCCCTGAAAAGCAGAATTATAACTTTCCATCAAGACAGCCCTGAAAAGCCTAAACGACTCAAATGTTGTGAAGGATGCCCATCCTAGGACTCTACCTACCCCAGTTCCCTAAAATTGCTATAGTGGGATCCATTATATTTACCTAAATTTAGCTGTACCCAGTGCTTCAGCTAGAACAGTGTTTTTATTTACAGCACATTCATGTGTGCAAGGCACTGATTACATTGACCTGATGTCCACACTTTCAGGCTCTACCAGAATGCCTTTCTACCATTAATGATTCCTATCACAGCATTTCTCCCCAAGCAAGTGCTGCTTTTGTTTTCTCCTGTTCCTTATTATATTTGTCCATCCATTTTGAAAGTAAGATCTCCAGAGCCCAGGATATTATTGTTGTTTATTTGGGGTCAGCAGCATGTTCAAGGTTTTATTAGCAAAGAGGGCACAATTCTTGCCTGATTCTTAGGACAATGCACTTTATTTCAGACACAAATGAACACTAGCTTGCACTTAGCATATGCAAACCATTGTATAACATTGCATTCACCTACGGAGGTATATAAAGGGTAATGATAACGTTGCCCAGAAGGCCAACACATCAAAGGCCAAAGGAGCAGTTAAAATGTATTATGAGCTGTTGGCAGTGATTGTGGGGGGTACTGGTGTACTGCTGGTTTGGATAGCCTGAGTAAATGAAAACCCCCTGGATCGATTGGTACACCAAAGAGATTTGGAGGAAAATGGAGGCTGGTGGAAAATGACAAACAAGGGTAAATACAGATAGCTCAGTGTGCTGACCTATGGCAGGGCACTGCTGATTAACTTGTGGCTCCCTACTGTGCCCCTGGAAATTTCAGTAGAGCTGGGGGATTTGGACAGGTCAGTCCTGGCCAGCCTGTCCCGCTACCAAAATGCTCAGTGATTCAATGGGAGCAGACAGGATCTGTAGTGCTGCTGTTCCAGCACAGCAGACCGGGTAGTTAAAGGTGAGACTTACCAGGTGTCTTCCAACACCTGGACACCAAGGGCCAAGAGTTTAATTATTTTTAACGATGTGGGGCTTGGGGGAGGTAGAGGGAGGCCATGCTTAGTTTTGTGGCACCTGGTGTCAGAAGGCAGCTAAAGCTTGGGAACTTAAAGATCTATTTGCACAGAGACTAACATTGAATTGGATGATAACCCACATGGGGAATATTGAATGATATCATCCTTTATCACATAAAACAATATTCCAGCTAGTATTGTCTATCCTACTACTAATGCTTTAATTGCATTAACAATTTAATTTAATTGCACAAACAATATCCAACCTAACCCTTATAGCAACAGTATATACAGCCATACAAACACAAATCATACTGGCTCATTCACAGACTAAGTGACCCAGTGGAGCTACATCACCACCTCTCCACTCATCGGTGACCCAGCACAGCCACACCATGGAAGTCATGCTCTCGTAGACTGCCTGACTGATGATCGGGGCAGGGTACCCCTGCTGATGACAGTGGACAGCTAGTGTTGACTTGTGGCACTTTCAACCATCTAGACCGTGGCAGCAAAGGCAGAGGGTCCTCATCTTCTTTCTGATCAGCATTTGGGTCCACCAATGAGTCTCCTCCAGGGTTTTCGGAGACATTTCCCCAAATGCAACCCGCCATGACTTGTGCCTATATTGGTGATCTCTCCTCTGGGCATCACTTGGATACTTCCTCAGCTGTCTTGCCATGAAGTTATCCTGCTGTCATTAGTCTCTGGCAGACCCCGATTTCTACTGTTAGTTTTAACTAGCTACCTTACAGCTTGGGTAGTTTCCTATTCTGTTATACCAGTCCCCTTGCAGTTCAGCAGCAGCTTTGTTCCTGAACCCACCACCTTAAATCCACACTTGGCATATTTGTCTCTTGCAGACTTCAAGTGTCAAGGGAAGAAAAGCACAGAAGAGGATGCGCTTTTGACCATCTAATGATTTAAAAGCTCTGTTTCTCATTGCATTATCCTTTGAGTGCATAGTATAGGGGAGGGAAGAGACTGCAAAAATTGATAGGTTCTCCTGAATACTGTGTGGCCTTCTCCTGGTGGCTGTGTGGGTGTGATGGGGATGGAAGGTAAAATAATATGTCATGGGGGAAAGTTCCAGGGGTGCCTTTCTCTCTTTCCCCAAATATACTGAGGAGAAAAGTATGTGAGTAAAGAGTTGGTAGAAAGACAGAGGAGGAAAGTGCAGTAAATGACAAGCACCTGGGGCTGACAGAAGTGGCCTCTATGCTCCTCCTTTCCGCACCCTGCCTCAGGCGTTGCTAGCTCCTTCTGTCTGTGAGCCTCAACAGTTTGACATTAGGAACTGGTCTCCTCATCATTCTGGGGTTATTACAGTGATAAAGTATGGTCTGAATAAACTGCATGGAGAGACCTTCATCTACGCTCCCACCAGGTAGCTTTAGGAGTGGCTCAGAGGCAGAGGGAGTATCAATTTGCACACTCCTCTCCATGGCAGATCTTCGGTGTGTGAGAAGCTGTATGCAGTACTACCTGCTCAGATAGGATCATCCACATCCCCGAAAATTTGATTCATGCTGACAGAAGTCTGACAGTCTCCCAGCTCGTTACCACAAATGAACAAAAGCATGGTTCAGCTCTGCAGCCTCTGTTGCTACATACCCTACCATCTTTCTGCTGGCAATCTCCTCCTTTTGATGGGCATCATCAGGGAAAGTCTTGTTTTCTGCCTGTAGTCTTAGGTTAGCCTGTGTCTGAGAGCATTGTAGCAGAGAGGTAGAAGCACCAATTTTACATTTTTTTTTAAGCAGTGAGGGCATTAGACTGCCAGAAGGTATTGCACACAAGCATCACCAACTTATTTTTGTCATATTCCTGAAAAAGTCCTTGCTTTTCCTGTAAATCTTGACATATACAAAGAATATGCGTTCAGGCTTAAAGCTAAAGTCAAGCATCAAATTTAAAATCTATTTTTAAAGTGAATCACATTGTAATTTATAACCATAAATTGAAGTTTTAAAAGTGCTCTCATCCTGGAAAAAAAGAGAAAAAAAATAGTGACTAATGATGAAGTGTTTTTTAAAGTTGAGTGAGTATAGCACAAAGAGTCTTTAACATATTTATTAGCTTATTAAGCATAATAAATTGAATCTGGTTGCTAATATTAGCTATGTCTTTGTAAATGCTAAGCACTTTTAATTAGCTAGACAGTTGCTTATCGCAGAACCAAAATGCAGCATTTTAACATATTCAGCTTGCTGAATAATCATGTTATTTGTCAGACAAGCAGAAGAATCATCACTGAAGCACTCTCAAAGTGCCAAATTGGGTAATATACGTAATTAGGACCTATCTGATTATATATGTGCCCATGGCAACAGCCACACTCACGAGCCCCATATTAGTACAGCCTTGAAATAGTCTTCAAGGGGCATGATGGTAACAGAGCACATCTTAGATCTGAAGCTTCACTGGGGAAACTTTTGGAACATAACCTACATGCTGATTTCCTCTGTTTCTGCGGTTATTCTTTATTTTTAAAACAATGCATGCCTTGGTTCTGAAAGGTGATATACTGCTTCCACGAAATGTCACTATGCTTTTATCCCTAAAAGGAAGATCTCTTAATCATCTGCATCCCATTTTAAAGCCTGAAAACCTTCCTATATTTAGTGGCAAGACTGTTGCAAGCTGTTATTAGGAGGTGGGAATGATTATCACCTGGAAGCAGGCCCATCTTAGATCAACTCTCCTCTTCCAGCCCAGGACAGCCTAGTGATAGATAAGGTTTTCTGGATGTGCTTTTAGGCTGTAGCAGGAGGCCTGTGAAGACACTGCAAGGACTCAGCTACGAGACTGATTTTGCATCAGATCCAAACCTCAGAGAGAGCCTGTATGTGCTGATCTATTGCCAGCCCACAGGGGATGAATCTTGGAGGGCACTATTTGGGTAACAGGGAACCCAGGAGAGTTTGTTTAGCCATAGATGCAATATGAATTGTTCCTGCAGTTTATTTTTACATGCTTAGAGGTTATATGAGTTTGGAAAAGTTAGACAGAATCAGAGGATCACAGAATGAGTTATTAGGGGTTATTTATGCAAAATGAAAGAAATACATCTCCTGGTGCAACAGCGTATCTCCAGGACAGATGAAAGTTGCTGCTTTTGCAGTAATGCCTATTGGGAAATATTTACAAGAAGCTTTTTCCCCCGATAAGGAAGAGGCCAGGATATGGAGAGCTTCCCCCTAGCAAAGGCACTGGGGGAGGACTGGGTTGCAATAAAAAACCTAGGTGATAAGTGCCAAGAGTCTGGCAGGAGAAGAGCGTGAAGCCCCAGAGAGAAGTCCTGGCCAGGGGGACTTGTCCACGGGACTGAGGTTGAGGTGGCTAAAATCTGGGCATGTGAACTGTCCCACCAGTGCCACAGAGTGGTAATGCCCTGGATGCTGACACCTCAGCCTGTGCACACAAGATAGGACCCTGCATCATGTGACCCTGCATGGGGGATCTATAGTAGAGAGGAAATCAGCCCTGAAAGACTGTGCAAAATGAATGCACAAAGGTGATTTAGGATCTCTTTTGGCTTATGGGAAACAGAGGGCTATCCTGAGTATACGGGAAACACAGAAAAGCTAAAAAGTAATGGAGGAGCACTGCTTTAGCTCCCTGGTT
This sequence comes from Dromaius novaehollandiae, assembly GCF_036370855.1. Lineage (NCBI taxonomy): Eukaryota > Metazoa > Chordata > Aves > Casuariiformes > Dromaiidae > Dromaius > Dromaius novaehollandiae. The sequence goes on from NC_088102.1 coordinate 39,445,964, forward strand.
TAGCTGTTGCACTGGCAGAGGAGGAGCACTTGCTCCAAGGCATCTGTGACACAAGCAGTTGTGTTTGCAGCCTTCAGCTGGAGGGCAAAAACACTGTAAATTAGGTCCATGCAAAGCAGTCAAACTGTTACTAGATGCAGTGGTAGGATTACATGTACCGAGGCAAAAAACAGAGCTGTGCATCCATATTCAGCATGAAGTGCATGTTTAGAAATGTCACCCTTGTCTAGTAGCCATATTAGCATGCTCTTAACTGCACTCAGGGGACAGGATCCATAATCCTCAGCTACAGCGTTAAGAAGACTGGTCAAAAAAATACAAAAGTTGTTCATGAGGTTCCCATATACACACATCTTATTTTCCAGCCAGCACAGTTTTTAGCATTGCTCCCCAAAGCAGGGGATTACTCAAACTAGTTCCTTGCTATTCACATTGGCACTAAACCATTAGGTCTGAAATGGTTCAGACCAAAGCCCATATCTACCCCGGCTGAAAGCAGGAGGGCTCTAAATGGAATTGGTTTGTGTGTGACACCTGTGGTGACAGTAATGATGTCTGTACCACCCCTAAACATGCTGTTCATAGGTTGCCTTGGGGGCAGCCACCAGCTGTGTTTGACAGCACACTTGGGATCTCCTGTGGACTGATGAAGGGTGTCCTCTGGTCATGGGCGTGGAGTTCTGGCATCTATATGGATGGCGAATCCAGTCCAGAGAGAGAGAGAGAGAGAGCTCTCACATACATACATATGTAAGGAATATTGGTCCCTCCTGTGATAAATAGTTCTAAGTGGAACTATGTGAAATTCTGAATTTCGGCTTCTGTTTTCCAGAACAGAACAAATTGGGACAAAAATAGGAGAAAAAATGTTTCCTGGAATTAAGACAGTTGTATTCAGAAAGGTCTACATGTTTTGCTTTGACATTTTTTGGATCAAAGTGAAGCATTTTGACGTTTCTGAGGTAGGAATGTTTTGTTTCAATTTGTTGAACTGACATGAAACGTTTTGTTTCAAGTCTGCTTAACATTAAAGTAGGCAGTGCGTTTCCTTGGGTTTGGGTCCCATTCTCTCCTCTGGGCTGTGCTCCCTGGGAGCTTTGCCCAGCTCCCATAAGGCTTGGGCAAAGTCCACGTTGTTCTTAGTAAATGTAGCCCAGCCACAAGGCCCCATACACAGGAAAGAACAGAGGCCTTTTGGGGAAAGTTTATTTCGATGCTGAACTCAACTAAAATGAAAAACTTGAGGGCAGTTTAATCAAAGCACTTTGTTCCAGTTTGCCTCCAACAAAACATAATTTCTTTTTAGCAGTATCACCATTTTCCCACGGGCATTTTTGGTTTTGCAGAAGCTATGTCTTCTGACACCCTTCCCCCCCCCCCCCCCCCCAAAAAAAAAGAGGAAATCTCCCAGCAAGCTCCTGCATAGGTGTTGACGGGATGTACATCAGTAAGCCTCCCAAGGACTCCAGACTGGTCCCCTGGACTTAGTGTTAATGTTGTTCTCTAATGTTAGTCAAGCAGATTCCCCCAAAGCACATATTTATGTGACACACTAAAGACCCCCATTTGCCTGCTCAAGCATCTGGATAAAGTCAAGGCAGCCTCTGGCTCTGCTGTCCCAAGGTGGGAGTTAGGGAGAAAAGCCTTAGGACCAAGAACAAAGAAGGAAAGGAGTTTCACTTAGGACATCAGCAGACCCTGTTCTTTTCTGGAAACATCTAAAGGCTCTTTCTGGGAATTTTTGAAGAATTTTTACCTGAAAGTAGATGCAAAAGTTGATTTGGTTCATTCTAAACAGCTCTCAATGGGACCAGGCAGGTCCTACTATTTACTGTGGTTGATAATTGAAACACCCCTTCCCCCTTTTCTGGGGAACAGCTTCAAAAGATCTCTGATTTTGCTCACCAATCAAGCAATCTCATTTGCAAAACAACTGCAAGGGTCCTGTGAAAGCAGAGATCCCAGTCCTTTGTTAAATACTCGCTTCTGGTGACACAAAGGGACCATAAAGGTGATGGAGCTGAGGCCTGGATAACAGCATTTCCTGGATGGTGAATGCTGGCCTCCCTCCCGACTGTAATTTCAGACTCTGAACGTAACGACTATGCAAGGCTGCAACCAAGCAGAACAAGGTGGATTGCAACTATTCTTAGCTACAAAAATTATTCCTGCCTCGCTTTGAAATCCGAACCACAGTTTATTTCTCTTCCCCTTCCCCCAGTCTGTTTCCTCTCCTCTTTCATGTATCTATTTGCATAGACTGTCATCGTAAGAATCTCCATTAAAATTGAAAGCCTCCTTTCTGCATATCGCTTCTCGCAGCCCCCTTCCGCTTGCCCTGCATAACTTTTGGAGGGCTGGAGAGCAAAGGTCCTCTGCTAGCATCGCCTTGCTGAGCAATGCATTCCTGCTGCTGTCAGTCGTGCTGCTCGGTCGCTATAGGAACACCTATCAACTTGGGAGTGCTAGAGAAAAAGAGCAGAGAATTATCTTAATTGTTTAATGATTAATTAATATATATTTATAGAGCACTTCGAAAATGTGCATCCTTCTGTAAATTGTTTATTAACTGGACAAGTGGTATAAGTTGCTGATCATCCTCCACTCCCATTGCTCTCAATGGGAGAATAGGGTATTACGCAGCTTGCAGGATTTGTCATAATTATATTAGTAGTAGTACTAGTAGTTCTAGTTCAGGAAAAGAATTTAAATATAAGCCTTCCCTTCCAATTTTTTAGGCACGGTTGTTCCCCACACCTGTTAAGGTTGCCCAGACACTTCCATTATAAAGACCTGTGTTCCACTGCCCTACGCTCAGGCAGATTTTAATTACCTGGAAGAAAGGCTCATGCCTGATGTCTCCTCTGGGCTGGATAAAGACATGAGGCCTGAGGTGAGGAAGAGGAAATGACTGGGGGAGTGCTTGTAGCTCGTGGTGCAGAGTGGCTGGCTGGTATGGAGAGCTTTCTGGCTCAGGCACTTTCCTCCTGTCAAATGCTGGTGTTTCTGATAGGAGGCCATGAAGCCCAGCCTGAAGTAAGGTTATTGCTAGAATTTTTGTGCTTTGGAAGAAATGTACAGGCAGGCTGAGATGTTATTTATGCTGGGTCAGAATGTTTGGGAACAGGAACATAATGCTGGTCTTCTGGTTGCTGCCCTGCTCCCACATCCAATTAAGGCCACTAGTTAGGCCCACCTCTGCTGACCATGTAGAGTGTAAATCTTGATGTCCACCTAGACTGATCCAGGTGTCATGCTGAAATCCGCTTTCCTGTGCTCCCAGCACTGCTCCTTCTAGTCTGTCTGAACTTCTTTGGACACTGTAAACTGAGTAAGTAGTTTCAGCCAACACTGGTCCTACAATCCCTTTCCCTGTCTCTCTGTGTCCTGCTTCCTCCCTCTACTGCTCATAAGCTGGATGCAAGGTAAGCGCGTCCCCCAAAGGGATCTACATTAGGGTGTGGAGAATCTGGGATACACAGTACAGTCATGCATGCTTGAGAAATGAGACAGACACAGTCCGAATGGTTTTGGTGGGAGCTTCCAGGCTTCTTGGAGACCCAGATGGTGGCTCATGCAGCTTGGGCTGGTTGGGTATGACCTCAGTGTTGAACATGACTACTTGTATAGGCACAGGCGGTGAGACGGGCTCATGTAAGAGGATACCCTGAAAGCCGGTCCAGTTGGTCTGACTCAGACAGGCCACTTCATGGGAAGCTGATGGGCTGCTTCTCTGTGTAAGGCCTGCAGGACTGTGACTGCTGTGATGGAAGATGATCAGGAGGGTAATAATTATAACTGGTATTCATGGAGGGACTGATCTCCCGGGCCTTTGTATAGAGCCTGTGCTCTGTACAAAGCGTATAAGGCCTTTGATGCCACAGGATGAATGTAGATCAGGTATATGATGTGCACAGCTCCTTTGTTTTGTTTTGCAAGTTTTTATTCATTCCTGTACTTCCACTGAGAACTAACAGATTTGTCCTGGATTCACACTGGTATTTAGGAAGTGTTAAAATCTTATCGATTACAAGCTTCTGACTATGCCTGTGAAACCATCAGTTGTAGATCCAGTAAAGATGTCTCCATGCATGGCAGCCACCTTCTTGGCTCATTTATGGGGCTTAATCATGGATCGCTGCAGAAACATCAATGCTCCAGTTGAAGAAATCACTAGCTGTATTAGGTTGTTATTCTGTAGTGGTTCAGCACTAGAGGGGGATGTAGCATGTGCTTTCCAGCACATTTCATATGTGTATGCAACAATATTTTACAGCAGTATTTATGAGGAGACTGGTTTTTTAATTGCTGACACAAAGATTTTTCTCTTGCAGGGGGGATTTTTTTGCATAGGATAAATCCAAGAGGCAACTATTTTCCAAGCCTTAGAAGACTGTGCTTGTAGCCAGTGAACTTTGTTATTTTTAATGTGTGTCTTGAATATTGGGACCTCAGGATTTAAGGCAATTCTCAGCCCTTTTTCTGTGTGTGTGACATGAGCTCATATTGCAAACAGCAAATAGAGATTGCTTCTTAGCTTCGCGTTAGTCCATACGCTGACTAGAAGGATCTGAGTTCTGCTCTTCTTGCTGTAGTGACATTCAGTGTGCTTTGCCAGCGGGCTGCAGCCGAACTGTGGTAGTGAGTCCTGTGAGTGGCTGAACTCAGGGCATAAAGCCAAATCCACCCAACTCTGCCTGCCCAGAGAGCTGCACGTTTCTGTTCCGAGCAAAAATGGCTCTCTTGATTTCACAAGCATCCCAGTAATAAAAACCAGTTGTCAACTTCATGCACAAGCAAAACACTTAGCAAAAAATGCTGGTGTTTCATGGATGTTTTGCAAACTTGAAGGCTGTAGAACTTGATCAAATTCCTGTCCCCTTCTCTTGTTTTCAACCTCCTCATCTCCAGTGAGTCTTTCTTACTCTGTGTTTTACTCCACAGTGCAGCAGTGTGTCAGTGTGGGGACATGATCTGATAGCCCTTTAGCTCAGGGATGTCTCCTGATATGTTTGGCCATCACCTAAACTGTGTACTTTGGGCCCCTGGTGCCTTTGTGCTATTGTATCCTGTGGCTTATTTGAAGCTGAGCACTAACTGTGAAGCAAGGCTTGTAACCGAAATAGCTTTGCTGGTAAAAGCCCCTGGTATTGATGTAGCGGTCTGGACAAAGCTGTATTTCACCAGCCCAGCCTCTTAAGAGGTCTGGGGTATTGTATCTTGGGAAAAGTGCCATTTTTTTGGTGTATACTACATATATGTACCAACACAGCTGTGTAGGCAATGCACTCCTTCTGTACAACAGCAGAAGGTGGGAATGCCATGTGCTGGAGAAAATCCATGTTCAGGCCAGAAGGTACGGGCTCTCTCACATCTGAAAAGCTTGCTGTTTTGCTCAGTCCTATTGGAAACTGTCCTGCACAGCCGTGTGCCCTCTTCTCCTCCTCATACCCTGGGCTTCGCGTGGTGCTGCGGTTCCCACCTCGCACTGACGGCACAACTGGCTAGCCAGAAAAGATGTCCCCATTCACACTTCCAAATATAAACTTTTTTCCCCTACTTTTAGTGCCTGTAATTACCTCTTTACTCCAGTGCCAGCAATCTTCTGTCAGGCATCGTTATTAACAGAGAGAAAAGAGAAGGGGAGGGAGTGAGAGCCACAAAACTTAATTTAATCACAGCACCCCATGCTCAATTTAACAGACACAACAGCTCAGAATGGGGTCCCTGTGCAACGGGAGGGCAGGCAGTGGAGCGTCCCTGGAAAGAATTAATTGTGGATGACAATGTGTAAACAGTGCAGATGAATAGGGCATGCAGGTGTGAGGCACCGGGGCCATCCCGAGGACTTTTTCACACGAATTTCAGCTCCTTCACTGCTGACCTGCTCCCGAAAACGTGATTAGTGTCGGCGTTGGGAAACCATTCAGGGTGTCAGGATTTGGCACATATTAACTAGCCCTGGGGGAGAGGGGAGGGAGCACATGGGGGCTATGAAAGGAGGAAGTCTGGCGGACAAGGGGATCGTTAAAGGGCCAGAAAATCCTTGTTGCTCCAAGGTGCCCTGCCCTTGCTGCTGGGAGGAAAATGGAAGCGAGACGAAGCAGAATAACTCTCTGAGGCATCCTAGCCATAACTGAGCTATGTGGAAAACAAGGCATTGCATCGTGGAATATTTTCTCCGGGTGTCCATCATAAATATTGATGATGTTTATATTACTGACTGTTTCTTGGCTGTGGCTTTCATAGTTCTAGACACTTCAGCTTGAGAGATAAACAGTCAAAACAAGCAGGAAAATTAATGACACAGCAGCACCGAGAACAGGAAATATCTCCTGGGTAACATATGGATGTTATTCAGCACGCAAAAATGCCCCTTCATCAATATGTACTCTATATGTAAGGTGATACATACAGACAGAGAGTTGTATAATGGGCCCAATTTACCAAGCACAACGCAAGAGACTCTTAAATTATGTGTCCTGGTGCCAGCCTGGCCTTCTGCATCCAAATGGGGGATTCAAGTGGAGAGAGCAGATGAGGTTACTGTTTTCTTTTTCTTTTTCTTTTTTTTTCTTCTTGCTCGGGGGAATGATGCAAGGGGAAAGACAGAACATGATGAGGACTACCAAGAATATCAGTGCCTCTGCTGAACTCTATTATGCTCTTTTTCCCTTGCTAGAAACTCTTTCTGTCCCCATCTCATGGCTCGGGCAGCATGGCCGGGGTGCTCAGCAGCCCCATGGGCAGCTGGCTCTGCACAGGTACCTGCCGGGATTCCCAGCTTTGTGCTTCCTAGAGTGCTGCAGCCGACAGGCTTGGGCCCCAAGCAATAACATAATGCAAGTTATTCTAACCAAAAACACACCTATGGATCTGAAGGTCAAGCTGAATTCCTGCTGGCTTGTTGATCCTAGGGTATTACCTCTTGTATTGCTCAGTTGAATGGCTGGCACAAGAGTAAAACTTTGTAATGGCTGTGCTTGTAAAGGAGACTATGACATTTTTCACAGAAGTGAATTAGCCTCACTTCCTCAGACAAATTCCAAACTGGATATTGACTTTCTGCTGTTTCAAGGAAAGGGTGTTCATTGCATTTGCTGCAATATTGCTATTATGTGACTTCTGACTTCCATGTGGTGGTGACTGTGCCCATGCCCATGACTTCTTGTGCTTTTAAAGCCCACCTGTCTTTTTGGGGTAGAGCAGTCCCACCTTGTCATCATTCCATGCAGTCATTATTTTGAGAAGCATTCACTCATCTTCCCAGTTTTGGTCTTTATTGAAGGAGAGTAATGTGCTAGAAATCTCACTAGCTAAAGACATGCTAGTTTTTTCCACTGGGTGGGAGAGGACTGCAGGAGCCAAGGAGAAGATCAGCTCCCCAGGCACCTGACCAAACCTGGGGACTGCTGCAGCCGAAGTGGGACTATGGCTTGGCATGCTCTTTGTATCCTTGGGCATGAGCTGGACCTTAACTGATATACGGAAAAGACTGGTTCCTTGGAAAGGCTGTAAAACTCAGTCAGTTAGGGGACCCAACAGGTGCTCTTCATTTGTACTTACAATCAGATCCCTGGATCTTCGCTAACACTACATTTAAGCTTCTGTGTTCTCTACCTGTGCTTCTGCCATAACTACTCTCTGTGGGAAACTTTCCTTGAGGCAGCTTTATTGTAAAGGTGCTGAAACCCTCAGGCAATCCAGTTCAGAGCTGCCCTGGAACAGCAGGACTGTCCTGGCTTGCAGCTCCTAGACCTGGGTCCTGGCTGAGACGTGGTGCCACTCCACCAGCAACAGCCCTGCTGATGTTTGCCAGCTGAGCATTGAGCTAAAATGCCAATTTATCATAACTTACTTCATTTTTGTATGAGGTCTGCTGTACAGCTGTTTGCTGCCATAGCACTAAGAAAAGCTTGAGTTGCTTTAGTTTTAAAGTGGAGAAGATCAGGGCTCAGGGACGGTAAGTATCTTGCTGGCAGTGCAAAGCAAACAAATGGACAGCTGAGGGAGACAAGAATGTCGCTCCCCAATCAGTTGTGTTAAACATAAGAACACAGTTCTAGCCTGAGTTTTTACAGAACCCTTATTTCAAACAGATTTAAAAGACCTCTCTAAACTGATTTTGCATATGAAATACATTCCCCTTGACATGGGAAGAGCAGAAACAAACCTACCCTTCCCCCAAACCAAGGCAACAATATTGAACAATCTCCTTAATAGCAGAAACAAAACGGATGGCCAAAAAGGATGTTGCTTACAATTAAATAAGAAGGGGAACTGGACAAGTAGTTCTAATTGTTGAGAATTCTTCATGGTGATACCCTTGGCCAGTTGTGTTAAAGCTCTCCAGCTTTCTGTGCTCTCTCATAAGCACTTCTGCAGTGGATACAAGTTATCATTTCTCATGAACTTGATGAGACAGAGTCCAGCTTTGCAGATGCTTCTATCCTTCAAGAAAGCATTCAACAAAATATTTGGCTTTCAGCCCCCTGCCCAGTGTCTCTGCAACACTGGCTTTTTCCACAGTGCTCTGAGAGACAGAATTTGAGTAACTTATTTTCCTTGTGGTAAGACAGGAGGAAAAGCTGCTTTCAGAAGAGATTACAGCAGAGGGCTGGGCAACAGGAACTCTAGAGTGACAAGGAGCAGTCTGGCCCGGGAAAGTAGACCTGAAACTCTGAATCCTGAGGGCTACTGGGCTTCCCTATTGAAGACCTAAGCTAAGATGAATTCTGGACCTGCCAGTGGAAGGAGCCCTAGGAGTAAGGAGGAGAGGCTGTGAGGGGAAATTCACCGCTCAGCATTCAGGCAAATGAGAGATGTCTCACAGCTTAGTCTCCAGGGGGTCATTCATCACTGTAGCTTAGCTGATGTGCTAGCAAGTTGTGGTGATCTGGCTGCAGCACAGAAATGTAGTGGTATGGCAGAAACCAATGCAGAGGAATTATGAAATACTGAGTCTCTGCTGGTTTATAGGTGATCTGAGGGACTGAAATGCTGTGGAGCTCGAAGTGAAAATGTATTTCTTTTAAGTTGGAGATGCATTGACTAATTCCAGTAAAATAAGATTGTACCAAAACTTCAACCAAAGCTCAGATTAAGTATATTTTGAGTAACTTCCTGTTACTGAAACATTTTTGAAGTCCGCATTTCTACCTTCTGGTGGGAGTGCTTGCAGAACTGCTAAGTATCACAATCGAGACAGGCTCATTAAATATTAATTCATTGCTATTACGTCTTATCTTAGATTTCTTTGACCTTTCTCTTCTGCGGCCTGTCTCACAACATTTAGTTCAGCCTGAAGTGCAGGAGGTGTGCATCACAGCAGTGTGACTCAAAATTTGCAGAAGTAAGGTGGTCATGCAGGTCTGTCACACAGCTTGGACTATAAAGTAACAGGCGAAGCTGAAAGAGTCCTTGTGATAATTCATGAACTGATCTGCCCCCTCAAGCCACTGGCTCTTATCAGTGCCTCATGTTTTTGGTAATTCTAAATTGTGTGGGTGCTTAGCTTTGAGTTTCCTGACTGACTTTATACATCTACCCTTGAGGTTTCTGTGGTATTCTGCTATTCTGGAGCGAATTTATGTTTGCTCCTTAGAATTTATCTAAAACCCTGGAGAAATGTGAAGAAAGCCTGCATATTAATGTGGTTGTCCGTATCTCATATTGTGACTCTCATCCACATCTGAACTAGAAGCTTGTGTTGACTTCTGCCACTTTGGCCCTGCTCACCTGCTAAGAGGAGGAAGGGATTTCCTTTCGAAAGCAAGGCCTGGGAGGATGCTCATGTCTGGGGTGGCTGGTTCAAAGGCATTCCTTATTCTCAGGATATGAGAATACTAGAATAAATACTGGAATACTGATGTCATTAGTGCACAACAGCAATTCCATTGCCTAATTATGACTGAAAATTCCATAGTTACTGCTTTTTTGGACATTTTACTAGCATTTTCATGCTATTTACATAGAAGGAGGAGAAGGAAAGAGAGAGCGAGCATAAAGAACAAACAAACATAGCTCTAGTACCAAAGTAACTTCCATACTTAGACAAAGTGCAGCACTGCTGTGAATCTACTGCACCTCCAGCACCTGATCATCCTGGGGTTGCAAGAGATATCAGGCAGCAGAAAAAATATTTTGGAGAGCTCAAGTTCAGAAAATTTTGTTGTGATGTGCTTAATTTGCAAGCTCTCTACTTAGAATGACTCCAGCCATGGTATTTGCCAATTGGTACCTGCATTAAGGCAGAGGAGAGGCCATACTAATTTCTCACTGCAAATTCTTTTCCTGGAAGACACTTCTTGGGTGTAGACCATGAGTCTGGATATAGACAAGGCACTTTATTTAGTCCCAAGAGCTTATCTGTATTAACTAAACAAACAAACAAAGCCTAAATGCCATCTGTTATGAAGCAGTGGGCAATTTCCAGTGCTGTCAGGCCTGGAACAGGCACACTTTGGTCCTGCCAGCATGCTCCATCCTTCTGTCCAGGTGTTTGCTTGCTGGCCAGGGAGAGCAAAGACACGTGCGCACGCACACGCGCGTGTGCACACACACACTCTCTCTCTCTCTCTCTCTCTCTCTCACTCTGTTCAGGGTGGAAGCAAGTTTGACCCTTATGGTACAGTCAGAACAGCGGTTTGGTTTATTGTCTAGCTTTAGCTGCAGTGATCAAGTGCAGGGCTACTTGACAAGTGCCTCCAGACAGCGCCAGTCACATGAATTGCATAGTTTATTACCCCTTTCATGTTTCTCGACCCTCCTTTTCACCAGCCTCGCACCTCCCGTTCTCTGCCCCAGTCTCAACCCAAATAATGAATCTGCCCTAACTACTTTTTCCATGTTAGTCCCAGTTCTGCTGCATCCGTACCCAAATTTGGTAGTCTGATACTGTAACTTAGGTGCTCTCAGCCTTATATGCCCTTGCTGATACGGTAACCCAGGCACGACTGGCCTGGCAAGCTCCTACTCCCCAGAAGGTCCCCGCTGCTCCCCTCCATTTACCTGTGCAGTTGGCTGTTTCTCACATACGTCTCCCTTATCCACTTGTGAAATCCAGCCAGCCTTCATGGTGCTATCAGTAACTTTTGCCAGCTTCTCATGTTGTTCTCTGTCACGGCCAGCAGTTTCTCATGTCCAGTAGTTTTACACACCTTCCTCAGGTAGCCTAATCTCAGGCCAGGGCCTAGCTGACAGCCTAGTGATTTGTCTGCAGTCCTAACACTGTCCCTGTCCCCCAGGCTGCTACAATTCTATTTGCTTGTAAATGATCTATATGAAGACTATTAATACATTTATTTGACAGCGCAGATCTAAGTGTTCACTGAAAAGTATCTCAGGGCCTGCCTTTCTGAGGATATATGGTAAGAAAGTCAAGGCAGAGGTCACCTCTGAGCGGTTCATGTTCAGCTTTCCAGCTAATGCCAAAACCTATAGCTGTTTAATAACAAAGCAGACTCAAAGAAGGTGGTCGTGAAATGTTTGTGGATGTCCTTGCAAGTTCCTTGGCAGGTCTACGGTATCACCTCTAGTACCCCGAGGGTGGTGAAAATATTCAGCTTGGTTGTTTCTTTCACACCTTCAAGAATGTGTGAGATGTCATTTTGGATCTGCTAAGCAATGCTGGATGTCTGCCCAAACCAAAACGCTGGACGTGGGAACAGTTGAAGCCCTTATGAGGGAGACTTGGGGTAGAGGAGGTGAAAGCAGCCAATGGCGAAAGGGCAAAGCACTCGTGAGATGTTCGCTGAGTCCCTGCCCTTTGCCTGGCACTCAAATTTTGCTTCTCTGATGAGTCTTGGTGGAACTGGTACCTCCTGCCCAGCCCAGGTCAGCAGGACTTCTGCTCCTGTCTGGGGAGCCGGTTGTGACGAAGCCACCTGCAGCCATGCCGTTTGCCCCTGTGAGGGCCATGTTGCTGCCTGGGGTTGCAGTGTCACCAGGGGCACGTCTCTGCCCCAGGCCACTGCTACAGTCTGGCAGTAGTGGCAGCTTGGCTTTCCCGCTTCCTGCAATCCACCTGCTGACTTCCAGCTCCTGCTGGCAAGAGCAGCCCTTTGCCTGACATAGCTGAGGGCTTTGTATTTGTGTCCTGGAGGCTGGCACATCATGGTCCTATCAGTTGGGAAAACGGATCCCTTACAGTAGGAGATTGGCTGTCACGGAGCATGGGCATTAGCACTGCAAAAGATTGTACTAAATTAAATAACTTGTGGTGAAGCCACAGACGCGACAAATAATAGGTAACCCACATGTGAGGTGAAGGGGTCTAGTTCAAGCCATGATTTTCTGCCATGAGAACTAAGTGAGACTATCTGCTAGATGTGAATGACAGTTGGATTTTTATCCTGCCATAGGTTCCTACTGGATTACAACAGCACCATTAGTTAAAGTTTGTTGAAGATAAAACCAGCTGCTATAGGCCTACAGAATATGAGCTCTTTGGGCATAAACCATCTGTTCATCCTCTGTTTGCACAACAAGATCTTGACCTATGATTATTTCTCCTCTGTGTCAGGATATTTTGTATCCTAAATAGGAATAATATAATTTGCGTCACTTACATATAAAAAAAGCCAGAGACATAGGATTTTTTTAGAGACGGATATCATTTTTAGAGAGAGAGACACATACACTCAAATATCGGAAAACACCTACTAACAGAAATGGACAGTAACCTCTGTTTAGCCACACCAGAGCCCTATTCTCTCCATCTTTGGGGCACCTTTGCCTCCTTTCACATATACGTGAGGTGAAGTATTTGGCTAATACCCAACTGAGATTGCACACCCAGGATTCTACCAAGCCTCTCCACTCAGTTTTGCACATAGATTTATCTGCTTTGCAAACAAAGGTGCTGAGGGGGTATATAGCATTGGCTGGGACTAACGTTTTTTTTTTTCAAAAATGTGGGTGGTTAACTGTGGGTGGCCACACTCTGAAATGGCTGTAGAAAATCTGGCTGAAAATGTTTTGTGAAAAAGATGCAAGGATCAGTCCCCTGGAAAAAAAAATATATATATATAAAATACACACACACACACAGAGAGAGAGAGAGAGAGAGAGTTCTTTTCTGCTCTGCCAACTAGCTTAGCTCTCTGAAGAATCAACTTTTTCTTTCATCTATGGCGTGTGACACAATGTGTCTCCATCTTTATGCTATGTTCAGGAATACTGAACATAACTACTAAATACTACTACTGCAGACACTTGGAGATGACACTTTACAAAGAGCCAGCTGACTTCTCCAGGTATTCAGGGACCAGACCAATAGCAACCAGTGCTAGCACCTGACTCAACTAATACTGCCAGACCTGAGATAGGCCCACGTACCTCCCTACCACTGACGCCCTAGCTGTATTTTGGAGGCCAGATAAAAGTGACTCCTGGGCTGATTCAGCCATCAGGTTAGTAAAAAGAGAATGTGTTGTACATGTAAATGGGAATGGCTGTGTCTTGCCACTCAAGGTGGAGGGCAGTGAGAAACTGGGGAGCCGGTGTATGAACAAACTCTTTCTGTAGCTCAAAGGCATAGAGAGGTCTGTGGCTCTAATACAATGCCTGACTGAAAGCTTGTTGTGGCCCATGGACAGAATTCAGAAAGCTTTGCTCCAGGCCCAGAGTAAACAGGCTTGCTTAAGTGTCTCATGTTTTGGGGAGGACCTGCCTGACCCAGAGGCAGTGGAGGCACTTCATGGGAGTGGGGCAGGTTCTGTGCAGTCACTCCATTCCTGAACCCACAGGGTTGGTCTCATTATCACCTACTCTTTTTCCAGCAAGCAGCTAGGTGGAAGGGAGGCTTCTCTGATGCTGGAGCAGCATGAGAGTGTATTGATCCTGCAACCCAGGAGCATTTCTGCACACCTACCCCTACTTCATGGATCATGTGGGCTAGGAAGAGGCTGTGTAGCAGACATGTTTCATGAGACCTGCAGACCCTGAGGAGACTGAGATGTGCCCCCAGGAGGCCTTTGTAAGTGGAGCTGCAGGTGCTGCGAGGATTCTCGTCTTCTCCGCAGGAGTGGGGGCAGCCTTTGGCATAGCTGCCATATGCATGGGGCTCTCACATCCACCTTCAGTGCAGTTAAGGCACATCTGTGTATTTGGGAGGCGTTTCCACACATACATGGGAGGGATTCTTATACACAAACATATATCTTATGCGGTTGTGTTCCTTTGAAGTGATCCAGTAATCCCACTGAAGTGAATGGGACGTGGATAAGGCCTACAAGACTACTCACAGGAGTAGCAATTTCCATGAGCGGGTCCCTGCTTTTAAAGCAGACTGCTGTCCTCAGAAGACTGTAGGCTTTTTACCAGTTCCTTTTATATTTTTCAATATGAAAACACTGCATATGCTTTGCCACTCCAAAGCCTTCCCTTGTAATGTGAGGAGCACATTTCTGTCAATGCTTTGAACAGCCTCAGTACCCGAGGAAGCAAACAGCAGGCAGGTGGAACTGGTGGTGCTCAGCCCTCTGGTGGGAAGTCTTCTGGATCAGCCCCACAAGCTGTGGTCTCTCTTCCTGCTCTGCTCTAGCCTCAGTGTGTATTACACTTGCCCCAGCTTTGCAGAGATAATTTGCACTCTCCTAGTTCATTAGCTGCTACCCCCTCCTGTCTGTGGGCAAAAAAAAGCCCTTACTGTTCAAAAGAACACATGCAGCAATCATTAATGCTGACCGTAATTGTGCCAATTCAAACCACTCAATAGCTCTAATTAAAACCTCTCTTGTGCAGGGCACTGAACAGTAACAAAACTGTCACCCCGAACAATCAAATCATGGAGTTAAGAAATTTTTTTTCCTGTTGTGTTCAAATGTTGTTGCTGCTGTCAGAAGGGTCATCTGCAGGGATTAAGTATGGGGCTTTTGTAGGCTGCAAAGGCCAGAATATCTAAAAACAACCAATATCTTTTGGTCACAGTTTGAAATCAGTAGACCCCAACTCTTTCCAGGCCTCCTTTCATCCCCTTTACCCACCCCCATCCAGCAAGCAACACCTGCAAAGTAGACAGGCTCCTGGCTATGAGACACATGGACACCACAAGTCAACTTAAACATCTGCAAAGGGGGGGGAGGGGGGGAAACAGGCGTTCCTATCCCTACAACCTTGTTTCTCAGGGTCCCTGACTACACTTTCCTGTGCACCATAAATAACTCTGCAATTACATTAATTGGTTGCATATTTGTTGACACAGGGGTGGACAGGGGTAGGTTACGGTGGGAGGATTTTTGCTTTCAGTGCAATTTTATATTACTTTCTTCAGATGTCCCTTAATCCCCAGTCTCCCCTCCCCCTTTATTTTGGATTCACATGTCTTCCAGAATAACTATAAATGTGTGGGTGGAGGGGTAGAAAGAGCGTTAAAATTCATTTGATGGCACTTGTACACACACATCTGTTCTGTCGTGTTCCCCTAGCAAAGTCTATCATTCAAACGAAAAAGGTTGATATGTATCACAGCGGGATATTCCAAAAGGCTGGTTGCAGGCAATTGCATGCTGGATGGTTTCTCCCTGCACAGAGTTTCTGACAGGTCAGAAGAAGGAAGCAGGATGCATGTATAGCTATATCTTTTGTACATTTAACTTTTTTTTAATGTAGCAAAATTAAAAGGGCAACAGCATTAACTGCTGAAATTCCAGGCTGGGTATCTTTTCCTCTGTTTGTTGTTGAACGTGTTCTGAAGCCCAAGTCTGGGATCAAACGTAAAAGCCTGGGCTGCAAGCACTTTTGCATCTGTGGTTCTGGTTTAGATCATTACAGGCACAGATGCTAGCTACAGTGTATGGCTCTGGGTTCAAACCACTGTCTCCGAGTATTTGGTGCAGCGTACTTGAGCGAGTCTTTCCTTCCCGTCTCTCATTGGGTTTCTTACTTTTGCTAGCAGCAATCAAGGCTGCATTTAGAGAGTTTGTGGCATGCTATGTTTCATGTTTTCTCTTTTCATCTCTCCTGAACTGATGTCCCAGCTGAGGACTAGGGAGTAGGATGATACCCGTAAAGCCCTGGCAGTTTGCCTCCTTAAACACTCTGAGCACTTTCTGTTAGAAACCACCTTCGTTGCTTCTTGTTCCGAACTGCTGGGTTGTGCTGTGTGCCATTACAATATTGCCTTGTCTCAGCAGTGAAGCAGTTGCATTTAGTGATGGGTAAAATAGCCCATATTTATAGTACAGCTTGACTCAACCTTTAAGTATTTAGCCTTGGTTGGCAACTAAGCACAAAATCTTTATGTATAAACATATAGACACACATTCTTTATGTATAAAAGCAATGGAACAAAACTTAATGTTTTTAAAACACTTGGAGGTGAACAGTCTGGTTCAGTGCAAAATCATATTAAAGTTGGCCATCTGAGCTGATATGTTCAGGATAAGTTGATTTTCACTAGCCTTTCTCAGACCCTGTGAATTCTAGCCTCAAATTCAACAGAGGCCTCACTTTTTTTCTAAAAGTCAGGGTGTTGCACCATGGTGCGTGACAGTGCTGTCCTGTTTCTGTCTTTGTGTCATCTTGGAGCAGGACCACAGTACTTTCTAATTTTCAACAGTAATGTGCTCTTACAATGGGATGAAGAGGAATAGGTGACATGGCATCCAGACGCATGCTTTTCAGAGCATGGTACCCCTCAGCAGTAGCACTGGAGAGAAGAATAAGGAATAAGAGTTCCTTCACTCTGACAGGTTTACTTTCTGTTAGGGGCCATGCGAGATGACTTTCCTGTTAATACCTGGCACTTGCATTGCACAGTATTCACGTGAGGATCTTAAAGTTCTTGACACATGATCAAGAGGGGGAAATAAGGCACACAGAGGTTATGTGACTGGCTCCAGGTCCTTTAGCAAACCAACAGCCAGGCTGAGAACAAATCCTGGGACTCTGGTACCACCTGTGGCCTCTGGAAAGCACCATCTCCTTTTCTGAGCTACTTCTTGCCTGTGTTCACACGAGGAAGCTCTGTGTCTCTGTTGACCTGTGAGCTGAGAGTAGGGGGATTTCTGTAAAATATGCTCTGTTATAGATTCCCATCACTTTCTATAAGGATGGTCTCTCTCATGATCTCTGTCTGCCATTCTGTCCTCATTCCTTGCTCTCATTTTTAGGCAGCAATGCTGGAGTCTATCCTCTCGACTGAGCTGCTGCACTTTAGTTTTCAACAGGCCCTTATTGCTCTTGCACCTTGTGTGTGGTCTTTGAATGTTATGTGGCTCGGCAGCTGGGAATAGTGAGTGGGTGGGCAATTTAAAACAGAAAAGACTCTGTATCAGCGCAGGGCTGAGGTTTGAACTCTGCTCAGCTTTGGATATGTGTAGCTGGTTCTCAGAGCTGTGATTTAAGTGCAGTTTTGTTGGTGTCAGTGTGAAGCCTAAATCAGTGCTAAGAAGCTTGTAGGAAAGAAAAAACAAACTTTGCTTGTCTGATAATGAGTGTTACTCTTGGCCTTGCTGAAAAACTGTAGCACCAAGGCATCTTAGAATTTGCACCTGGCTGTTTTGTCACCGTTTCCCCTCCCCAACTCAGAAGACAAAAGGTGTCTCAGATGATGCCAAAGCTTCTCTGATGGAATATGTTTCTGAGCTGCTTTCATGCCATTTAAGGCATGATTCTGATTCTGAGTTTAATGAGGATCAGCTCTGTTGATAGCCGAAGACAGGGGAGGGGTTGCCAACCTGTGGCACAAAATACTTCAATGCATTCATCAAAATATCACCATAATGGGCTGAGGTAAATGCACTCAAGTGACAAAAATTAATCACAATGTCATGACTGATACTTGTTGAGCTCACAGAGCCAGATCCTCAGCTGCTCCCTTCTTCCTTTTGCTGTTGTTTTTGCTGGTGGAGGATCGGATAGAGTGGATGTCATGCAAGAGCCCCTGCCTTCAGTATGCCCTGACATGTTTCCCCCAGCGCACGCACACACACACACTTCTTTTGCGCTTTCACTGGCTAGCCCACTCTGTGCTGGCAGAGAGTTCTCATGTACGGGAGGTTCACTACGTGCTCTCCTTGGCATTTGCAGCCCAGAGTACCCAGTCCTCAGATTTTCATCGTGGAGGCATTTCTTTCCGCACCCATTTTCCATCTATCCCACCCAGGTAGAAAGGATGAGCAGAAAGGCTCCTTGCTTTGATAAGATTGATAAATGAGGTTGGAACAGAGCTCCTCTCTGCTGGAGTCCATATAGAGTCCAACCCAACTTCAATCTTGTGGCTGACTCAAAAAAAAATTGGCAAGTTCCTAAGTACTTTTAAAGATTTTAAAGGTTAAAGATATGGTTGACTGGCGTTCTTTTTAGAGCCTGGAGTGATATTTTATATACTTCACAAAATTCAAAAAAAGTGCACACCGAATATTAGAAATCTAGGGGTAGATAATTGGAAGATTAATTTAATTTTCCAGTGCCACAAAATTTTCCATCATTCACCATCACTGCACCAGGCCTTGTATTGATTCTCAACATTATACCCTAGAATTTGCAAAATATAAGCAAGAGTAAAAAGGCAAAAAGGGAGAAAATCCTTGTTTTCAATAGGCTGGCAGATTTCAAATTAACACCAGTCAGGTCACTGTAGGGGTTCCATCCTTAAAAATAGATGTGGACTCCACCATGAAAAATCATACTGAAACTCAGATGGGATTTACTGTTTACTTCACCTTACACTTCCCTGCATTCCTTAAAAAAAAAAAAAAAAAAATCAAAATAATACTGGTAAATGGCCAAAAGCCTGTTTCTGTGATGGAATAATATAAGGGCATGAAAGTATGGCTGGGTAGTAGAATCAGTTGGACAGGCACTAATAAGTGGTGAGGGTTAGGCAGCACTTGGGAACTGACCAGAACTACTAACAATTCATTGACAAACAAAAGAAGCATGTCCAGGACCCACAGACTTTACCACCCTTTCTAGAGAAAAGCTCTATAGAGAATTTCTAAACCAAGTATAGTGAATGAAGTGGTGGATTCTACAGAGATTTTGTGGAAGGAGACTTGCAATCTTGTCACATTTTTAACGAAACTTGTTTTTCAAGTATAAGTGAACATTCTGCAAAGAGGTTCAAGGATTAAAAGCCGAATAGTACATTTAGTGTTACTAACAGGGTTTCTGCTTCATTCAGGCATACACATAATTAACTTTCATAAGACGCTGAGAATCCTCTTTGTTGACATAATCCAGCAAGTACACCCCAGGACTTGCTCATAGCAATGTACCTCTACATCTTAGATGAGCATGAATACTTGAGGCAGCCCACAAGAGCAACAGTGCTGACAGAGGGATGGCACTGTAACATTGTCACATGTTGTGACTTCAGTCTTTTCAGATCCAGCGTTTTTTGCCTTCTGGCCTCATAATCACTGTGGGTCAAGTTTACTCGTCCCCACTATCCCCACGTCCAACTTCTGTCTGGGAAGCTGGAGAAATGATGTTTTACTTCAGTTCAGGGTGGCAGCATAAATTTTCTCATCCTGTGGCTGCTATTCCAACCTGCGTAGGGTGGTGAGTGTGCCCAAATGTGGCTTTTCAGTCTTTTTCCAGGGCTGTCCCCAAATTGCCGTGAATTCACCTTTGGACAGAGATCTGGGGGTGCCAGAAAGCAGAAAAGGCTCTTTCACTGCTGCAGCCTCTCAGCAATCAAGGCCTGGCAGCACTGGATCATTCTCTGATTACAATTACTCAGACTATTCAAAACTTATCATGTGCAAAAAGATAACTTTTAACCCTGCATCAAGTTACAACAAATCAGTCTCACAGCAAATGCAGCATTCTCCTCTCTACTCCTTTTCCTACAAAAAATGAACTAAATCTAGCCCTGTTGGAGGAGTGATTGTAACATCCACTGACTTAAAAAAGAACCACTAACATTACTTTGGACCCTAAAAGCAACAGTTCATATTGGGAGGCAGCAAATTATTCTTTACTGAAAGTGTGAGTAATCGTTTCTGCTAAACATGAGCAGGAGGGGCTCTGTTCCCTGACAAAAGCTGTGGCAGACAAATCCCGTGACGGTTCTGCAGGGGATGCCAGTAATGTTCAAAACAGGATAGCAATCTTCTGAAACTTGTCCTAGGACAAGGCAAGTAGAAGCAGAGGCAAATAATCATAGCAATCAAACAGTTCTCCCCAAACAGCTGTCAAGACCACCAATATATAACGTCTTGTGCCACAGGTTTGTGGTGCTGCACATGATATGCATGCACCATAGCAACAAGATATTAATCATCAACACATATAGGCACATGCTGGCATAAGTCTTCTCAGGTGCAAGTTGTAGGCTGTATCTGATATATACAACAAGCCCAAACGGTACCAGTTTCAGTGCTACCTCCAAGAGCATTGCATAGTTTAATTCATGACGACTGGGCTTACATCTTCCTCAGAAGCATCAGAACATTGGGCCGGGTGTATGAATGCCTCGACATGAAGAACAACTTCTGTTCTAGTTCTGCGCCCCTCTTTCTTTGTACTTTTCAGTTTAACACCCTGGGCAAGTTCTTTGCTGGTGAGACACCACTGACTGAAGTGGCATTGTGCCAGTGCAGCATTTGGCACTGTATCCTCAGAGTGATGGCTGGGATTTTCAAAGGGGTGAAGGGAAGAGGGTATGCACCCAGTTCCTCTTGCATTTGGACACTAACCTCCTCTTGGCTCACTAGCATCTCTGCAATGCCACTGATGTCCCAGGTGGGCACTGCCTACTTGCCAGGGTTCTGGAGAGAATTAATGGACAATTCAGTGGCAGTTTCTTTTATTTACTTGGGTTTTTCTTTAAAGATGACACACTGGTAAATTACATCTATATCAACTGGAGTACCAGGCCAGTAAGCCAGAGTTAGACATGCATTTCTAATGGCGAAGGCGATTCACCACTGGGACAAACGCATTCTCTCTCTGCTGGTGTCTTTAAACTGAGGCTGGTGTCCTCCTGGATGATGCTTTGATAAGGTTTTTGGGCTCAGTACAGCTGAGTGAAATGTTATGGCTGTGAATACAGACCAGGCTATAGGGTCTTTCCTGGTCTAGCTATTGCACTAAGGAGTTATCTTCTGCAGAGAAGATATACATCCTTGTGGAGGAATAACTGGCCATGAGGATAGTGGTCAAGGGTGGAGTGGTGCATGCTGTACGGTTATAAACAGCTTTAACCATAAAGGAGTTGCACTGTTTGGCTGCTGAGAATTGACCCTCTGTGGAATTTTTACTTGGAGTTTTAAGACGCTGTTGGTGTCAGAGCCACAAGGTCACTGAAGTGTAGGCTTCCAGTGTAACTGCTATTCTTTGCTAGGCAATAGGAAAACAACCATTTTTTTTTCACAGAGGTAATGGGCATTTATATAACAGAGATCCCAGCATCCATGGGTTTGTCTGTGAAAGGCACATCAAAGAAATACAGCCATCTTTAAAGTGTATCAGAGCAAGTGATAAAGAATACGTGAAGGCCTCACACAACAGTAGGTCAGATGCAAAAAGCTCCATATGGAGAGGGGATTGTAGGAAAATGGGATATTGTAATCTGCACTGTAATTTAATAAGTACTTTTTATTCCAGGGTGATGCAGTACTTCAGTGGTCGGATCACTGCCTCAGCAAAACTGTACTAGGTCCTGCCTCTCCTTTCACAGATGCCAGGTGCGCACTGGTATAACTTGTCCAACCTCAGCAGAGCTGATCCTGATGTACACAAGGACACTCATATCCAGATTTGTCAGTTCTCCCCCTACATCTTCCCTTCAAGGTCTCTTGTTCATGTCATGTGGAATGGCAAAAGTTCAGGTGTGGACCAGAGAGACTTTGAAATGGAAAATCAGAGGATACCACAGGTCACATTGAAGGAGAGCTGGCAAAGTATAGGACCAGGATAGCAGAGAGTGGTGAGGGTTAGGACTAAGGTACATCAGTGGGCTTGTATGGCGTGCTGGGTTTGGGGCTCCAGAGTGATGTGCAAGCCAAGAATAATGAATACTGGCAGAGCTCCGCATGAGTAACAAACGGCTTATCCTGCCTAGGCTAATGACAAAATGTTAGGCACTGGCATTTTTTTAAATAAATGGTTTTAAAAAAAAAGAAAAGAAAAAGAAAAAGATTAAAGCAACCGCTATAGCTAAGCGCTCTACTTTCCTCTGATAAGATGCCAGAACTATATGACTTCTGCTGTGTAACAAGGTTCTCTTGTGTGGGTGTAGCAGCCCCTCCCTATACCTAGCAGATACACTCTAGGGAATTTTTGCAAGTGTGAATATTGGCTCTTATAAGGTCATTGAGTAAAGACAGCTAATCATGTTGCTTGAAAAAACTGCATGTGTCTTGTGCGTTTCCATAAGATCTCCAGAAAGCTATTCCACAAAAAGGTCATTATCACTATTATTTGCACAGCAATGAGCAGAGGACCTCCCATGCATATTGCTTTGTAAAACGTTGGGTCTTTGCCCTGGCACACCTGCAGTTAAACTCACGCTGACAATTTAAAAATGAAGGACTGGAAGCCAGTGCAAATCAGGCCAGTTCACAGGACATCTCTGTCAGTCAGCAGGTAGACAGAGGCTTGACACTGTTCTCCACTGCTGCCAGGGGTCTCCGAGTATAGCTTATCTTCATTACACTGCCACAGTACTGTCTCTCTTTTGCTCCGAATCTCACAGACATGCCTGCAGAGACTGCACCCTGGTGACAGATGCATCGCCGTTTTTTCCCTGCTTCTGCTCCAGAGCTGCACCTACGCACCTATTGTGTGACATGACACTTGCTTTCTGCCTAAGCTTCCCATTATTATGTTCCTGGTTACATCTAGATATATCGGGACCTCCCTGCATCCTAGAGGGGCTTGTTGTCTGAAGAGACATCAAGTTTGATCTTGGGATGGTCCTCCAGGTGCAAGGTAGATATTATCAAAGGCACAAAACAAAACAAAAGCAAACAGAAAAGGTGCCCAGGCTGTCCTGGGCAGTGTAGAGCAATGGGCTACAAGGGCTCCTTTTGCAGTCCAGAGAGCAGTGGCAGATGTCCAGGGACAGGTAGTCTCTGTGGCTGTGGGTCAGCTATGAACCCTACTCCGCTGCTGCTGGCATGGAGGTGACAATAGGATCTACAGTCCCCGAGGCATGAACTCTGCCAAATATTTTTCCACAGGAGGTTTGGATCAAGAGTGCCGAACCAGTGGAAAATAGTATGTGGACCATGAGAAAACTTCGCATGCCAAATTTACTTGCTCCCTTACAGGAACCAGATGAAGCAAACAGCATTTCTGAAGCGCGTTCACCGTACAAAGAAATCTGCACAACTGTTACTTGTCGGGAAACAGCCTTCTCAGGGGAAGGACGCGGGGGCTCCCGGTGCAGGGAGAAGACCTAGCTGGTCTCCAAGCCTCGGCGGCGACCACGGGCGCAGAGGCCGTGCTCGGCGAGCCGGAGCCCACCCCGGGCCGCGGCAGGCGAGCGGGGCCGGGGGCGCCGGTGCTGGCGGCACGGGGCAGCCCGGCCGCCGGGGCGGGCACGGCGCCCCACGGCGGCGGCCGGCCTGGGGTTTTTCCCCGGCGGCTGTTAAACCCTCCGCGGAGCACGGCGCGGGGCGGCGGCACGGAGCGAGCCCCGCGAGACCGAAGCCCTCGCCAGACGCCGGCTACTCCCCGCGGAGCCTCCGCGGCCCCGAGCGGCGCTGCCGTCGGGCTGCCCCGGGGCCCGGCGGCCGCTCCAGGTGCCGCGGCGCTCCGCGGAGGGGCGAGCCCGGGTCGCTGCCGCGGCGGCACGGGCACGGGCACGGGCACGGGCACGGGCACTGGCCCCGGCCCCGCTCCCCCCGCCCCCGGGGCCAACCTGCGCCGCCGCCTCAGAGCCCCGGCGAGCGGCGGCGGAGGGGGCGGGCGGGGGCGCCCCTGCCGCCCGCCCATTGGCTCCGGCCCCGCGGCGGCTGCGCTGCCATGGGAGCACGCCGCAGTCAGTCCCGCCCGACCCCGCCCCGCCGGGGCTTTATAACGGGCATCCCCATGGCCGGGGTGTGTAACCTGCCGCGGCGGGAGGGGGCAGCGCTGGCCGGTGGCACCGCGCGCGCCGCCCGCCAACGGACACGCCGCCGCCGCCGCGGGGCGCCGCCCGCCCGCCCGCCCGCGCCTCCCGAGGCGGCCGCAGGGCCCCGCGCCGCCCGTCCCGTCCCGTCCCGTCCCGCCCCGCCGCCCCCGCGGGACGATGCCGCCCCGGGCCTGGCGCGGTGCGGGCGCTCGCCCGCTGCTGCTGGCGCTGCTGCTGGTGCGTCTGCCCCAGGGTGGCGGCCACAGAGCCACGGGGCCCCGGGTAAGTGAGCGGCCCCCGCGGCGGGGCGGCCCCCTCGCTCCCACTCCGCCGCGGCAGGTTGCCGCGGGCCCGAGCCGGCGGGGCAGGGCGGCCCCCGCCCGCGGCCAGGTGCCGCGGCCCGGCAGCGCCGCAGGTGAAGCCGCGGCGGCTGCCTGCTGCCCGCGGCGCGAGGGGCGCGGAGCCTCGGCAGGCCCGCGCCGCTCGCTGGGGCCGGGCACCGGCGGAGCCCGTGGCGTACACGAGTCTTAGCTGGTTAGCGGGGGGAAGGGGGAGACGCTGGCGGGCTGTGTTCTTATATCGCTCGTCTTGCGTTCAGTGTAGCCCTCTTCCCAGCACGTAGCTTTGGGGCTTTTCATTTTTTATGATCCCAAGTAGGGATTAAATGGATTCCTGCAATAAAGCTAGATGCTTCCAGCCTAGACTTCTCTCCCTGCAGGAGTCTAGTGTGTGTTCTCTCTCTCTCTCTTTTTTCTTTTACCTGATGATGTTTGATGATTTGGGCTCTCAATTTCACTTACCAAGCCATTGCATGGCTCTGGGGGAGAACCCAACACCTCTTCTAAATATGGTCCTCCCAGTGAGCTGGCGTTACCACTGCAGCACTGCTCTGGAGTCGCATGAGAGCTTTCAATTACAAAGCTGTGAAACAGTAGCTGTTCTTTAGCCAATGCTGCAATAAAAACATAGTTCTGGGTAAGTGGAAAAACTTGATCTCTGTGCAGGCGTGCTGGATGCGTTGACCATGTGCATTCTTGACCCATCAGTCTGAAATGTTATGAAATGTAGTGCTTAATTAACTTACGCTGTGGTTAGGCAAGATCGGGAGTCTCTAGAATACCTCAATATGATCAGCCAGAATATAACAATAAGGGGCTTGAGTGCTGTACTCTAATTTTTCTAATAGTCAAGACTGATGTTTGAATGTTATGGCTATTAAGCACTTCAGAACTGTGGAAAAAGTGTACTGGCTGCACTGGTGTCCTTGTGTTCAGCTGTACTGTGTAGCCTCTTTTATGGCCAGATGTGTAACAGTAACTGTTAGAATCTGGCAGATTAGATCTAGTGTGTGCCTCAAACCCCTGGAGACCCATTTCGAAGGGTGGGGAAAACATAGGGGTGCTTATGCATATATATATATTTTTAACCTGATACCAAGCATAAACCTCAAAATTGGAGTGATGCCATATGGAGAGGAGCTTTGTGGTGGTAAGTAACGGTCTGTCTGGATGACTAGGGCCCTTCATCAACACTGGTATCTAAATGCTTTAATGAGGAGCAGTTGAAACAAAGCAAAATAAAAAGTTCTGATGGTAGTGTATAGGTGCACAATAAGCCTGTCTATCAAACAGTTTCTAAGCAGGCCATTTGAATATACTGTACTTTATAAGATGGTTTCATTGCTGACTGTGTTGTCGTCTTTGGGATGGGAGCTGCTTCAGGAGAATGGAAAACCAAATACAGAGGACTAATGATTTGCTTATTGCCTGAAATAAGTGATCTGACTCTGGTATTTCTCCCTTCATGGCTGGGTGGAGAAACTTGGCTTATGTGGGCATCAATATCTACAGCTCTGTAGAAGGACCTGCCTTAAAACTTAACTTATGGGCTCTTTAATGGAAAACTCTTAAGCAGTTGATTTCAGGGATGTTTAACTGGTAGAGCTTCTCTTTTCAGCTTTTGAAGTGGCTTGCTTAAGTGTGAGTCTGGTCTGCTTGTTCACTGCCATTGTGAAGCTCAGGAGCTTATATCTATAATATCTTCTAATGATTAGACACTGCCAATAAAGTGGTCCTCAGTATAAAGGTACAATGCTTTAGATTCCCCTCTACATTAGAAAAATCTTTAATTGTGTGTTTTTAAATGATGATTATGAAGTCACAAGTCACACTGCTTGGCTTTTCATGCTGCCTTTATCAAGAGTGTATTCCCTTCAGGAACCCTCCCTGATTTGTGGGGTCAGGGTTGCAGTTCTAGAGTGACTGTGTAGTCATTCAGTTGCTAGGTGCAATACTTAGCCCTACAAGCTGTTTCTATTCTGTACACTAAGCACTAAAGCTACAATTTTTGCAGGCTCAAATGCTTTTAAAGGTAAGCAGCAATTATTAATCCATTCCTTCTCAGTGAATTTAAATGAGCAGCAATAGTGCTTGAAACAAGTTCTCCATCCGATGTTTTTTCTTGCATTTCCCTGTCAGTACTTAACAATGTTGCTCCTAAGTTAGGCAGCAAGCATTGTCATTGAATATATAGACAGAGGAGTATGACTTGCTACTGTTTGCAGAAAATGACAGAGTTGATGAAAGGCAACATAGAGAAGTGAGTAGATCTGCATCTCCTGTGCCTGTACTGTACTAAACTTTCAGATGAAGTGAGTCAGTTCAGATGATCACTTGAATATCAGGGCAAGCTACAAGTGCAGCTAATCTCTACTGGACTGTTGATGTACTTCTGACTCTCAAAGTTGTACAAAGCTTGCTGTTTTGTGGTGTTATAAAGCTATGAACACTGGCATGAATCTCAGACTTGAAGTGTCAATGACTTGTAGAAAACATCTGGCTTTTGTACATCTGCTGTGGCCAACTGACAGTTAATTATTAACTGTCCCAAGTGAGCCCCTGTTGGAAATCTAATGTCCTGGGTGCCCTAGAAATGACAGCCTTGGGCTCCCAAGTTATGTGGCTTGTTTCCTTGCTTAGACTCTAGAATGCTTTTTGCTCCATCATGCGGTTGCATGATCACTTCTCTGGTAGGTCTAGAGAGCACAGTGCAAGTGATTGGCTGACTATATGGAAAGTTCTTGGAAAATGTCTGCCTGAAGAACACTGCCTTCTGGAAAAAGCTAGTTAGGCTCTACTTTTCCCTTCCTGCATGCCTCTTTCTCTCTGCTGGTGTAAGATGATCTGGAATTGCATGACAAGCCAGTTCTTGCTGCTTTCCCCCTCCTTGCTCCCCATGTGATAGATGGATGGGGAGCCTGACTGGACTGGCTCTTTCATGTTCTCCTGTGTGATGCATTTGAGCAGTGCTCTTTCATAGCAAATCAAAAAGATCATACCACTAAGCTGTAATTTTCCTGTCTGGAAAATAAATTGGGATCTTTGTCCTTCTAGTTCAGGAAGAGAGAGCTCTATCTCCTGTATGTTTTGAGGGCAACTCCTGACCATTATGAGCTTGCTCCATTTATGCCACAGAACTGTTGGTGGCAGTAATGAGAAATACTAGAACAGGAAAATGGTGGGTGCTTGCAGTGTGACTGCAGCAGTCAAGCTGTTCTAGGAACAGGCTTGGATTTCTAGATCTGGAGTCTGAACCCTCATTATTGACCCTAGAGAACTAAGAGAAGGGAGGGGAGGGCAGTCACTGCAACTTTTTTCCTAGTATAATGTGTGGAAACATGCTGAAATATCCCTCCTTGAAAGGGATGTTGGAGATAAGGATACTGACTTCCAGGTGAGTGCTGTTGTAAAGGGAAGGTAGTGGAAAAAACATCCAGAGAGCTGCTGGTAAAAGTATGAAGCTACTCCTGGTTTCCAGAGCATAACCTGGAGTGCCACAGAGCAATGTGAATTCTCTCCTGGAGCTGGTTACTAGTTAGGACCCCCAATGAAAGCTTTAGTAAAAGGTGCTGAAAAGGCTCTTGCAGGTTTGCTCTGCCCTCTGGAAAGGGCAGACAATCTGGAGGAGCTAGTGGCATTGTAACCTGTGTCAAGGAGCCTCTGCTGTTCTGTGTGTTCTCTCTGCAATGCCTGCAGTAGGGTTCCACAAAACAGATGTCTTTAGACATGCTCTATTTTCTTCATGGTGGGAAGAAATTAGAAAGGGATATATAATAAGAGGTATAAAGTAAAGGGCTCCATATGGAGAAGATCTACAAGTAAAGAGTAAAACTTAGAATAGATTTACAGTGACTGAATTTTAGTGTTTGGTTTGAGCTTAGATCATCCTGCATTGTGAGGGCATAAGCTGATAAGTAATGACTGAAGCATTTTAAAGTTTCATGTTTCCTTACTGTGGGAGGGACCCAAGGAGATGTCTTTAGAAAAACATCTCCTAATAGGACAGACTTGCTGCTGTATGGCACATAGCTTTTGCTCTCAGATATTCCATCTTTGGTTGGCCAAGAGTTGTCCTTGCCTGAGTAGAGGCTATAATCCTTTATGGAGCTACACTAATTTTATTCCTCTTTATTCCTATTTGGACTCTTACTGTTAAAACAGCTGAATTCCTTGCCCTGTACCACAGTAGCGTGTCTGACTCTTTTAATTATGCAGCTGTGTTGAGAAATAGGATTAATTCTTGCATGGAAACTTATTTCTTGGGTGCTATTCTAAACAGGAAAACACTGAGGGATACAACTTTTTCTGCGTAGTTCTAGAGTTGGTGTGTTTTAACTGCTTGGATTTCTGAATTGGCTTCAAGAACACTTCACTTCCATAAATGACCTCTGTTCCTAATGAAAGATTTCAGTATCAAATCTTTTGTTGGCCCGAAAGAAACTACTTGTTTCTGCTGGTGATGGCAGCAAGCTCTGTAGCTCTGGAACACCCACCATGATAACGTCTTGGGCTAGTTTTATAGTTTCTACCACTAGTCATGCGCTAAGGTAATCTCCACTGCCATCAGTGCAGAGCAGATGCTGTCTTGGCTTCTTTTATTTCTAGATGGCTTGAAGCAATTGGTAAGATGACTGTAAACCTCATTTCAGTGGTATAGTAGCTCTGAAATATTAATCCTGCTGTTTAAATAGCTTAGAGGTTCTTATCCTGCCATCTCAAACTAATTGTGACATCACTTTATCAAAGAAAAAAAACAAACAAAAACCATTTGTCTCCTACTTGCCTGCTGAATCTCCAGTTTCTCTGAGGCTGATGTCTCTGACAGTGCAGTTAAGTGTTGCACAATAAACTTTATGCTGACATTAAAAGCTTAATGCTGAGGCAATACAGGTGAAACTGAAGTTAATCCCAAAGTGTGAGGACTGCTGCACTGACTGTAGCACTGTGACAGCATGATGGCTTTCAGCAGAAGCCACACTAGCAGCTCCCACAAGATGCTGTGGCGCTCATGCAACATCTAAGGACTTTTGCAGCATAGTACAACTTGAGTCAAGCTTGATGTGCAGTGGTGATAGTGTAGTACTTTGTTCAAGTAACTTTTGCTGCTCTGCCTGAACTTTAACTTGCAACTTGTGTCACTTTTTTGTTAGATTACAAGTTTAACTACTGTCGTTGACCTAGCAGGATTCAATTCTAAGCTTTCTTTGCTTGTCTGAGATGCCTTTCTCTTTTAGTCTCTTGCCCAAACACTAGGAGGCTGCCATCACAGCAAATGAATCACTACTGTACTACAACTCTCTGGGTAACATGATGCCAGTGTGAAATGTTTGCTTACATAGAGAAATTACTGGGATGTGATGAATGCAGTGTACAAGTTGTCTTCCTCTTTGGGCTCACACTAGCAGTTAATGCTTGAGTTCAGCAGCTTAAATATGAATACTGTGAAGCCTTCTGTATGTGGTGGCTTTTACTGCCTGCATATACTAGCAGGGAGTATTCTGACACTGGAACCCATCTGGTGATGACCCTGTGAGAGCTCTAGTCTACTCTCTTCTTGGAGGGCCTGCTAGCTATAGGAGAATAGCTGTAGGAAAGTGCAGCTAGTGGCAATAGAATGTAAAGCTTGCACTTAAAGCAGTGAAAATATCTACTCACCATACAAAGGAGTTCTTTGTGCATGACCTTATGTAGGCTATTGGCAGCTCTTCAGCCTGAGAGCAGCAAACTCAAGTCAGGTCCCTCTGGAATAGGCCTTACCTTGAAATCAGGGTCATGGCACCTAGATTTTCTGCTTATCACAATGGAATCCTGATAGGACTTTGATTCCTCTGGAATGCTGCAGTAAAACTGTGGATAGTGTTGGTTATATTCATGAACATTAGTGAAGAATCCTGTGTGTGTTTGAGGAAAGCATCACCTTCTACAGAGCCTGTCTGTTCAAATGCTGTTTGTGAGGCTGGGAAGAGAAATGATGGTTGTGTTATGCTCTCCTACAGCAGTTCCTCTTGTAGAAGCCTGTGCTATTTCAGCTAAAGGCTTACATGCTAGTCTCTACTAGCATGTCTCTACTATCTGGGGAGAAGTCATGGAGGAAGTTTTGGTTTATGAAGAGCTTCATTCTAGCCTGCATGGTGCTTCTGAGGTAGCCTTAAGGTGTGTCTGGGTCTGACTGAATTATCTCAGTAGGCTACATGGCAGCACTTTCAGTCTAAGGTCAAACTTCTTCCACTGCTGGAAGAGCACTGGCCAAACAGAAGCTTTTCCTATTGAGTCCTATGGCAAAGTGAAAGGATGTGATTCACTAGTTCCAAAGAGGAAGGAGCCTGCTGTTTCATTAAAAGCTGGGAAGGGAGGGGAGCACAAAAATGAGGGCTGTTTCCTGGGTGAGCTTTTGATTGAAAGCATAGGAAGTGGAAGGGAAGGTGAACAGCAATGAGAAGGAAGATGTGAAATAGTGCAAATGAAATAACTTGCTTTACTGAGGTTTTTCTTGGCCACTGGTCCAGTTAATGATAGTTGGAACTGTATCCAGAGGAAGTGCTGATATTCAAATAGGGAAGAGAGGTTCCAAACACTTAGTGGGCAGATTCTGTTTCAGAGTTTCTCTTGGCTACCAGTCCCCAGCTACCATTAGCTGGGTCACTAACTGGAAGGAATGTGGGAAATGTTATCCATCCCTGTTCTCTATTTCCATGACTGAAATCCATCACTTAAATTGGTCAGGGAAGTCATACTCTACCTTCTGATGAGAGAAGCCCATCTTAAGTATAGCGGCCAAGCTAAAAGTTTGTATTATGCATATTATGATGCATAGAATAGTTCTTGGTATATACTTTGGAGTTTCATAATACTGGGTTAAGAACTTTGGTTATGAAGAAAACTTGGAATGTAAGATCATCTGATTCTCCAGTTGCAGTTCTAGTACTTCAGGATTTGACACTCCAGCAAATTAAAACCACCCCAAACAGCCTTAATGTAAAGGTAACTTGTATTCTACAGCATCTTGTGTTCTGCTGTGGTAGTTTCATGTGTGCTGTAGGCAGCAAGCATGAAACTGAGTGGGCTCGTGTCTGCTCCTTGAGTGTGGGAGCAGTATCAGAAGCAGCAATGTGGCTTCACCTGGGATGGAAGTGGAATGACGCTGGAATCAGATGAGTAAAAGTATATCTTCAGATGAAAACACCTAGCGAAGATGGTAGTATCTCAATGTTACCATGGAGACACATATCTAAAAAAGCCAGCCAGATGTACGCTATCCCTAGATCTTGCTTCTGTGTGTACCAGACACATACTAGTCAGAAGAAGATGGGATGATTGCCTTCTGTTGCATCATAGATTCCCTTAAGTAGCATGAAGATTAAAGAGCCTGTTCCAGTTTGTACATCAAACCATTTCCTTTCCCACTTCTTTTGAAGCTGATTTACATATAGTCTGCACTTAGGCTTAAGCAAATACTTGGTGGAATGAGGTGTAAGTTGAGAACTAAAAAGCTGGAAGCTCTTGGGTTCAATTTCCAAGTGGAAGATATAAAATGAATTGGAGTTTTTGGATACTGGCCTAATAAAGGGGTTTCTGTCTGAGCCAAGTAGCTACTTTTGATTTGAATCTAGTTACCATACCACCAAATGGTGGTAACTAGCTGGCTTTCACCTGGAGTTTTGCATTTGGCTTACCTGCCTGTCCTTAGAGTGAGCAAGCAAGAGTTGCAAAAGCAGATAAGCTGCCTACAAAAGAAGCTTTTCAAAATGTGTGTATCTGGAACACAGATGATCTGTTTCAAGCTTCTAGGGGAAGGGCAGGTTTTAATGTGTGCATTTCTTAGACTTAGTGAAAGCAAAATAGTTCTAATATAAGACTGATATATAAAAGATACAGAACTGTTCCTGCCATGTACATTGTACATATGCTTTTTGTTGCACAGTCCTAGAGACTAACTTTTCTTTTTTTACCCTTCTGCATTCTAACTTCAAAATATGTGCAAGTCTAGAAGAACTTGCTCCATCTTCATTTGATAGCAATCCCAATATCTACATCAAGACCTGGGGGTTCTGTCAGATAAGGGATCTAGTGCAAGACAGTATTGCAGCACAATGTCACTATCTCTTCCTGGTAGTAGTAAATTTTAGCCAATTGGATTCTCTGTGTTCCTGCTGTTGGAATTATTTGACCTCAATTAGATGAAATACTTCAGCAATATGCCTGAAAATGATGCTAGATGTGGAGAGCCATCCTTCCAGCTAAAAGGAGGCAGTAGTGCTTTAGCTGAGCTTCTGAAAGCTGCTGCCATGAAATAGGATATCTTAGTATACTGTACATGTACTCAAGTCCATTGGTTTACTACTTGACTGTAAGACTGGTGCTCCTGGCTGCTGTACATGGAAAGCCTCAGGTTATCCCAGAGATGCTGTCCTGTAGCTCTATTGGTCAAATCTAAAGTGACTAGGTGGATACTGCTAATATGAATAGGTAAAATCTAATAGTGGAAGAAGGTATTTCAGTGGTGCCTGGTGGCTGTGCCAACGAATGGGTGGCTCATCCTTTCCATGATGAAAGGGTAAATGTCAAAGGAATTTGCTATAAGTTTGTATTAGTGTTGCTACTGCTGTTGCTTCTGTCTTTGTTAGTGTCTGTAGGGGATCTTTCCATCTTTACTCTTACACAGGTATGGCCAATATTTTTAGGAGCAGAAGTTGCATCCTTGAGTGTAGGTGTGAAAGTTAAAGCTGTCCTCTGAAGGCCTCAGCTTGTTAGTGCTCTACAAAGCAAGAGATGTTCTTGTTCTCCTGCACTGAGGCAGGATGTTCTCTCAGTGGCAGTAACTGGTCTTACACCCACTTCACTCTTCCTTGTTTAAGCTTGAAATGTGGAAGAGGGAGTAGTAGCTGCAGTTTCCTCAGGCATTAACTAAGTAGAAATAAGCCTGCCTTGGTAGTGATAGCATATTAATGGTGGGCAAGCCCATTGGCCAGAGGTATGGAGAAGCATGTCAAGCCATGCATACCAAGCTTATCTCTGGATGCTCATCTCCAGGGGATTTCTGGGGGGCTAAGCATTCTCTTCACTGAACTCTGAAACTGCTTTATTGTCCAACTTGGTGGTTGTTTCTCCCCCCTGTCCCCCATTTATTTTATATTTATGTGCCAGATGGTGAGCTCTTCTATTGTGATAGGCCAGCTGGCTCTAAAGCAGTCTGGATATTACTGGTTGTGGCTGCTGAAGACTTCCAGGGCTGTCAGGTTTTGTCTGCTCCTCAGCTGCCCCTGAAGTCAAAGGTGAGTTGGCAGGAAAAAGTCAAATTCTGCTGGACTTAAGCTGTCACCTAAGTTACTACTCTAAAAATTGTAGAGTTATTGAAAACTAACTGTAGGTGTTCTCCTGAATGTTACAGTTCAACTATCAGTTATTCACAACCTGAAAGTCAGGCTTATTCTTAAGATGGCTGATGGAGCTCCAAATCACTATTAAGTTAAACATCTGCTATGTTGTCACTAATGCAGCTCCTTTAGGAAGGAGGAAAATAGGATGTGTAGTTGGAAGCTATGGATATGAAACTATGGCTGCTACTGCTGTTCTTGTCTCCTTGACAACTGTAAAGACAAAGAACATCAATTGCAAGATTTTTTTTTTTTTAATGCAAGCTATAGGTACATGAAGGTGCAAACCAGCTGGATTGGGAACTGAAAGAAGTCAAGCTTTTCTTCATTAAGATATTTATTCCCTGAAGCATTTTGGCTGCAGTATTGAAACTGAAGCTAGCTGTTGCTCATCAGCATACTGCAGTATACAGCTGACAGACTTCTACTGTGGATGTAAAAGCAAGCATGGGACAAAACACCCTAACACATCTGCTTTGTCCTGTAACGTGTCAGTGTTATAGCAGCTGTAGTGTGTAGTTATGTTACCTCTAAACCTAGGAGGATGAAACTGTCCTGCTGTGTTTCTTGATGAAAATCAAAAAAATCAGTCATGATCTCTAAATTGGTTTCTGTCCCAGTTAACTTCAGGAAAAACCTGGCATGCTTTCTAGAAAACTGTTTTTTGGTGCTGAAATTGGAGCTGAGTGGGAGGAAAAAATCTGCCGTACTTGACACTTGAACAAATTTGCATGAATGTTCTTGAAACTTGTGCTTCAGGATCTCTGGAACTGACCCAGTTATATGAGAGACTTTGAGCCCAAAGATTTGAGACAGTGATCTAGCTAGAAGAAGCTGGTGAGTGTTAGGAATAAACTAAGTTTTTCTTGAAGTTTCCTGGTGGAACTCTTAATCTACCTAAATGACTCCAAGATTTGCTTCCAGTACTGCTGGCATCAAAACTAAAGAAAACAAAGCTCCCACAACTGCTTCACATACTCCAGGGACTTCCCACAGGAGCCCTAGAATAGATGGGAAGGGTTCAGTAGGAAAATCCCATACAACTTGCAAAGAGAAGGGTTTGGTTTTGCTTGAAACTTTAAAAACAACAAACACTTTTGCTATGGAGTGAATGACAGTCCTAAATGGAAAGTTTAACTAAGCTGTCAGCACTTTTTTCCTTTGTAGCTGAGAATATTACATTCCAGGAGGCAGATTTCTTTTTTCCTTATGGTAAAGAGAACATTAGCTGGACTTTATTACAGTAACTTTCTACTGCAAAACTCTCTCTCTTCTACTGCTTCTCTTGTTCAGAAAAGGTCTGCAGGTAACCATAAGTGGAGAGCCCCCACAGGGGCTGTACCATAACTACTTCCAAGTTATCTGCTCACTGCTAGTGTCCTATCTTAAGAGTAGCTATATATGAAAAGCTTCTAGCCAGCTTCTTGCCAAGCTCTGCTCCGTGCCCTCCAAGATGCATACTCTGTACATGCAACTCCCTTCTGATGGAGGAAGCCCTGCTCAGATGTGGCAAGGAGAGTGGGAGACAGGTTCTGAACTTCGTAGTTTTTGCTGAACCCTGCCTAGAGTCTTTCTCCTGGCGAGGGCAAGTCCAACTAGTGTTTTTTTTTTTTTCTGGATATCACTGGGGCAAGTAAATAGAGTAAAATGGCTGCGTAGATGATTCCACCTGACAAATTTTTCAGCTCTGACAAATGCTTCTCAAAACTGTAGAAACTTAACTATTGCACTGAAGAGTTGGTTAAGTGCAGCATGTCGGAGCAAAAGCTGAAGATTGCTTTCACGGAAGGAGTCTTCTCTTTCCTTGTCCTCACCTGACATGTAATAGGATGTCATCTTTGGCTTGCCTCTTCAGCTATTACTTACTAGAAAGCAAACTTAGGTGATAAAAAACCTAACCCAAGAACTTCAACTGGTACTATATGGCAGATTAATGTTCATTCATATCATGCCTTTCCTAAGGCAAATGATTAGGATCAAGTGAGAAGAGAATTTTGTCAAATCTCATGCCAGTGTTCAGATGGGTGGAACCATAGTTTTCTAGAATTGTTTTAGTGGGACTTGCTAGTGGCTTTTGTTTCACTAGCAGCTGCTGATGTAAAAACACAACTCTCTCCATCTGCATTGTGAAATGATTGAAACCAATGATAAGCATCGCTTACACAAAAGCATCAGAATTAAGTTCCTACTGGATTCTTCAATAAGATACTAATTGAAGACAGCATTTATAAATGCTGATACTGAAGCTTGTCTAGTCAGTGCCCTGTGCTAAACTGTATCCAGGATTTGATTTGTGAATAGGAAAAAAAGACATCTTAAAATGGGTAGGAGCCAGGGTTTGGGGAGTAACTTCTTTCCCAAAGAGTAGGGAGGACTTTGCTTGTCCTATCTCTGTCCTTTTTCTTCTGACAAAGCAGTTGCTGGGTTGTAATACCAGCTCTTTAAGTGAAACTCTCATCTAGCTGCTGCCTGGCTTCTCATTTCTCTTGAGCACTTAGATTGGAGCTCCAGATCTCTGAAGTGTAGGGAAGCAAAAGGAAGTTTCTGATGACTTCTGGGAGGGATGTGCTTCTGCCTTAGTATTTCCTGGGAGAAAGCTGATGGCACCCAGTGTTGTGTTCTCGGAGAGTAAGACAGTTGATGGCTAAAATGTATAGCTGACTCTTGACACACTGTCAAGAGGTACTACAGAGCAGCATCTATCTTAAATCTAGAGCTGTGTGCAGTGCTATGAGAGTGCTATGTGCTCAGCTTGAACTGTTTCTGTTGGACGTACTGCTTGAAGGCACTGAGCTTGCTGTCTGGACTTTGTAGGAAGCTTTCCTGTTAGGTGTGATTTCCCCTTTGGGAGAAGTTTTTATGAACTAAAAGATTATAAAATCTATCCCCCTCCCTCCCCAACATCAAATGGCAGTGATTCAACAAACACAAGCTACTAAAGAGGCAATTAGAGGGCTGAATAAATAACTGGCAAGTGTCTGTCTTAGCTGAAGCGTGGAATCCACTCTGGTAATTGCAGAGCTCTAAGAGTAGAAAAGAAAAACAAAAGGCAGATGTTTCTTTATCAGTCTGAAAGGTCAATAGTTCTCCTGGAAAGAAGGGAGGACTCAGAACTACTGACTTGGTGTCAGTCAACATGACAAGATTAAACTGCAATGTAATTAATCACTTGCATTCATTTAATTGCCCCCTCCCTTGCTGTATTTATTTATTTGCTGGGCTATTCACTTTTGTCAGGAAAAGCTTCCTTTCTAGGTTTTAAACCATACCTGTTTAAGTCTCTCACATTCCTGTTGCCACCAACAAGCAAGATGGCACTAAGTTACTCACAGGAGGAAATGGTCTTGTTCTTTGTTAAAGCATGAGGGTAGAGCTTAGAGTCAGCAAAGGGGAAGAGTGTCTGTTTTCTCAGAACAAACTCTATGCTGTTAGTCTGCAGTGCGGATAAGCAATGCTACCATGCCCTGATGCAAGTTTCCTGGCAAAGAGTTGGATGGCTGCTGGGTGCTGAGTGCTGAACCTCACAGGAATTCAAGCACCCCAATGCTTATGGCTTCTGGAAGTGCAGCTTCTTAACTCCTTGAGGGGCCTCTAACAACCTTGGCATGGAACTTAGGCTCTCACACAGCCAAAGCTAAACACAGAGACTGGCTTTTCAACCTCCCCTTTTGGAAGGGGAAGAAGTGCTTTTTCTTGTCCTGCTGCTGAATATTTGGAAAGGGGAATGCCAGATGTGTTAACTTGTGACAAATGTCAACTTGCCCTAACTTACAGGAGCATCTATACAACTTCTGGTTCTGGTGTTCTGCATCCTTGGGTGTGGACAAGCCTCCATGCTTTGTTTTCCTGATGGAAATGTTTGGCTTTTGTCAGGAAAAAGCCCACCTAGTTAAGTTGCTGCTGTGACACAGTGCACAGTAAGGCATAGCATTTTTATAAGACTTTAGACCAGTTCTGATCCATGAGCAATTTTCTTCTATCAGGAGCTCAGCAAGTTGCAGGTGCTGAAACTGCTTGTAATATTGTTAGTGCTTGATGCTTGTTAGTGGGCAGTGGAAGGGAATCCAAAATATTTCAGCAGAGTTCAGCCTTCAGAACCGGTGTAGCTTTACTTGATAGAAAAGCTACTGTCCAAATCCTTAGGCTGTCTGCTTAAATATCTGTATGTCAAAAAGCAAGACTTCAGTTCTTTTCTCATCAGATTTTTATAGTTACTTGAGGCTAAATTTTTCTCCAATATTTGGTTTTTAAATTCTTTTCCTGTGACAAGTTACTGACTTTAGTCACAAGCAGTTTCTGAATAGAGCAGAAATAAACCATATAAGTAGTTTCCAGAATCTGCTAACTTCTCTAACCCTCTCTCAAAGCCTCATGAAGGCTATTTCACTGCAGTAATTCACAAGCACTTACTGACCTTGCACTTAAGCAGCAATAAAATGCTGGTTGCCTTTTGGCAGGGTTCTGAGGCTTTAAGAAAAACAAAGCCATTTGTGAAAAATGATGGTCCGTTCTAGCCTGTAGAAACACCATTACTTAAGCTAAAATTTTTAGCCTTTAGTGGCTTCTGATAACGTGTTCAGCTGGGCATTCCTGAGCTGTAACAGTCTTTGTTTCCAGTCTGTTCTTCAACCCATAAAGCAATCACTCTTGCTGCATCTGTACTGTTGGTTTTGGTCTCCAAGCTCATGTCTGAGCATGTTTTCTGATGCCCTGCTATGTGTTGAACTTGTTGCCTGGCTCTAGTTCAGAGCAGGCCAAAGCTCCAGGCAGAAAACTCACTCCTGTGGCAGTACTGACACCTAAACTTTGCCTGCCATTAGTATGGATGGAGCGGGATTTAGCCACTTGTTTTAGTGGTATGGTCTGGATGAAGTACAGCTACTGAAAGCAGCTCTAGCCTCTTGGTTGAAGCACTTGCATATCTTGGAAATTAAGCAACTTTTAGGCCCCAGGAACTCATATTGCTATGATACTGCAGTTCCAGATGTCCACCCCTATACCCAGAGCAGGCTGGCTTATGCTGAAAATGAGCCCTTTCTGTTCCTACTGACTTGTACTTCCTGATTATCAGGCATTCAAAATACTTGGAAGCATTCAGCTGTTTCATTTATGCAACATACTAATGAATTTAGTAAGATTAACTTTTGAAACAGCTTTTAAAAACACAGCAATGCAACAATCTGTTGCTGCTTGCAGCTGTTATCTTGTGGAGGCTGACTAATCAAAATTACACTGATGGTAGATACATCTCCTGTTTCAGAAGCCCAGCTTATTACCTCTTCTCTCAAGGGCTGTGAGTTTACTAACTCTTATGAGCACCATAGCTGGACTGCTGGTTGGGTGCTGTTGGTTCAGTAGTCATATTTGGTATTCAGTCTAGGGCAAAAGACAGTAGAGATTTATGAATACTAGGTAGGTACACAACATACACTAAATCCCACAGGTATATTGAGGAGCTCCAGGCAGAGTCTGGAGCTGCTGCTTCTGAACTGTAATGTTGTCTTATTACATATCCTCTGCAAAAAAGATTGTAGCAGAGACATAAATCTATAACAAGTTAAACTCCATGGGAAAGGAGACCTGTAATTTCAAGCACACTGCTTTAGGGGTATGCTAGCTTTTAGTTCAACTTTCCAAGGCAAAAGGAGTGTACCCTTACCCTAATATTCCTAGCAATAGCACTTTAGTGTGTTCCTTTACAAGGAGATGGTGTGACTACCAGTTATTACTGTGAATGTACCAGTCTAGGCTGTATGTGCTTGAATTGCATCAGATTCAAAACAAGACTGAACCACACTATACACTTCCAATATTATTGAGGTCTTTTCAGGTAAAGATTAACATGGCTTGATATTTAAAAGAACTCTTTGCATATTGACCCTGGGTTGTACATGTGACTTCTAGACAAAGGAATAAAATTGCTTCTTTAGACACTTATCTTCTACCTGTTTCAGCCTCTTGTCATAAAAATGGTAATACTTAAAATGATGTAGTATTAAACTAGTCAAGAATGTGCAACAAGCCTATTGCATTATCCCACTTTCTTTCAAATTGGCCCAACAGGGAAAGGAGAGTGCTTCTATTCTGTACCCTGAGCTATTTTGTTTTCATCCAGAACGAGTATTGGTCTAGATTACATGATGCCAATTAGCATATTCCCTTCAGGGGCTGTCTTGAACTGTGTGGTCTAATGCATTCTGAGATCAAGCAGCTGGAAAGAAACTACCCAAGAATCAGGTACTGTAAACCTAAGGTTGCTCTTGCCTCAAGTAGACTGATTCAGTACAAGCAAGAGGCCAAATCTCTTGCTTGATTTGAGATTAAGTATAAACTTATTGCAGCAGACTACTTGTCAGGAACTGCATGCACTTCTGGAAGTGTTCCCTGTGTCCTATGTTTTGGTTGACTTATAAGCCAGTATGATAGAAACTGGTTTTGGAAGGAAGGCCACATCTTGACTTGCACAGCTTCTGTCACCAGCTGGACTGATCCTGGAATCTGTACAACTTACACTGCTACTTTTCAGATGAGTCTGAGATGGAGTGCAGGTGACCTAAAACACCGAATCTGTTTTCTGTTTTGAAATGGGTTGTACACATGGGCATGGGAGAAGATGCAGGCACACAGGGCAGGTGTTAGTAAGCTTTCTGATTGATTATGCTTCTTTCTACCTTCTGTACGGAAAAAGAGAAGACTTCTTTCCCCCATCCCCCTGTTCATAGTGGAAAGCTTTTCGTGTCACCTCCCTTGGCAGAAAGGGAACTTGTTTGCACTTATCTACCATGAATTGTCAAAACCAAGGCCTTGTGGTGGTGAATAGGGGCAAATGCTAACTGCTACTAGAAATTACCATAAACGCTTGCTCCACCCAGGTTTTACAGCTTTCATGTTTCTTTAGAAGTATCTGGCTGCCCTTCTCTGAAGAGGGTGACCTATTGCTCTTGGCCATCAGCTAATGCTTCAGCTAGCAGAGATGGATTATGTTATGGTCTGGCTTTAGAAGGGAATACTGACTTTTCTCTGGGGTTGAATAACAGCCAAGTCCCTTTCCATCATCCTCCTGGGGAAAGGGCATGGTTCTGGGTTTCCAAAGTCTTTTGGTAGTGGCTGCATCTAATTTGGCTTGAGAGTGGGCCTGGAAAATCTCAAACTTGTTTCTAATTCTCTCATAACGCTGGATAACTTGAAAACATCCAGTGATTTCTATGGAGTCAAACAGACCTAGGAGTTCCCAGACTCAGTTTTCTGACAAGGATTTACTGCAGAATATGATTCGGTAGAGCTTGGGACTAAACACAAAAATGCTTGAGTGCTGTTGGAGCAGCTCTGCTGTAATCAGGCCTCAAAGGATGAAGATTGATGTATATGATAAAACTAAGCCTAGTCCCTGTTACATGAGATGGGGACACTAAAAGTGATGTTGACAGTGTGTACAGTAGAGCTGTCTGAGAACAGAAGACTTCCATATTGAGTTGATATTGGGGCCTCACAAGGAGGCCACAGTTACTAACAGACTAATCGGTTTGCAGTTGTGCTAACAGTTGCAGTGTTTTGGTACATTGTTCAAGCCAAGTAGAAGAGCAGTCTTACGTGCACAAAATTTTTCCTTCCAAGGAAAGGTTAAAACTAACTCTGCCTCTCCTGTTTCTTGTAAGATAGAGCAGGCTAAGGCTCTGCGTGGAAGTCTGCTAAATAGGCAGGATTCATTTCGTTAGGGTATATGCCTCAAAGCAGTGGTAGCTTATTTCTTTCCTAGTGTGAAGCGAGACAGACCATTTCAATGAGAATAGCTAAGAGTCCAGGCTTACTCTTGCCAAAGGCAAATCCCTCTGCTTTTAACACAGATGCACTTTGTTGGTGCCCTGTACTGGTAGAGCTTTCCTAGTGTAGGTATAGCCGAAGGTTGGAGTTGGCTGGTCTGGCTTTAAACACTCATATTAATTCTCCATGAGAACTTATCTGTTAGAAGATGAAATTATACATCTTTCCAGAGATCTGGGGTAACCTCATGTCCCAACCTTGCCATGAATAGTTTAATAAATAATGAATAGTTTTGTCCTGCTGCTTGCCTGGTAGCTTTCCCTCCATGCCAGGATTGAGGGTAGATCTAACTTATGTGTATTTTTTTTAACTCTACAAGGCTGCCCACCTTTGCAAGTAACTGTAGTGTAGGGGCAGACAGTGAGGGATTGGACAAGATAGAGTTAAGGAGCTGAAAGCCTTGGGAGGAATAAGTAGCAGTATGTAGATAAGGTAGTAGCCGCATAGAATGAGGAGTGGTGATGGGAACATGACCTTTGAGAAAGTACCGATCTGGGCTAGAGCTTATATAAAGGGCTTGCTTGCTTGAATAAAGTTGATTATGATTCAGCACATCGGAGCCCGTGGATCAGACCGCCACACTGTAGAAGGCATGCTATGTTGGGGCTGTTCATGGAGTTCATGGACTTCAGAGCTGGGAAACAGCTACCGGGAAAACACCCTGAACTCTCATGTTTTGTCATGTTGTATCCTCATTTACTGCCTTGCAGAGGAGCAGACACAACTCCCCAAATAGTGCAGTTATATCACTAATGAGGCTGATCGCACTAGTTCTCACACTGCTGTGTGATGTCTGGGGCCAGCTGGTTTCGAATTGGATGTGGAACAGCACTTGGGTGCATGATGAGGCTCCTCAGAACCCAGCAAAGATATCAGCAGTGCACTAGAAACTGAATTTTCAAAAGGTTTGGGGGGATGTCCTTGGCCCTGTGTACCCTGAAAATAGCCTCTGTCCCTATCCCAACAGGAGAGAGAAGGCTGCCTGAGCTCTCACTTAGGGTGATAGACTTGATTTAGCCTAGCTAGGGAACACTGGGTGTTTTTTAACATCCCATTCTCTTTTTATGAAGTCCCATGACCAACCTGTGCAGGGCTCTTGAAAGCAGCTTTTGATTCTCCATTGTGAAATGTGCAAGTACTTGCTTGAAATGGAACAATGAGATGATCCAGCTGAGTGCAGGGCTTCTCTGCTCATCTGTTGCTTGTTATGTGTGAACACAAGGTTGTCAGTCGGGCTTCAGTTCTCCTTGTTTAGGTTTGCAGCACATAAAAGTGAAAATCTGTCATGGGTATATGTAAACACAGTATGTCAAAACATTCCCTCTACAACTGTGACCAAGGCACTTGCTGGGAATGAGGGAAGCAGGTCCGAAACATGTAGAGATGTTGATCTTAGTCTAGAAGGGAAGCAAACAGTATTGCTGTCTGATGGAGCAGGGAATGCCCAGAAATCCTTCCTGCCTTCCAAATTATCAACAGATTGAAATGAGGTAGCAAAAACTTGACCAATGTACACAGTGGTGTGCCAAGGTGGGAAGACATGAGTTGACATGTTTGTGGCTTGATGAAGTGAAGTTACTGACTTATGCTAAAGGCTCAAATCTTGCATTAAGGCAGTTGTGCAGCAGTAGACCTTTTTTGGGGCAAACAGCATGGCATTTGTTGTTGCAGCTATGGGATGTCTCGTGGTTCTAAGCTCGAGTGTTTGAG
Source organism: Dromaius novaehollandiae (assembly GCF_036370855.1). Classification (NCBI taxonomy): domain Eukaryota; kingdom Metazoa; phylum Chordata; class Aves; order Casuariiformes; family Dromaiidae; genus Dromaius; species Dromaius novaehollandiae. The sequence goes on from NC_088102.1 coordinate 39,489,217, forward strand.
TAGTGGTGTTATCCCTGTGGACAAAGGATTTATAGTAGTATCAATGCTTTAGGCCTTGCCCTGTGCTTCTAGGGAAGTCAGTCTCTCGCACTGAATCCTATTTTCAGAGTAAATTTCAATGCCCTCTAGTGGCTTTAATTGTACAAGAAATGGCTAGCTTCTCTAGAACACTAAACCAAGGATGTTTCCTTTAGCAGAAAGAGATAGTTGGAGGTGTGCATTCTGGTGACAAACTGCTATGCTGTAGCAGGATGAACAACAGAAAATATTGAGAAGATGCTTCCAAGCTTGAATTATTTAAGTATTACAGAATTCCAAACATTCCAGAAGTGAGATTTGGGGGCACTTTTGCCTTTTTAGGCTTTTCTGAGGAACTTGCTGCTGAAGAGTGTCAGCATTCCGTTCTGTGAGAGCCTGGTTTTTAAGAAAAGCATCAGACATTGAGAATAAAATGGGAAGCTAGCCAAGCAGACTTTCAGAATTGCACAGTGCTGAACTGTGCATCAGCTGCATGAAGTAGAATCTGATCGTTTGGTGATACAAAGTGGCTTTTTATATCCACAGTGCAAGAGCAATGGAAGACTGTACTGGCTGGTGGAGGGTCTCATAGCAGTTGGAGGTCTATATTGGCAAATAAGCTACAGGTGTGAGCTCTTACTCTGAATATAGTTAGCTGCTTCAAGTAACTGCTTAATTTTGAATTTTAATGTCTGACACTTCCATGTTCTTTTAAGGAGTAAAACCTAGGATGTGCAGTGTGTGGCTGTGGAAGGTAAAAAGGCATTAGGTGGCTTAATTGGCTGTCTGCACTTCTTTACCAAAAAGAGACTGGCTTTCAGGAGCATGCAAAGTCAAAACTGCTTGCAGGACTCCTATCTTTAAACAGGGCTTCTAAATTTACAGTGGTTTCTAATAATGTTGTAGTAGTTCAGATTTTATTCAGATGTTGTTAGGGAAGTTAGATACTTTAATTTCACTTGAATAGTCTTTGACCAATGGTATAATCAATTAGCCACTTGTGCTATTTGGACATGAATGTATTGGTATGCAGTGTAGCATGCTGATAAGGTGTCTCAAAGATGGCTTTCTCACATGTTTAGTACAATATCAAAGCATATTCCAAGTCAAGCTTTGATTTGGAAGTTGAGCAATTACTGTTGGAAGCAACTTCACTCTCATCTAAAGTTGTGTTTGTGGCTTGGAGAGTCTCTGGTTCTGGTAGACTTCTGGTTTCTCAGGTTGTGTCAAGTTAGAGAGCTCCTAAATAGCTTCAACATTGTCAAAAATGACCCTAAACTGCAGTAAGGCTTGTCCTTCCCCTTTAGACGGAGGGAAATTCACTGCAAAGAAAACAATGTATTGTAAGCCTTTGTCCCAGGAATCTGGAAGGATTTCATTTCACTGAGTTTAGGATGTTGAATCGCTCTTCAATGAAGTAAGCTGCAGGCTTGTTAGGAACTTTAAGGATACCTTGTTCTGTACTAATTAGCAAATGTACAGCTGCCAGAATACTTGCCTAATCCTGCTTTTCTCAGTCCAGTGGTTTAAGTGGGAACAGAACAAACCTGAACTCCCTCTCCCCATATTTACTGTTACTTTGTAGTTTTAAAGCATCTACAGCAATGTTGCCATGTTACACTTCTGTGCACAAGCTGCTAGATCACTGAGGGCTTAAGGAAATGTTGGCCACTGCTTCATTCTGTGCAGTGCTGAGTTGTCTAAATACAAAAGAGGTAAAGCTGGAGACTTGTCAGGCTTCTACTCAAGTCTGGAAACTGAATCATTATTTGGCAAGTAAGAAACCCTCAAAGGCTCTTGACCACTGTTTCAGCAGGTTTGTTCTGACCTGATGATTAAGCATTGAATTGGACTCTTCACCTTCTAGTTTCATCATGGATACTATGCTTGATTGCAGTTATGTTGCTGAGTTTATCCTGTTAACCCTGTTTTGATTCCAAACTTAAAAGTTCTAGAGCTGGGCAGGGAGAAGCAAAACTGAGATGGCAAAACAGTTGCTGAAGCTGTTGTGTTAACTTCTCTAGCTTCTTTCAGCAATTTGATGCGTCTATCAAAGCCTATGGCATGTTTGACTTCCTACTTTTAACTCTTGGCTTGTTGGAGGCTGAATGAAACTCTCTGAGGAAGGGAAACTGGGTTAACAGCAGTCCCACTTGATCTTTCTTAGCATAACACAAATACACTGAACTTGGTTGTCAGCAGCTTGGCAAGAACAGTGCCAAGGAATTACAGTGAGTTTTCAGGAAGAGTCCACAAACCTGTGAGTCTTTTTGAAAGCTAAATGCCACACCAGGTTGACTGGTTACTGTCTCTGGCTCCTTTCTTGTCTGCCCCCTTTAAATTAAGAATCTGGAGGGGCTGTCTGCCTTTTTGCACATGCTGCCCCATTGCTTGCTCTCTGGTGCCTTACCCTTTTCTGGTTCCTAGTTAGACAGATGAGGGATATTTCTTTTCCAAAGGAGCTTCCATTTGTTTCTATATTTGCCGCTTAGAGGAAATGCCAGTACAAGAATAGAGAATGAATTCATCCTTCACTCTGCTTCTCCTAATGCTTCCCATCTTGCATGTGAGTTAGGTGACCGGAAGGGCCAGTGCACCAGAAGGGCCAGTGCCTGGAACGCTTGTCCTCTGCTGTGCTAACCTCTCTCAGGGCACATGGAACTTCCTTCAGATCCCAAATGGTACTTGGCTCTGCTGTGCTTGGGTTTGTGCCATGTTTACCCTTTTAGCTTGCCCCAAAGATGGGGAAAGGGAGGGGAGGAATGTCAAGCATCTTTAGCTTGCCACAGGATGTGATTAGGTAACTTAAGAGGATTTTCAAGTCTTTCAAACAACTAGTAAACATGTCAAATGTGATGGAAAGCTCCAGAGTCTTATATGGAGCAACTAAGACTCTCCATCAAACTTGGAATATCAGGTTAGTGTTGAATTTCTACTCCATCTTGTCCCCATTCCTGTGAAGGGAATGTACCAGCTGTTATGGGAGAGGGAGCAGGCCCTTGCAGGCTAATAATGGAATAACTTGCCCCTCTGCTACTGAGGGTTAATTTCTTATGGCTTTGGGCAGGCTACTAATGAGGTTATTTTTTTTATATAAAAAAAGGGATGTTGCTCTTACAACTGCATGAATGTGAGTCTCAAATTCCACTTGACTCTTGGCCTTGGATTAGTATATATACAGTTTCTCTAAAAGCCCAAACAAGTCAGCAAGTTAACAATAAACTTATGTATTCACTCAAGTGGGTTGACTTTTATATTTGTATAACCTGTCTTATGTATTTTTATTTAATTTTTCCCTTGACAGGTGAAAGACCTCATAACACTACAGTGCATTGTCTGTCTTGTCCCTGGTGCAGTACTCACTACAGCAGTATGAGATCAGTGATAGGTTCTTGCCTAACTCTGCATCTCCTATTGAATGGCATTCACTGCATTGTTTAGGTTAAAATGCTAGGACCACTTTATTTACTCCTGTCCAATGTTGTTCATTCATCCCCTATGATAGGCAGCCATGCTGCATCAGCAAGCATTTCCCTGTAGTTAAACCACTGCTTGTGAGTGAAACTTTTTCTTCCTTCACAGATGCAATTGCTCAGAAGTAAGAAGAAAACTGAGACATAAGGGGCTAAATACTGGGTCTTGCCACAGTGCTGCATTATTGTACCCTTTTCTTGGGTGTACCATGAACCTGGCCAGAAACTGGGGGGGAAATGGATTTTCAGGCATTAAATGCAAAGTACCACCATTTTCCAGGCTTTCTTTTCTCTCTTCTATTGTCTTGTTTTGCGAACTTGGGTGAGTTACTGCCTCTAAAGCTTTTCACCTAGAGTGGGATAATGCCTGCCTTACAGGTATGTGGTGGAGCCTTTTTCCTAATAAATATGCTGTAGTCCATAGATAAAAGAAGTCTTAGAAGTACAAAACCTCTGAAGCTGCACAGCACACTATTATAATATATATCCCCATTAATCAGCTGTTTGGCAGTGTCTAATGCAATTTCCAGTTAATGAGATGTTTTCAGGCCCTGCCAAAATACCAGATGATGTTTTAAATTGATATTTTTAATGAGTCTACTTTATTTCATAGGAGGCAACCAAATATATATCCTGTTGCATTTGATGGGAGCTTGGCCATTCTTGTTCTTGAACAAGAATAATTTGGGGTCCTGTTTAAATGTTGCACAGCACCTAAGAGAATCCCTGTGTTAAAGTTCAAACAGGAGCAGAGAATATCCAGGGTGTTTCTGTTTGTCTTACAGCTTGAATAGCAGAGAAGAAACTCTTTTAATCACTCCTGCAGTCTGATAAAACCTTGACTAAGCTACATTCGAGTCTGGTATGTCCTCACTTAAACTTAAGACAGGAATGTGTTCAATAGGGGGGGAAAAATTGTTCTTCTAAATAGTTCTTGCTGTTTTAAATGTTTAGTTGATGCTTTGTAATAAATCCCCTGTGTTGTCAGGACCATTTCATATAGGATTAAAGGTGAGCTTTAAGTTCAAGGAACTTGATCAAGATGTTGATATAAGCATGGTTCTTTGCCTGTGATTAAAGGAACAAACTAAGATCTGGGACTTGACAAGTTGGAAGCACATGGCAGGGGAGTGAAGGCTAGTGTCTGGGACTGAAATAGGGGAATAGGATCTAGTAAACTCACTCTCCATTTGGGAATGGAGAAGGGCTTGTGGGTATGGGAAACAGGAAGGGGAGCATACCTCGTGCGTAAGGCGTATTAATGATTGCCTGCAAGCAGTCCTGCTCTGGTCCCTTGAGGGTGATTTGCAGCCTCTGAAATAGCAATGCTGTGGGGTGGGAATGTAGATGTGTCCCTCCTCTTTGCTTCTGGGTACTGGAGCTGTTACTGGGATCGCTGAGTGAAAGAGCATTGCTGTATACTGATAGGGTGGGAACAGGTGCTGACTACTTAAAGGACAGGCTAATACGATAGTAGAACTTGCCCTTCCCCTCAACACTGCTGCTGCACCCCAGAGCTCCAGTGAAAAAGGTAGTTTTGCTGAGTGAGAGATCCCTCAGCCTTGGAGGCTGGATGCAGCCTGCAGGCTACCAGCTGAAGACAGAAGTTACCTAAGAGTGCATGAGATGGCAGTAGTCTCTTGCTGTTTTCTCTAGTCTTCAGTTCATTTTGCGCTGCTTATTTATAGGCATTAAATGTCTGAAACAGAATTCGTGATAATTGCTGTATTGATTTGCAGAAGCATATGCTTGCCACACAAGAATTCTTACGGAGGAAGAGGGAGGCAAGAGTTAGAGGAATGATGCTATCTGTGAGCTGCCTTGGCACTAGCTGTGCAGTCCACGCTCCTAAAAGATCTTGGAAGGGAAAAAGCTCATTTTTTGGCATTGTCTCCTCTCTATTCTCAAGTGCAAGGAGCTAAATCTTACAGGAGATCATGGATGAGACTTTCAAACTGAAAGACTCAAGCAGACTGAAAGATTCAAACTGATAGAGATGACTCCTGATAAACCATATTCAGGCTGACTAAAGATGAGAGTAATTAAAACAGCCTTTGTGATGAGCATTATTTGAAGTTTTTTTCTACAGTCAGGAAATACCTCCACAGTTAAATGTTCCCTGCGACTCTTGTGCTGGACTTTGATTTGACCTGATACCTCTTCCTTTACTGTTCTCCCTGCTGTCAGCTGTTTAAAGCTGTCACAATCTTTCCTGATGCTCAGTTTCTTTAATGCAAGTTCTTATGTGCGGGTGTGATGCTTGGTAAGCTGAAGAGTTTTGTGGATTTAGATTCTCAGTTCTCTCTAACTGAGAAACAGATGCTCTTCCACTACTTGACCTCGATGCGGGCAGAGTTTTAAGTTGCAAGGTATTTGGGGAGGGAGGATGAGTCTAGAGCTTGATGAACAGATCTGCTAATGATGCTTGTGGGAGGACTTATTCTTCCAGTCAAGCTGTTGGAAAAATCTCAAACTTTGCTTGTGTGACTTTCCCTGTTGTTGCATAACTTGTGGGGATTGCTTTCCATACAGACACTACTAAAGAGTAATACAAATACATGGCACTCTGGTCAGTACATTTGTGGAAAAAATATGTTGCAGCAGCTTATGATCAACTGTTAAGGCTTTCAGATAGCCCCCTCATACTTGTGCAATGCAAATCTTCTATATAGTTGTGTTGAAACAGGTGGCTTGTGGCTCTTGCATCCTGTGTTCCAGTTAGGGAAACTAGACTATTACAATGGGAAAAGCAGTGTGTTCAACAATGTTACTGCTTTCAGTGGGCAGGTCCTGGTGGAAGGCATGGGGGCACACCTTATTCCTAGTGTTTATAGGGAGGAAGAAAGCCAGTGTTAGCCTGAGTGGCAAACTTTATCAGGAAATAGACATAACGTGAGGAAGGACTATGGGTAGAGCATAGAGTGAGATGCCCAGAGACAACTCCTAGAAGTCACAGCCTAGCTAAAGGGAACCTGTCAGGCAGGTGCCTAGCTATGCATTGCCTGCATTGATCAATCCTGGTACAACTGTTTTCAGGGTAGCAGTTGCTATGGATGTTATCCCCATTTTATTGGGGTCCTGGCTAACAACTGCTGTGATGAAGATAAGGAATTCCAGTATCATCCCTAATCCTGAATCTATCACATGATACCAACAGCAGGAGTAGGGTTACCCCAAACCATGTGGGTATCTTTCTGCATAAACTGTTTAGCACTATGTGGGAAGAATGGGATATTGATCACTGTGCTTTTGCCTGCAAGTAATATTTGGCTTTGGTTTCTTCTGTTCTTAAAGTAGTTTTCTGTCTAGAAATAAGATGAGGGGAAAATAGGTTAAAAAGAATGAAGAAGCCATTCTGACTAGCTAATCCTGTGTACCTAATGAATTTGACCAAGGAATTTGGGTGAATTGTTAGCTATTGAGCAATATGGTTTAGCCTGTAAGATGTTGCAAAGATTGGCTACTGATTTATACTTCCTCTTACAAAAGCAACTTCCTAATTCTTGAGCTAGAAGGCAGTCTTAAGTCCTTTGCCTTGCAGGGTGCAGTTCTGGAAGAGGAACCCTGTTGCTATCTCTTTGACTTGACACAAGCACTGGACAAGAGTTTCTTTCTGCCTAGAAGTATTGATCAGAGCTGCTATCATTTCATGGAATAGGTTAAATTCAGAAGGCAACAGTTTAAAAAAAAAAAAAAAAAAAAACACCCACCCAAAAAACACCTCACTAATTATACTGAGTTTCTGTGAGGATGATTGTTTCGCTTGTTGGGTCAATTTCTTCTCAGTTCAAACTAGGCTTTTTTATGAGCACTTAACCACCTGAAGCATTGCATAGCTTTCTGAACTGACAAGCTCTGAAGGTAACTTAGGTAAAAAAATGTTTGGAGCGTGTGCCACTAGTACATGGTGATCTGTGATTCAAGGGAAATGCTCTCCAACTTTGTTTCCTGCTTTTTAGCTATTCATTCAGTAACAGCTTTTTAAGGATCCATACCAACACTTTGACACTTCTGAAGAAACTTCTTTCCATATGGAAGAACATACAGCTTCTGGTCAAAGGCTTTCTCATGTAAGTTCAAGTCCATTTGCTTACTGCAAACCTGGGATTCATCCGATTTAGACTTTTAAGTGACTCCACTCTAAGACCAGTGCTCAGCTGGAGAGCTCTGAAACATAGGCAGTCCTCATACTCTGTAACAGAATCCAAGTCTGGTTATGAACATGGAGAATGATGAAATAAGGGCTATAAATCTGCATCTTGGAGCCAAATATTGCTGTCAGCCTATTTGCGTGCAAACTCTAGACCTTCCCTCCCTTAAACTCTGCTCACAGGTGTTCAAAATCTGGCTCTGGCTTTACCTATTGAAACTTTCCCTCCCTTTTACATAGAGATTAGTGATGAGTAAATTACCCTCCAAACTTCTCTAAGAAGGTTGTGTTGGGTTCCACTTACAAATGAGGAAATTCCAGTGGTGGTGGGGGGAGAGGGGGAGGAAGGGAGCTCCTTGGCAGAGACTTCACAGCTGGACCTGGAAACTTCAGTGAGTCCTAGTCCTGTGTGAGTCCTAACATAGCAGGCTCTGGCGGGGGGAAGGTAGCTGAATCCAGAAATGGATTCTTTGCAGGGCAACTTACTATTTTCAGATATTTCATATTTTCTTCAGGAAAACTTGTTTTTTCTTACTTTTTCCCACTCCTTTATATTGAGTAATGCTAATGTTCTCTTGGTGCTCTCAATATGCAGATGTAGCTATTGTGTGGTGCTTCCCAAAGATTTCTGCAAGAAACTGAGCTACTGCCTCCCTGGCAAGTGGTTTACAACTGGGTGATATCCAGGGCCTTGTTAGCAACAGAAAACAAAACCACACTTATCTTGCCATGTCAATGAAAAGTAATGGGAATAACGTCCGGTTTTGAGACTTACAATTTGTCGTCTGGCTTGATGAATCAAGACAGGGCAACATTACACTGACTTCTCTATGGTGTGTATTCAGAAGTCCTGTAAAAACAAAGGAATATGCTGGTACTTGAGCTGTAATCTGTAAAAGAAGATTGGGGGTTGAAGTTGATTGTCCAGTAATGGGGCTGGATTATTGAATGCAATTAGGGTTCTTCGGCGTCTAGTTAATAACTTCCTCCCTACTTGAATTCTAAATAAGCAACTGGCTAATCAGCCTGTATAGGTCTGTAACTGGTATTGGGATGAGAGGGGAAAAAGCACAGGGAGCCAGGCAAGTTGAGGATGGGAGCGGGGAGTAGAAGGAACAGTGTGGGCTGGGAATGAACCAGCAGGCTGGCATGTGAATAGGTCTGGGAGGAAGACTGGTGCATGAGCTGGTGACAGCTGTATCTGTAAGATGCTAATATACCTCCTAAAGAAATACCAGAATCTTCCAAAATGGATTATAGGAATGGTCTTACTGTGCACAAGAGCTGGCAAAACTGTTCAGGTAGGAGGAGCAGACATGATTGTTCTGCTTTTAATATTTTTCTCAAAGGTTTTTGTATTTTCCAAATAGGTATAGGAAAAGAGGTGGTTAAATGTGTTGGACCTCCCTGAATCCTAAGAGGATTGGAATTGGAAGAGAGCAAAGGCAGAGAGAGCGAGCAAGTGTGAGGAACTGGGGGTGTCTGGATACAAGAAGATTTGAGTGGAGAAATGTGGAGTAGCTAGTCATGGCAGGAGCTGGACAAAATCAGCATGGACAAGCGTAAACTGATTCGGAGAGAATCAAAGTGGAATCTTTACAGGTAACCAAATTTTTAATTTTCAAGGGTCAGTGAAATGCTTAAAATAGGCCAGGTACAGAGCCATTTCTGGTGAATCTACAGATCTAGTTTTTAATGCAACTTTCAGCCCAATTTCTCAAACCAAAACATTTTATATTGGGTCTCAAGTGACCTAAACTGACTCAGTATCTGCCTGGAATCCTATCAAGCAACATAAAACTAGTTTTTATAACTCCTCTCTTCCTGCTTGCATGGCTGGATTGCTCTTAAACTTGATTATCAATCCAGTTATCTCTTGCTTCCAAATATGGACCAAAAAGCTCGTCAGAGGTGGGATGATCTCTGATTCAACACTTCAAGGTGTAGGGGGTGGTTTTGTTTGTTTTTGGTGAAACTCTGACTTCTCAGTGTCTGAAACAGCTAGTGTCTGTGATGCCTCTTCTCCAGCTTGAAGAGGTTGCTGGTTGTGTGTGTGGAGGGAAGGTCTTTTACTGTAGAATATGCTTTTCAGCTAGAAGCTGACTGAGAGGCTGTGGCCCTTGCTACTTCTGACTTTGTCTTGCCACTGTTTCAGTAGTACTGAGCTTTTTTTTTTTTTTTTTTTTTTGGGGGGGGGGGGGAAGGAATGACCTCGGCCTAGGCCTTTGTTGCTATCTATAGACTTTTTTTTTTTAAACAGTGGGTAGGGTCTGTAGCACTTTAGCTGTACTGAGCATTGAACGAGTTCTCCTGAGACTTGTTTGAGCAGGGTGAGGGAGCATGATTTGCTAGTGTCTTGCTTCTTGTTTAGGTGGGGAGAAGGTCATGCTGTAACTCCTGCATGGGTGGCTATGGCAGATAAGGGGAAAAGTGGTTATTGATGCTTCATGCTCCTTGTTCCCTGCCCATGTATTAGCTTGCCAGCTATACTGCTTATGTGATAGCACACCACTTGAGGGTAAGCAGCCCACCCTTCTGTTGTGCTGCTCAGTGAAAAGCAAGCCCTGTTTAATCTTCTTCCTGGTGCCATTTTATTCTTTCTGGGCTCATCTTCATATAGGCCTTAGTTCAGGCTGCTGGAAAAGTAGGTGATATTCTTTGAGAAGAACCACCTTGATTACTTTGGTCAGATGAAATCAGGCCCAGCAGTCTCTTATGCTGTAGAAGGTGTTAAGAATGGGAACTGCTTAACCCTGTGCAGGTGATGATCACTGTACTCTTTCAGGTGTGGTGATATGTGCACTGCTTGCATTTCATAATCTGAAGAAGCCACAAAAAAGTGTACACAGGAGCTGGTAGCAAAGACTTGAAACAAGTCTGTCAACTAAAAATGTATGTTTTGGTCTTTGTCCACTGAGAAATCTGACCAGTGAGACTTGAGGATGTTTATACTGAGGCCAGGTCTTAGACCAGACTGAAAGAGATCCAGAAAATCTGAGGAATCCAGATAAAGCCACAGCTGTTCTGCCACAGCTTTCTCAATAACATGCCCTGAAAAGGAGGATGAGAGAGTGCAATAATCTTGCCAATTATCTGTGTCAAAGACTTATTGTGCAAAGGTCTTGTATTTGCTTATATTAACAAATTGATACTCTGTCCCCTTCTGGGAGGCAGGCTGCAAAAACAGACCAATGTGTGCTAGGTTTTTCTTTTAGCTGCTGCTGGAGACATGAATACAAGCAGTAGCACTAAATTAGCTGAGCACTTCCAGAACACCAGTAAGTGCAAATGGAGGGAAGTTAACCTGAGATTTCTGTGTGAATTTGGGCTAGGGGTAGCAAATAACGTGAAAGGAGTTAACAGTCCTGGACAGGACAGCTCATCTATGGAGAAACCATAGAGGCTTAGAGCTTGTCACCAAGAGCCTGGTAGTTGCACTGAAGGTGAACTGAAGTGTTTAAGGTGAAATACTGTAGAGCTAGACATGCTCTAAAGCTTAATTCCACAGAGAATAAGGAAACTGTAATGTCTGTCTCTAGCAACAAGGAATCAGCATGAGCCTTCAGCAGTTCCTCACCAGAAGTGTGAAAAATAGTTCAGTGTAGTTGGGATCAGCCTCTCCTGGAAGGGGGAAGTAAACAGATGCTAAAATAAGCAGCTCTACAGCACAATATGTTGTGAGAAAGCTCTCAACCTGAGAGTGAACAGCCTGTATAGAGATCAGTCACTCTAATGTCTTTCTGCTGCGATGTGGGGATTGAGTGCCTGTATAACATGGTGGGTTGGGGGGATGGGGAGCAATAGCGTGAGAAAGGGATTCTGTATCTTGCTGGGGGAACTCATACCAAAGACCTGGGGCAGTATCAAGATACTTTTAAGGCATTTCTTCTTTGAAGGCACCTCTTTTGTGCTTCCCTCACATATACTAAACACTGAAAACTTCTGGAGTCTTACAGCAGTGACTCTGACAGCTCAGTGGTGTTCCTCATAGCACCTTACTAGGACAAGCTCTGCCAGAAACAGCATACAAACATGCCTGTCACTTCAGTACTGAAAATACTCTTAACTACTGCAAAAAATGTCATGTTAATGTAATAGTCAGCAGATAGTGATAAGTTGCAACATCTTACTCACAAACCATCAAAACACAGGAGACCTCTACTTGAAGCTAGAAAACCCTGCACATTAACAACTTGCTAGTTTGAAGTGGTGTTGTCTAGTTTGAATCGGCAGTAAATGGCACGGCTGTAGCTGTAGTAATACTTGACTTCCCCCCTCCTCCAAGTTTGATAATCAGCAGCTATATTACTGCTGCAAGTTTGAAGAGAGACGCAAGTAACTGTAAAGGAATCCTGTCTGCAGAGATGGAAAAATGTATTTACTCCTCAGTGTATACAGTAACACTTTTCTGAATGTTGTCTATTGCTGAGGACAGATGACAAAATTAAAGCTAGCCTTGGAGCGGCTAACAAGGATCCTTCATTCTTGCCTCACACAAGCATTTGATCTTAGAACTCTATGTAGCTCTTGCTGCTCCTGAAGCAGCTAGTGCATACATGTTGTCTGTCATGGGAAGCTTTTTGTTTGTTTAGATCATATTAATGTGACTTTTTGAGGTGGGAGTGGGGAGCAGGTAGTAAGGTGTCATACTGGCAGAACTGAAGATCATATCCAGAGTCTTCTGTACACAGCAGGTTCCTCTAGCTGGGGTCCAAAAAGACTTCAGTTGTGGGGCAATCTCTTCTGCTACTGCCTGTGCTGTCCCAGAAGAAAGCTTTGACGGCCCAACAGTCCAAAGAAGTATTGTCCAGCACTTCACACAAAGGACTGAGCTCTGCGGATGGCTACCCCTACAAAACTGAGGGAAGCATTTGGCTTAAGTTTAAGTGGAAAGAAGAGAAATACTGTAAACACTGTAAAATACAATGCAAACAACAGCAGAACAAAGCAGTAAAACAGACTCCCTTGAGGACTTAGGGGGGAAGTTTGCTTTTTCTGACTTTTGACAGGAGTTTCAATTTTGTTTTGCATGTGTTTTCCTGGTTCTTTCCCTCTTGCTCTGAATTGCTAGCTGGCTTATTTCTTTTCTTGGTTAACAAAGCTATTTTTGCATTCTGTATTTAAACCTTTCCTTAGACAAAAAAGGCATATTCTGGGTCACTGCAGAATCCACTGAGGTGGGTTTGGAACATGAAGCAGTGAGTGTTAAGAAGCCAAGCCTGGGATCTTTGCCAAAAAATCAATCTACTGGAGCATGATTTTGAAGAGTCTCTGCCTTGCTTGCAGAAGCAAGAGTTAAGACTTCTAAGTGGCATCTCTTTGAGTGTTGTCATTTGACTTCTAACAAAGCTGAGTCTCTAAAACTGCCTATCTGCAAATCGGACATTGTTAACTTTAGTGTCCAATACCTGTGTGTGATTTTAGAGGAATAACTGTGTAAATGAGGGCAACCTCCTTTGTTACTCCGTCTAGCTGATGGGTCCAGGACCCAACTCTGAGTAGCTCTCTGGAAATGCCAAGGTAGACTTTTTTAATAGAAGGAGATGTGTCAAGATGGTTAATGTCCCCCAGATCGAAGTAGTAATAGATCTTCAGAAGCTTTAAGAAACTAAAGTGTTGATAACAGTACGTATGAAATAAAATAGAATGTGGAGAACACCCTGCTACTCTGAGCAGCCACCTCTCTCACCCAGAGTTTCCTTTGGTTAAGGATCATGTGAGGGTAAGCATATGGTTTAGAAAGGTGAACTCTTTAATGTTCACAGTACCCTCCTTTTCCAATATCCCTTCTGTGCAATGGAATTTTAGTCTTGGCATCCCATTAGTGTACCTCTACTGATGGGCAGCCAGCCCTTGTTTGGTTTTCAGGTAATGAGCTCAGCTATTTCTAATATCTACTTCTTGGTTCTGCTGTTGGCAGCATCAGCAACAACCATAATGAATGGCAACCTTCCATTAATAAAGCTGTGAGACAAATTCAGGAAAGGGTCTTAAACTGTTGCTCTTGAGGAACAATAGTAATTCCCCTAGAACTGGTGGGGACCTAGGAAATAAATACAGGAGAAGGGGAGGATGATGGTAGATCACACAGCTGGATCTAAGTAAGTGAACTTCCATCTTCTATCACTTCAGGAGCCTAGAACTGAGGGTCCCTCAACTTGTCCATTCTGTCTACAGTACTCAAGCCTTCACAAATATGGAAGAGGCTTACAGAGGCTGACCTCATAGTCAATCCTAGAGTTAGCATTAGATTAGGCCCAAGAAAATTTTCTTTTATAGCTGCTTTCTGTAAGTGGCTAAACTTTGCATGTGAATGCACATAACTCTGCAGAGCCTGGAGTTGGCATTTAGTTATTTATACAGTGGAAAGTAAGAAAGCAGGTTTCTAAATCTCTGCAATGTTTAAAGGGAGTTGGGGGCAAGCAGATTTGCTCCAGATTGTGAAGAATATATGCAATGGTTCAAAGCGCTCATGAACATGAGAACCTTTGTGTAGAGACAGGGAACACTTTCCCAGAAATCTTGCTGGAGATATTTGCCTTTGTTAAAGTATACACCTGATAATACTGCAACCCTGCTGTTTTCTTGAGCTATTTTTTGAGAGAATATATCCCATTATAGTGGGATAGCTGACTCTTCACCCTCTAGTGACAGCATGAAGTGTGATCCCTTTACAGTTGCTGGAGAAGAACAGCCTCAACTATAATTATGAAAAACTAAAATAAGGAATATGATTACCCAGGGGAGACTGATTTGGCATGAGCTATACAGCATGATATTTTGAACTCTGAGTTATGCTGAATAAGCAGAGGACTCCCTAAACCAGAAAGATTGGATGAAGTTATTAAACAATACAACTTAAAGACAAGATTCTACCTTTATGGCAATGGAAGTTTTGCTGTGGTTTTCTTTTGGATGAGGAATTCACTGCCTGACTATGCAAACATCTGTATTTTCTATCTGGTTCAACATGTATAGTAGCAAAGCTAATGAGAAGAAGTACTCCAAGTTAAACATGCCTTCTCTTGTCAATGTGTTTGACAAACTAAATCGAATCTCAAATTTGTTCTAGGCTTGCATGTCATCTTGGCTGCAAAAATAATCTTTTGACTAGGAAAATGAGCTTTGACAGAAGCTGAAGTAATGTTATTTCAAAGGAATTAAATCAGTCTCCACCTCAATGTTGCCAAACTTACTAGAACAGTTTAGAAGATTTGTGCTAGAAATGTCTTCAGCTGAGACTTCTATTCTGTGTTTAAAGCTTTGATTTTCTCCATGGTTCAGTTGATCAGCATACTGATCTATGGTACAACTTACATGATGCTTAGACAAGCTGTATGTTATAAACTTGAAGTAACTTTTATAAAGTTGTTGTCAGTAAGTAGAATAAAAATCCCGTGAAAGAAAGGAATTTTTTGTTTAAAAAAAAGAAAATAAATTTTGTCCTTGATGTGTGGCATTTTTCTTACAAGTCATCTGTAGCTAAACAGTTGTGCCTGTTGCATGCACTTATATCCTAAAAGCAGTAGAGAGATCATTTTGCAGGCTCATTCACTCACTGTAACAGCTTTTCCTTGTCCTGAAGAAAACCGTCAGAGGTTCTCTGACACTAGGTTAAATTCTAAGAACTTTTCCTGAACCATTTGTTGTAGTTCAGGTGGGCTCCTCAAAGGGATTCAACAAAGTTGCTCAAGGACGTAGTACTTAATCCTCTAAAATCCGAGTACAGCTTTTCCATCCTATCTGAGGACCAGTTTGTGAAGAAAAACACGAAGTACTTTGTAGCTAGAAGTCAGCTAGCAGATGAAGTGCAATAGCTGAGCACTCTCCTCCCTTGGAATGTTTTATATAAAATGAAGATTGAGGGAGAGCAGGAGGGGAAGGAGAATCACCATAGGAAAATAAGGTTTCTCGCCTGTAAGGGGAGGAACTTGTCTTGAACTGAAGTCATAAAAATACATAAATATGATTTGCCTGCTTTGTGGTATGATTCCATATGTTTGTCCAGCCTCCTCCATCCTCAAGCACAGGCTCTGTGCTTTGAACCTATTCTTGTTTGCACAGCTGGGGGCCTGGAGTTGAAACATAAGTGGTGCTTTAACTTAAGCAAGACTCTTCACTTTGCAGGTGTGATGACTCAAGGAATAAAAGTATTGCAATATCCTTTCCACAAGACCCTCCAATCTGGGGACAGAGATGAACCCTTCTTAAATTTGACACTTAACACCTAGGCAAGGACTGGAACTAGCTAAGATGCAGGCCTTTGAGTAACTTCACTTTAAAACTGCTTCCTGTCCAGGTGTGAATGAAATATAAACTTATGAAAGCTTCCTAAAAGGGAATAGTAAAGTAAATCACCCTTCCCCCTGTGTGGTGCTCCTTCCCCCTTCCCCCCCCCCCCCAAAAAAAAAAAAAAAAAAAAAAATCTCTCCTAGAAAGCTAGCTCTGAATTTTTTTTTCCCCCTAAAGGGGTTCTGAGGCTGCATTGGCACCTTTAGGACTGAGGCCAGAGACCCTCGTTGGCCAGTGGGAGTGGTTCTGGCTGGCTGATATCTATCTGCATGTGGGAGACTGCAAGCCCTAATAGACCTATCTCTGCCAGAGTTTCTAAGGTTTTCAGACTTTTTTCTGCATTTACAGAAGCCCAGCATTTCAGGTCTCTGGCTAAGAGCAGTATCTTTGACACCTTTGAGGACTGCTATGCTTCTGATTCTATGGCAGGAAACTTGGCTGCAGTCCTGAACCATGGCTGAAGCTGAAGTTCTTGGGCTTTGTAGGCTCCTTGCCATGGGGCTGTGAGTCTAGATGTGATTAAACTGGGGCTCAGCTCCAGCTCCCTTGCAGGGCACCTGGAACCTCCAGTGTGTCTGGCTGCACCCATTTGGAGTCTGAAAGCAAGGCAGAAGACCGTAAGATTAAAACTAGGAAATGTGAAATGTTGCTTTCTGACAAGAATGAAAACATTCAGAAGTTTATAGCCTCTTCTAATGTATAAAATGGTATAGCTTTCCTGGGGATAATATTTGTACTCAAGCTAGGCTAGTCTGAGTGCTTAGACAACTGACTGGGTGAACTGTGCAATGTGAACATACCTAGGTTGATCACTTTTTTAAAAGATATATTCTAAGGGTATTTAAACTCAAAGGCTGTTATATTTTGGAACAAGACATTGTACATGCTGTTCCCTTCCTGGTTTTATTAGGCAGCAGCTTGTGCTACTAATCTGAAGTGAAGCTATAAAATAGCTGAGGCACCTCTGTTGTGATCTGTGGTGGACCCCGTCTTTTGGTTTTGTTTCTTAAAAGACTTCTTCCAATTTCTCACGTTCATGTCACTTGTGTCCCTCACTCCCTCTCTCCCCTGAAGTTTTGCCAAAGCACTTTGGAACTGCAGTGCCTTGGCCATTCCTTGTTGCCCCCATCACAAAGAGCTATGCTGTTCTGTTTGTGCCTATAATGTACCCAGATGGTGAATAGAATGAATGACCACCAAGCTCATTTTCACTTGTGGGGTCAGACCTTTCTCTGCTAAATAACACAAGTGTTCCCAGCTGCTGTGCAGCTGCAGGGAGTCTGCTTTCCTTCACAGGCATTAAAAACCCTTTAATCAGTGTTTGTTGTTTGTCAGCAGTGGTGTTGAGGTGTGGAGAAAAAGAACAGATATGCTTTGTTGACGAAGTTAACTTTATTCTGACCTCCTATCTTTCCTTTTTCTCTTCAAGTCTGAAGAAGCAAAAAGTAGTTTGGGAAGCGGGTACTGCAAGCACCTGTGTAAATGTATGTACTAAAGCAAGGGGCTTATGTTCTTATACAGATACAGAGTTTGACATGAAGGGATGCTCTGAGAGCTGCATTAGACGGGATGCTCTTCAGGGCAGGGACACTTAAACTGATTGGTGTAGGAGCTGTGCAGGGTGCCTTAATATACCTTCTACTATAATACAAATTCAACTATTATATTCTCTAATACTTGTGTTACACTCATTTTAGTATTTAATCTATGTTTAACAGATACTACTTGCAATCTGGTCAATTTTAACATTTCCCTGAAAAATTGGTTCTGGTATCTTTGTGACAGTTTTTGTGGATTTTTTTTGTTATAGTTCTGCTTTTAACAGTTCTTCTCCCTTAGAGAGTAAAGAGGAGGAGAAAAGGACTAATAAGCAAGCGTCACCATTTCCAGTCCCATTGTTTTAGATGCAGTCTGCTCTGAAGGAAATGAGAATATGGATATCAAGAAGAGATTTCAAGTTATCTCAGTGCTAAGAAAATGATTTCTCTATTCTTTCTAGATGAAGCTTGGAACCCCCCTGCTGCTAGCCACATGCTTACAGAATTACTTTTCCCCTGAGCCCAAAACTGTCACGTTGTGGATTTGTTTGTACAGCACCAAGCACTTCTCCACAAATGTCGATTTTTGTTGTTAGCACAGTCTGCGTGTGAGTCCTGAGGTTCTTGGGACATCAAGCTTTGATTCTAGCTTCAAGGGCCATCATGATGGGACATTCTGTGTTAAAGGCAAAATACTTTCTCATGCTCCTCTGCTACCTAGTAGTAAAGGGACAAGAGAATCATGTTACTGCCTTGGCTGTGTTTGGTGAAGGTCAGTAGCCAGGCTTTGGGGCACCTTGTGCACATCACTCAGCCATCTGCCTGGGCCAGCAGTGACTCCTGTAACCGCTGAGGTGCTCTTTCAGAACAGGGTTATGCTTCTGCTTGGAAAAGGAGTGCCTGCTTGTTAGAGATTGGAATAGAGAACTGGGAACAAGTGACTCTTGAATTGTAGTCCTAGCTGTTACAGTGATCGATTCAGTTGCTCTTTTGCCTCTCTGACTTGTTTCTTTCCCCAAATGAGCAGGAGTATAGTTCAGCATTCATCTAGTGTATTTACTCTTTACATTGTTGAGGCTACTAGCAAAGGAGAACAGTTGTTGCACTCTCGGAGAGGCAAACTGCTAGCAAGAGAGCTTTCTGTGCTGGGCAGGAGCGGAGAGACGCTTGAGATAGCTAGTATGTTAAATATCTCAGGATGGTCTGTGTTGATTGCTTCTGCAGTGTGAACATTTATCAGCTAGAAAATGGATAAAGAATGACCGCTTTGTTATCTGAAAGCTGTCAGGGCTGCCAAGCAAAGATGAGGGCTCTGGACCATAGTGGAGCACGTATCCTGTAAGGACGAGTTTTTAAAGCCCTTCAGTAATATCTCCAGGAGATCCAGTCTTTCTGGCAGTGCTATCTCGTCACATGAAAAGAACCTTGATTAGACAGGCATGATGCTGGATCCTTCTGGAAATTAATGCACACTTTTACAATTATAATATAGCTGAACAAAACAAGCACCATCTTGTGCAACTACATAAACCATAAACTTTTTTGGCAGGGCAGATATGGCATCTTCAGTGCCTGGAAAGCACCTAACATGCTGTGTGGGCTCACTACTGTGATCCAAATTACAAATGCTAAAAAGGCTTTGATTTTTTTGGGGGGGGGGGGGAAGTGGTTCTTGACTTAATTTGGGTAGGCAAGAACTTCACAGACTGCATTGGGGCACTCTGCATGTTTCCTCAGGCCCTTATAATTAATCAATGTCGAGCTGTTCCTCCCTATTCCTCTGTGAGGAGGCACCTAAAGAAAGCTGATCCGTAGCTTTAGTTTTAGCTCTTTAGTATCAACTGCCTGAGAGAGGCTTTCTGTTCTTCATGTATTCTCTTTCTGGGAGGAGGGGCTTTCCTGCCCCTTAAAGTCCTATCTGTACTCAGTATTTTGGTGCAGGCCACAGAAGGCTTGGGTGAGTTTGCATGATATAAGCTGAGTTTTCAATAAGTTGATAGTATGGTTTGATGCTGGAAACCAGTATTGTAGCTTTTTAGGTGATCCTTGGGATATTTCTGGTACGTAGAACTGAATTTCTGACACAAGGAGTTTGCGAAAACAGTTTCATGCCAGTAGCTCAAGCCCTCAAAGTTGTGATAAATGGTAAATGCAACCATTCCTTCTAAAACAGAATGTTTAACTGAATGTCTAATCACTATAGGTATGCCATCCTGTACTCTCAGGCAGTTCTGCTTTTAAAGGGTGTTTATATAGACAGTTGAGAAGCCTTACAAGTCTTTCAGGTTCTCCGACATTACATGTTGGGAGGAGACTTCAGCATTTTCAGTCTGTTCTTTCTTGGTACATGTTTACAGTCACTGGTGAGCTTTGCACATTGGGTGCTAAAAAAGACGTTACTGTATCTAGAGCAATTCCAAGCGCACTTGTGATAGCCTGACCCCTGACAAGAACTGGGCAAAAATTGGGTCCAGCTTTACAGTATTTTTACAGTCTGGTCCAGGTCTCTGTAAAACATTTAAAATTGCCTTCAGGTTTAAATTTTCCAATTTCCCATTTCAAACAGGTGTTGCCAGATTATAGAGAGTGTAGCAGAAAAGGAACAAAAACATTAAAAAAAACCCTCTGTGCTGTTGCAAATTTTGGCAAGTCTTTGACAGATGAGATTTAGAAAGAAAGGTTTGCCCCACCCATACTAAAACAAGTGCAGACCTTGCTTACTTTTCCCAGCTGTCATGTGTTTTTAGTAATGCATGAATCCTCAAAAGAACCAGCAGTACAGAGCTAATATGTTTTTTATATGAAAATATTGAACTTCTCAATTGTTTTTCATCTCTTTTAATTGGGGAGGAAAAAGGGGATGAAGTTTTTATGTCAAAAAACAAATTTCAAGGATGCATGTTTTTGGAGTGGTTAAAAACCAACCCAAACTAGGCTTCAGGCAATGTTTTTTCAACAGCTTTAACCTCAAAGCATAGAACAGACAGCTTTGTAGGCAACTGTAACACCAAGGTGATTATGGCAGTGACTCACACTTCCCTGTAAGGCATCCAGCTATCAACACACTTGGAGAGCTGTGGCTTTGTGCATGCAAGCAGGGTGTCAGTCAGTGCCCACTTGCCAGCCAGCTCTGAACTGCTGAGCTCATAAGTGCTCTGGCAGCAAGCTGGGATGTTGGTGTGTTAGAGAGGAACTCTGATTCCCTCAGGCTCAAGAGAGGCTTAAGAGACAGGAGCTTGGGAAAGGGAAGTGTAAGATGGGTTTAACTTCCATCCTTTTCCTTGCTTAATCCTCATGGGACTCATTTCAAAAGTCCCCTGAAATTTTCCTTTGAACAGGTGATTGGATTTGGGTAGTAATTAAAGGCCTGACTGTCTAACCACTAAGCAAGGTAGAATGGAGAGTGAGTGGAAAAGTGAAAGGGGCTGTTACTATAATGTCCTGCTGAAACTCTAATCCAGTGGTTATGGCAGGGGGAATGGTAGTCAGTGTTTCTGGGAAGAAAGTATGAACTTGGAAAAGAGATCTGGGTATCCCTGTGGGCAGTTTAGAGTACAGCTGAGGGTTTAACAATAAGCCACCATGGGATGCTGGCCTTTGCAGGGAACAAGGTGACAGAAAATGGATACTACCAAAACTCAGTGAGTTACCTGTGCAGTGTTGGTTGCCCTATCTCCAAAAGGTAAGGCAGAAGCCCAACTGACTTCAGGGAATGGAAACAGCAGTGATAGTGGTATGGAGGATATCTTCTGAGGGAAGAATGGAAAGATTGGAATTTTTTGCCCTGAGAGAGACTGACAAGAAAGGACAGGGTATGTGTATACAAAATAATGAGCCACATCTGAATTGAATACTCAGGAAGAGGAGACATTCAGAAACATGGCAAATTCAAAACTTATTACAGAAAATAAATTTTCAGATAGAGTTGGATTGTGAGATGCGTGGAATGCAGCTGTCAGCTCAGCAGGGTGTCATCCGGAGGGAATGAAATGTGGCTTTGGGAGGGTACAGGTACACTGAGGCAGGTGGTATCCACAGATGATATAAGGAATGCTTTAAAAACAAGCAGCTGGGAATATAAAGCTGCATCTGTACTTCAACTACCAGGGCCAATCTTGATAGGTTATTTGGGTTCCTTCAGCCTCAGTGATAAGTTTCTTGCACCACTGACTAAAGCACTCGGTACTGGATACTGTTTGCCGCAGGGCACTGGGCAAGCTAGGTTGATGTGACTCAGTATTGCCCTTCCCGAGTGAGTTGTGTCTGGCTTTGCACATCTTATGTTTTCAGAGGTGAGGCAGAGTGAGTAATGTTTCCGTTCCATTAAAGAAAATGGAATGGCAAAGACCCTTAATTTTTTTTTTTTTAAAGACATACGTGTTCCATTTTAAATTCCCTTCAGGCAAAGTCAGCTTTGGTAGTCAGCTTAAACAGCATTACAGACTGCATTGCTATTGTCATAAAAACAAAATACACTGTGCTTTGCTTTGAGACACCAAACAAAACCAGTGTTTTTTTTGTCTCCCTCCCTCCCTCCCTCCCTCCCTTTTTCACTTCCTTCAGTTTTTAATAAGTGACCGTGATAGAGACCCTCAGTGTAACCTGCACTGCTCCAGGTCCCAATCCAAGCCCCTGTGTGCCTCCGATGGCAGAACATACGAGTCGATGTGTGACTACCAGAGAGCTAAATGCCGGGAATCAAGTCTGAGTGTGACGCATCGTGGCCGGTGCAAAGGTAGGTGGATTTCAAATGCCTTTGTGGGGAGGAATGGGAGTCCTACCTAATAACAGACTGGATTCACAGACCCTTGGGTTTAGTGCCATGCTCTGTGAGTAATCTGATTAAAATTGTGCATTCATGTGAGAATGGGTATGTGAATCTGGGGTTTAGATGGCAGGAGTAAGAACTGACTGAATTACAATGAAAAAAGGCCAGGGAGCCAGAGACATCACTGAAGAAGGGCCCAAACATATCTATGGATCAAAAGGAGTTGGCTGCATGGAAATGCAAAATCAAATACTGAAAGAAGAGATCTTCCTTGCTACTTTCTCCAGTGTCTAACCTGAGATACCTGTGAACGGTAGGAATGCGGAGTAGGGAAGAAAGTGTGTGCATAGAAGATGTATATGCCTGGGAAAGGACTAGACAGCCTTTTTGTGCTGAGCTAATTAAGGAGACAGAATGTTTGCAAGTCTTTATGTGGCCTCCTTTTTTTTTCTTTTGCTTGTCCACTGTTACAGCTGCACTTAGAAATAAGAATACTATTTCCTTGTCATCTCAGCTTTTTGCAGCATAGTCTGAAGATGAAGTTGCAACTTTTCTTAGGAATGTTGGTTTCTTGTCACACAAATGATTTGCTTCTGCAGTGAAGTGAAAAATCAAGTTGAGTGCATTTCCTGAGAGCATAGTTGGCTCAGAGGGCAGATGGCGCAGATGTTTTTAGCAATTGGTTAAAGTGACAGGAGAAACTTGTTAAAATCCCTATGGAAGGATAAATGGACGTGTTTAAACTTGACTTTTTTTTTTTTTTTTTAGGGATTTTTACTATTATAAAAATGCATTTTTAAATCTTTGTCAGAATTGCTTGATCTAAAATAGAGATTCCACTTGAATGTAGAAATGAGCTTTATGGTATAGGTGAAATATAAGCATGACCTCAAATACTGCCATCTTTTAAATGCTTTCTCACTGGAAGGAAGCTTACTTGTATGATTTTTCTCACCACTGCTGGAAGGATCTATGGCAACTTTTCCCATATAGCATAGGAAGGGACCTTTGAATCATGCTTCTTTCTGAATACTGGAAGACCAGAATATTGCTCCCAGGAGCCCCAGAAATAGTGTGTCTATTCTTGTAACTGACACACTTCTGAGTGTCACAGTAAGAAGCAGTAGGGTGGGAGTTCTGTTTTTGCTATCATCACTTGAGCACAGTGGGTTAGCTAAGAAACTCCACGACTGATATTGGCACGTGAACTGGCACTCTTCAGTCACTTAAAACATGAGCCCTATGCAAGAGAGTCCTCTTCTGGAAGTGGGGATGTTGATTGTGAAGCTGCACAGTCTGTTGTATATCATGATTGCAGAGTCCCAAAGAAGTAACTAACTTTTTTTTTTTCTTAAGCACAAGTAAAATATATTTTTGCATTTAGCTTTCTCAAATGCAACTGAAATGTTTGGCTGAAATCACTCATGTTCTCCTTTCCCTTTTCCCTTTACCCTGTGTTACTCTACAGCACCTAATGACCTAGCGGTGTTTGACAACTGGAAGTCCTACTCTTAACCCCCTATCTAACGCTCCAACTAATTCCTGGGAAATGGGAACATACTTTTAACCACCACATTCAAATTTAACTTTGCTGGTAGCTTTCATGTGTGCTGCTATGGAGAAGTACTTTGTTTTTCTAGTCACATTAGAAATATGGCCTCTAGTTGTGCATAAAGATCACTGTTATTGGCAAATACAGACAGTTGAAAGACAGGTGTGTGTGACTGCGGGTGGTTGGCCAGGTTTGTCTGTATTTTACACTCTCAGAAAGGAAGGTATTCACCAGCAGTTTTTGAGCACCTTCTACCACGGCAGTAGGGCATCTAGTTCACACTGAGCAGACTTCATTCTTTCTGCATAACAAAGACACTCTGCAGGGGATGTCCAGTAGAACTGAAGGGGAGCCTGTGGGCCATCAAGCCCTGTCAGCAATAATTGTATAGACACCCTACCCAATAACTTTTGTAAAATGAGCAATTTTAGCTTGTGCTTCTCTCTCTGAGGATCAAAAAAGTTGGGTAATTAAAATGAGAAGAGGAAGCATATTGTGGACAGCAAGGCATAGTTCTGTACCCCAGACTACTGTAGTTTTTCAATTTCATGTGCTGATAACTCAAACTATACTTGTATCAAGACAAGCAGAATGGTTTCCAAAGTGAGAACAGAACCTTTTGATTCACTTCAGCCCTCTGCTCTCTCTCTCAAGAAGTTAAGGACCTTTAAAAATTAAATCTTGCCGGCCCCTTGGGAACTATAACTTCTATTTAGCTCTTGCTCCTTGCTAGCTTCCTTAGGTAATTTTCAATGAAATTGTTCCAGTACTAAATTATCCATCTCCCTCCCAAACCTCCCCCCAACCTCACAAAGGGTTAAAAGTTGGGAGTAGCTTAAAACAATGAAGCTTAGGGCATCCATGACAAATGGAGCCTCACTGATGAGATTCCAGAGAACAGTTCCAGATGGCGTAGCTGTGCGTGAAATACACACCCAAGCACTCATACCTGGCTCTTTTGTCAGAAGGCATCTTATGATCTTATGTTAAATAACAGAATTCTGCCTCAGAACTTTGCAGTTATGAAGGACAAATACTTGTTAAATGAAACTTGGCAAACTGTCACGATTATGCAGTGGTTGTAAGAGTGTATTGAGTATCTGTGGATTAAAACACACTTAAGTCCTATGTTAACTGTTGGGTTTCTAGGAACATGCTTGGCCTATTTAAAAAAAGGGAGATGGAGGTGTTCTGAAAGTTGTCCCAATAGATTTATAGTAGATGGGTTTGAAACTCAGTTGGTTACAGAGCTTGTTCTTAAATCACAAGTCACATGTGTAAAATGAACCTATCTGTAAGTTACTGCTGAGAATTGTAACAGGAGTCTTCAGCCCATGCTTCTGGGACACCTGACTGTGCACAAGGTTTGGCTGATGTACTGGAAGGGAAGGTCTCATTCTGACTAATAATGGGTTTATTTGAAGGTGATCTTTCTCCTCTATCTTCTCTTCTTGTTGGGAGGTGAGATGTTGAAATCACTCTTTCTTAGTGTGCTTGCTAGGTCCATGTGTTTTGTCTTTGAGCTTTCTTATTCCTAGTCAAGAGAGAGGAAAATCGGTCCCTCTTTGGCAACATACTGGGCAATAAAGTCTGAAATGAAGCCCTCAATTACTTTGCAAATTTAGGCATGTTTTTTAGATATGCTCCAACTCGGTTAGAACTCTGTAATAGCAATGATGTCTGGGTATCAAAGAGGGAGCAAAGCATGTCAGCATGAAAAGAGAAAAGTTGGAGATCGCTGGCGTGGGACTTCTAAGAAGTGAAGTGGAAAACAAAGGGGAGAATGGAGAATGATCGATAGACCCTGTGGGACAGACAGGCACATTTTTGTAGTTTGCTCAGCTTCCATTTTTGCCTGTTTTATGCAAAGGCCACAGATCATTGGCTGGAGTAGGTGGATATGAATCCGCTGACTTCAGTGTAGCTGGACTGCTTCATGCCTGATTGGGATCTGGCCTGTATGTGAGACAGTTACCTAATGTAACTATAAATAGTTCAAAAGCTGTTTGGATCAATTTTTGCCCTTTGAGCTTTTGGTAAAAACAAAGTAGAATTAAAACTAAATAGCTAGATTTTTGTGGTTACGTAATATAAGCTTGCTGCTGGCATTATGTAGGTGCCTGGAGATGTTTTATGTTGTATTACTAGGATAGTTTGGATCTTTACACTACGATGTTGTGTGGTGTCAAACTGCCACTAGCTGGTGAAGAGAGTATGCTGGAATTCCTGGGGCCTACTTGTAGGTGCTCTATGGACGTGGTGGTCTAATTTGAATAAGCTTGGTGACTGTTCACGGAAAAGATCAATTATGCTAACTTCATTGCAAAATCCAAAATTATGTCCATCTGAATTTTGCATATTAGGCCCCATGTGTTGAGAACACCACTCAGTCTCCTAGTTGCCAGATACCAACTTTAGAACAACAAGTTTTCTTTAAAAGGCAGTTTTCTGAGCAGCAGTAACTTTGTCCTAAGTGTCAAGGTGTTTAAATTCAAATTATTAAATAAAGGAACTTTAGAAAAAGTCATCCTGGTTTTTTTTTTCACCTTATGGACAGGAGAGAAGGTCTTATTTAGACTCAGTTTGCACAATGAAACTGGAAAGCATTAATGTCATTCTGTTTTGGTTTGCTAGTTCAGTGAACATTTTTAAGAAAAGGGAAGGAAAAGTGGTGAAACACTTGGTGAAACAATCAAAATCAATAGAATAAGATGTGAACTTTTAGCATCAGACTTATTGAAGTTTGTAATGCATCTTAAATTTGGGGTAATCTATTTGGCAGCTACTCTTTAATTCTTGGCACTTATGTCATATTTTACATTTTCTAATTAACAAAGCAAAAATAGTAAGGTGAAGTCATCCCACGGAAATCACATGTTGATGCAAACATTATAAAAATACGAGTCTGGAGTGGGGAGGAGAAGGAATTTGACAGTCCTTTTAAAAACAAACTGGTAAATGTTGATACTAAAGGCACTGTTTTTACTGGAACTGAATTGTGAAAGTACACACAAAAGAAGATAACAGTATGCATACACCTCTCCAGCCAGCGTGGTGTAGCTGGCTGTTCCAAGTCAAGGCTGTAAAAGGACTGACATGACCTTTGTAGATCTATGAGGGAGGATGGGAGAAATAATTAGTGCTGAGTGTTCAGGAACAGGGAAAAAAAATTGTATTTCTTCTCTGCACTTCAGCAGCAATTTCTGAAATGACACCACTTGAGCCAAGGGTTGAAATGAGAGAGAGGATGTTGCAAGAAAAATGAGCTCTTAAACTTTGTGGTGTAGTGATAGTACACTACAGTGTAGTCTGCTGAGTGGTAGTAGTTAGCTTGATCTATAAGAGCCTTTTAAAATTGCCAGGAGGAACATTGTCACCTTAGCAATAATATGTTCATATTGCCTTCTCCTAGTAAGACCTTGATTTGCCTGCATATTTGCATGCTCATTAGACAAATTGGACAAAGATCTGAGATAGACTCCCTTCTGGCTGGACTCCAAACATCTCAGTGCTGCAGGTGATACTACAAAATGTTACTTCCTACCAACTGTGTGGTGAAGCATCCAGCCTCAGTTATGTAGGTACTGCTGTATATGAATGTTGTGAGTGCGCCAGCACTATAGTAGACACTCTGTGGAAATGCTTTATGCTTCTGCTTTATATTCAGAAGGGAGGAGAAAATATTGCATCTGAATAATGCAATTTTAACTAGACATCCTTGTCTGCAGTCTTGTATCCCGAAGACTAGAAACCACATGTAAATCTATGTTTTGATTGTCATGTGAGAGACTTGCCACTCTTTTCTTCCTCTCCTTTTATACTTGCAGATCTGTATGATCTGTGCAGGTTTTTGCTTTTTAGTTGTGTCCTGTGAGGCAGAACTTGAAAGCCTGTGTTTTAGTCAGACAGCTATAAAACAGAAGGTGCAGCCACATCATCTGGTTTTGTAATAATGTCCTATTTCATGCTAAGCAAGGTTAGACTCTTAGGCTTGATCTGCAGGTGATACTTAGGTGTTCCAGTTAGCAAAATTGCTCGTGCTATCTTTTCATCACAAAGAACTAGAATGTGTTTAAATGGAGAATGCTGCTGGCAGAACCGTCATTAGTGGTGGTGCGCAAACAAGTACTGATAATATGGTCATTTATGCAAGTGAAAAAAATTCCATCATGTAGGTAATATCAAGGCTAATTTAATTAGAAGAAAAATAATGCTATTCTAAATTCAGTGCAAGTTTAATTCATGAAAGTCTTTTCCCTCTGAGTAACAATCTCTCTGTTTGTACTGAGCCCATGGTAGGCCCATCTGAGATCAAAGCCCTATATGCTAAGGGCATTGTGCAAACACATACCCCACAAGTAACTTACAATCTAAATATGAGTGACATGGGATCAGAAGGGGCACAAGGCCATGGGGAGGTTAGGTAAATGACTCATAGTCACTCAGCAGATGGGTCAATGGCAGAATCGATATAGGCACTCTGGCTTTGTAACCCAGTGCCTAAGTGATCCACACCTGTGTTGAGTAGTAGTGTTGCTGTTAATCACTTTTTCCAAAGAGGAAGGGGGTTGATTTACATAATTTCAGAAGCCCTGTGAAATACTGCTTAGAGAGTACATTAATATGATACATTTAAAATGAAACTGCATAGTCAGTGTTAGCAAACCTAAAACTTGGTCTTTTAAGTCATCAGTTGTGTAAATAAAGTACTTGGCTTGAAAGCTTTAGTGTGTATCTCTATCAAAACTGACTACTTACAGCATTATTGTTTGTTTCTGCATCTAGTTATACTTAGATGGAAATCACTTCTCATGCCATGCAGTGCAAATTCAGTTGATCTGAAAATCCAGGTTGGCTTTCTAATTCAGTGCTAGTATTAATGATTCTGTTGTTGAAGTTCAAGTGATGTGTGAAGCAGAATATGGGATCTTCAGGGATCCAGTAGAGAGCTGTTTGGTAACCAATGTGTTGGAGTACCTGGCAGAATGGGGATTCAACCTTGATTATTCTTTATGGTGCTGCTGAAGGATCTGATGATCAGATTTTGCAGTTTCTGCCCTGAAAATCTTCCAGTCGGTGGAGTGGGTTCATGGGAAAAGGAGGAGGGATACTAGTCCAGGTGTCAGAATCCCATAGAAACAGATGCTTGCTATTTTTCTGCTTTTTCCCAACTGAACAGCAGTACTCCTAGGCATTGTGTTTCTAAATGTAAACACTGAGTGTATGCTGTATCTCTGCAGAACAGAACTCTCCTTTTGACCCATAGGTAATCAGTATAAGGCTTGTCTGGGTCTATGCTCTGTAACAGTGAGCTGGACTGGGTTTAAGGTCATGTTAGATGCTAGCATCTTCTGAAATGGATGCAGAGCTGAGATTAACCCCTTCAAGGTCTGCTCACAGAGCAAATGTTTTTCCTGGGCAGCAAAGTGAGTAACTGATATAGGGCCAGGCATACATTACACTTCCTTATCTATCAGGGCTAGACGTGGGAGCTGGGTTTCAGGAAGGATGACTCACAGACAGTGTCACATCTACCTTGTCTGAACATGTGAAGGTGGAAGTTCAGGAGGATGACTAGTTATTTTAGCATCTTACTGGGAGACCTCCTCAGGGAAGAAGCTTTGTTGAGGGACCCCTGCTTCCATATTGCTCACTTCTGGGCCTGAATTAGTGGGCTGATGCTCAATCATCTGGTTTCAGACTGTTAATACCTAGCACTAACATAACTCCCTCCAGGAAGACCTTTCACTGCATGGAGCTTATGCTCCTGCACTTGCTGGAAAAAAAATCTCTAGAGCCTTTGGATGATCTAGGAAATTAGCTAGCTCTTCATTGAAGTAGCTCGTAGCTTTATTGCCTGGGTTCACGTTTGTTTTGGGGGTTGTCAGTGCTAACTCACAGCTGTCTTTTTAATATGCAGGTAATGGTCCTTGATGCCTTGCATTTGCTTATTTTTTTTCCCAGCTGCATGGTGCATCTGGTAGCTTTTGAAGAAGCCAAAAGGTATTTGCACTCTGAGCATGTTTTGCTTTGTAGATGCTGGCCAAAGCAAGTGTCGATTAGAGAGAGCTCAAGCGCTGGAACAGGCAAAGAAGCCCCAGGAAGCAGTCTTCATCCCAGAATGCAATGAGGATGGATCATTCACACAGGTAAATGTCTATTGGCCTCTATCAGCCAGGTTCTAGGTGGCTGCAAGAGATTTGCTGTTAAGGGGTAAGCTAAGTGAGGATAGCGATGCAAGTACACACTGAGTTCACTTACTGAGGTGAAGTTGTTGCACGCTGAGGACTGTTGAATCAAGCGGAAATTTTGATTCAGTCACAGTATGTACCTGAAAAGACACACATGTTTGTGTATTGGCATCCACCTCCAGCATAGCATAGAAAATATGTCATCTTTGCTAAAAGTTGCAGGGGAGGGCAAGTGTTCTCTGGACGTGAGCTGCAAACAGAATTGTGGCTCACGCAGAACAGGCCAGCTTCCACTGCTGTTACCTGTGCTTCCCCTATCCCAGCAAAAGAGAGCTTCTCCCTAAGGCTATCTTTTGAGCCTCTTACCTCGGCACAGCACTTGTTTGTGACACTCTTGCTTCCTGCACTATTCCCTGTTATGCTTTGGGAGCCTAAAATGGAGGTGATCAGAGTGGTCATGAGATTTCTTTCTTTGGGCTTTTGATTCTGTAGTATACACTTGCTGGAACTAAATGATAGGCTGGGATTGTAGACTGTTTCATAATGCTGCTTCTCCTGAGAAACTAGCTGTCCCTGCCAGTTACTTCAGGCAGGGAGAGCAGAGGAGGCATATATGCTTCTCATGGTTTGTTGGCCTTTAAGATTTATGCAAAATGAATAGTCAGTTGTGGCCACTGAGCAGCTTTCATGAATGGTTGAGTTGGGAGCAGTCCTACAGACTTCCAGAGAAGTTTAAGTAGTTGTGGCAAGAGGAAAGCAATCATGAAGAAAAGATTTTGGGAGGAAGAGTAGTTTGTCAAGACAGGGTAGAAATGAATATTGATACTTGGCTGTCTTACTACAAACATATTGAGTAGTGTCAAGTGGCCCATGCGCAGTTACCTAGCAGGTAAGGGAGGTATGTTGTCTGGTCAATTGGCACAAGTCTTGAAAGCCAAAATCTGGCATCCCCTGTAACCTCTGATTTGTGAACTTGGGTAAATCATGCAACCTCTTGGCTATAGCTTCCATAGGCTTACATATATCTAACACTGTTTTAGAGATCTTGTGCCTCAGAGGAATTTGAGGATTTATTAGCTGTTGCTGTTTGCAAATTCTTTTGAAGGTAAAAACCTATACATATTTTTATATACATATATATATATATATATATACACATATATATATATATATAGTATAAAAATACATTGCTTCAAAAAGGTGAGAAAGACTAGAAGCTTTGGGGCTTGTTCAGACACTTTGTGATGCCTGGGGGAAGAGGAGAGGAAAGATTTTTTTTTTTTTGGTGATAACCCACCAAAAATCTTTATTTCCAGCTTTACCCTCCCATTATCATCTGGTGTGTAGGAGTGTTTTTGGTTTGTTTTTGTTTTTTATAGTGAGGTGGGAAAAGTTTTATCTGTCCTGCCAACTTCTTTGCATACTTCTTTGGAGCAGCATCCTATTTGTGTAGTGTGGGCCATCTTGGGAAGGTGAGGAGTAAGAGAGGAGGTAAGTATTCCATGTTGAGCTTTATAGTTCAAAAAGAAAAGGGGAAGGAAAGCTGATGCTTCAGTATGTCTCCTGTCCATCACATGTCGGAGGGTAAAGTAGAGGGTGCAAGTGAAATATTTATACTAATAAGCTGGAATGAGAGTGCAGCTGATAAAGCTTTCTTTCAGACAGTTTTATTTGGTAGGTTGGTACTAGTGTTTGGATTGTTGAGCAGTTGATGGGCTGCTTTTCTTCACATTCCCTGGCAGATACGGGTTGCCAGTGTTTTCAGCGAAGGAGCAGCATGAAAGTGCTTACAAAACTTGTGTGTTCTGAGCTGGAAGCCAAGTGATAGTTCACATTCTTCCTCTATTCAGTCCTTTTTAAAACAGATCTATGAACACTAGAATGCTTTTGTTTTACCTGGCATAAGGAAGGAAGCCTCTGATTGCTTTGTAACTGGCATTAACTGAAATTCATATAATTCCCTGGATAATAATGCGCTGTGTTCCACATACCTCAGGAACCAGTTTCATCATTTGTATTGCACCATTTAAGGTCATTGTCCGCACATAAGATGTGAATGGAAAACAGTGGCTGAGGAAGATAAGTTTCAACCTGTGTTTGAGACAAGTGTTTCTTTTAGCTTTTGTTCCAAATTAATTTAACTTTGATTTAAAAGGATGATTAAAAAGCAGAATGGTGGTGAACAATCTAAACTAGTTTTGCTTCCAGCAACTCAGATCTGGTCTGGTGGGGGCCATTTGGTTGCTGCATGCCCTGTCCAGAGAATTTGTCTGAGCATGAGGAAAAACTTCTTTACTGTGAGGGTGACTGGAACAGGTTATCCAGAGAGGTGGTGGAGTCTCCTTCCTTGGAAACATTCAGAAGCTATCTGAACACAATCCTGGGCAACATACTCTAGGTGATCCCGCTTGAGCAGGGGGTTGGACTAGGTGATCTCCAGAGGTCCCTTCCAATCTCGACCATTCTGTCATTCTGTGAATTGGCACCTCCAGGTTCTCTTCTGCAGAGAAGCCACCTAGGCCAGTTTTGTGAAATGTCTGAGGCCTTGCTGAAGTCAGCTCTGTGCTGTTACCAGTTTATTCTGGTTTGATACCTGGAGAAACTCCATGCAGACTCTAAAATCTCAGTTAGGAGGTCCAGAACAGAGCAACATCACTGGACAAGGTTTCTAGAAGGAATACCCACCATGCTCTTCAACCTTGAATCCCCATCTCAACAAAAATCTGAGCAGATCCACCCATTTCAGAATGTACCCTGTACTTACAGTTGGTTAGGGATGTTTTTTCAACAACTTATTCCTTCCTCTCCCCCCCCCCCCCCCATGCAGACTTATAGAAACATTCTGAGCAAATTTTATTTTGGAGAAGTCTTTTGAGTAAAAGAAAAATTCTGATCAGAGGGGAAAGAGAGAAAGATGTGTGCACATATATAGAGTATCAAATCTCTGAATTGTTGTAGCACTAACCTAGAATGTGGATGACCTATCTTGAGCTGAGCTGGGTCCAAAGCTAAGCCTCTGTTGTAGATGCATACATAGTAAGTTATAGGGCCCAAATCATCTTCCTTGTCATCAGACTTCAAAAGGTCTGGGGATATGTCTCATAATTATTTGAAATTCTGGAGTTTTGCAGGAGTGAAAAGCATGAACAGTGCTGGTTTGGAAACTGCATTTGGTAGTGTAACAGTCTCTTCACAGAATCTGGTTGATCTTGACCAAACTGAACTGTTGATTTTGTGTTTTGCCATCATCCTCTCAATTAGAAACCAAATTGCAATCATATGTGTGTAAGCACTAAGGCTGTTCCTCTAAGATGCTCAAGTCTGTTCTTATCACCTCTTGGAACTGCATGCAGTACAAAACTGCATGAGTTTTGGGGTTGAATCCACTACTGACTGGAGGGAACTGATGGCTTGTGAATGCAACATAGCTACTCTGCTGTTCTGTGACATGTACTACATTGGGGGTGGCAAATGAGGGGAGACCATAGTCACCTTGTTTCCTCCTGCTTCCCTGCAGTAAAACCAACTCTGAGACTGGACAGTTAGATGTGTTAACAATGGTAAAAGGGAGGACGGCTTGAGGGCAAAGACCTTAGTTAGGTTTGCGTTTAAACCCTGCATTAGAGATATCATGTATGTCTTGAGCATGCATATAATCTCTCTTTTCATAGTCTGCAAATCTAGAACAAAAAAAAAAGTGTTGCCGCTGACTCTATTGCTCGGATTGCCAATTTTGCTAGGCAGGGCTAGTCATAATGGATTTTGTGTACTGCATCAGGGGGAACAGGCACTTGTCAAATCAGTGGTTTCCATTACTGTTTTTATGCACTGCATCAGCTGCTTGCTTTATTGTAGGAGTTCATGTACTGGAAAGATCTTTTCAAATCCCCTTCTGGTACTGCTTGTACAGCTGAAAATGTAGCATGAATTTGCAGCATGGAAGAGGTGGTGGCATGGCAGGCATGACAGGATGACAGTAAGTGAGACCAGACCTGATAAACTCCTCTGGAAAACGGAGCAGGGCTATTTCTTTGCATTTCAATCCTGTGTGGGGAATACAACTTCCTATAACAAAGGCTGTCTGCACTTAGCCCACACTAATATAACTGTTCAGATAAAATGTGAGTTATTCACAACATAAGAATGTTTTTGATATAAGTGATTTGATTAATTGTATACAATTGAGATCACATACTGTTGTGCAGAATTGTACATTGCTAAAACCAGTTTCTGCTTCCAAGACTTGCTTTCTCCTTTTTGTTGTTATGCTGTATTTTGCATAAATGCCATTCTCTTTCCATGCTGCACTTAACCTGCTGTGATCTGTTCTTCATAAACAACAGGCTGTATTGGGTAATCTGCACACTTTCTTTTGCTGCTTAGTGCCATTTGGCTTGTTGCCATGGGTTGAGAAAGACTTGCATTCTTCAGAGTTTTCCCCCAAGGAGTTTTTTAGAAAAGGTTGTTGAGCTTTTAAACAGGATCAGTTTCAGACATAATTATGAACATGAATAATCTCAACCCTGCTTTGGCAATGTAGTCTTGCGCGGCTTTTTGTGGTGTGTCTTGCTTTTTGCCACCTCCTTCCACTTGTCTCGCTTTGGTTTCTTTTTCTTGAAAGTCCACATGCAAGTGGCTGAGAGCAGTATTCTCCTTGGAGACTTTCTTTGAGTTTAGGGCTCTCAGAACTGCAGCTGCTGATGCAGTTGTTATGTAGCACTGAGATTTCTGTTAAAGTGAGTGCATCAGCCACACTTGTCTTCTGATGATTGGATCAGTAGCTGTTTTTCATCATCAGATGGAAATCAGACAGCTTCCAGGACACTAACATCTGACAATGTAAGTCTGATTGGAGAGAGTAATGTGTATCATGGCTCATAGCAATAGTTTCATTCTCTGCTGCACTAATCCTTGTACAAGGTACTATCAGTCCTACTTTCTCCTAAGCCCCACAAACAGACATCTTTCTGCAAAAGTGGGAGACACTCTGTTAGCATTCAGTGCTGTTTCACAAGTCTGTCTCTCTGCATGGGTTAGCATAGCATAATGCTGAACAGACTTACAAACTCATTCCTTAATGCAGTGGAGTGCTGTGTGGCATTGTGTAGACATGCCCCGCATTCCCTGGAAGCTGTATATTATTCCATTATTCAGTGCTCGTACTCTAGCAATATTAAGCTCTCAAGGACTTGCCTCTCCTTTTGGAAGGGAGGAGTACACTCTCTCTTACTCAATTAAAGAAACTCTTTCCTCATAAGGAATCTGGACTTCAATCAGTAGATAGCTCTGGCTTTTTTGATTAAGGGGAGACATCCCTTCTGTAAAAGACAATAGCTGGAGCTCTTTGTGAAGACCAGAATTTGCCTGCTAGTTACAAACTCACTTTCATTCTCCAGATTTCTTTTTGCCTCCCATCTGTACATTGAGCTAAAAATAACCCATGGTAAGGAGGTGGCAACTCAAGTTATATGCTGTATTTCCTCAAGGAAGTACCAGTCAAGAGAGCAAAGGAAGAGACTCTTAAAACAAGAGTGGGCGTCCTTTATGGAATGGGACAGAGTAGGATCATTTTCCCTAATTTTAGGGATCATTTTCTTCACGTGAAGCAGAGGTCCCATGTGCATTTAGCTTGGGAATCCTTTTTCTGAGTTAAAAAAAAATAGTATCTGTGCCAAAATGTTTGTGTTTGAAATACCCTCGAACATGGCTAGGATTCTTTCACCACAAATCACTTCTGTCCCTGGTTATAGTAATAGTGTAAAATTTCTGTGAAGCAAGCATTTCTTGACTGGTGCATAGGTGCAAGGAAGGTGGCTGCAGTATAAAGCCATCATAGGAATATTTGGGTCTGTACAATGTCATTTGGGAAGAATTAAAAGAGAGCAGAGAACATAAAAAATGTGACAAGAAGGATTTAAGGTTTTAAAAGTAATTCTGAAGGAGCTCAAACTTAAGATGCAGACTGATTGATAGTTCCCTAGAATTATCTATAGTGGAAAGACAGGCTTCTGATGATAGTTAGCTAACTTTTGATATAGCAGAAAGAGTACAACAAGATCCAGGGTCTGTGTGGTATAGCAAGATATTTAAACTGGAACAGAGGTGCCACCACTTAGAGTAAGGATAAATAGCCATCAGGCTAGTGTGCAGATTCTCTGCCACTGATTTGAGACTAGAGGACATTCTAGATGAGCCTCAATAGCTCAAAAAATAAAAGCCATGATTAAAGAGTTCTCATGTGAATCTCTGTTGCTTCTGCTGTCTGGGTCAGGTCAGATGACCTACTGGTTTTTGGTAATGTATTTAGCTATTTTTAGAGTATTTAAAAGTAGAAACTGAATGCAGCTAGGCTTTGGTGCCTGCCACACACCCTGTGAGTGCAGGCAGTGGCTCAGCTGTGTGCCTTCACCCTCAGCAGTGGCCTTCCAAAATTGAAAATGTTTTTTTTCCTCCTCTGAAATACTGTTTTGAATGCAGAAGGAATGTTTTTCTTCCCTTCTTCTCTCTACCCTCCATTATTAAAGAAGCCAGGAAACATTTGTTTTTGTCTGAGCTGCCATTGGATAGGAATCTGTTACCAAACTCTTTGTCTGAACAGCATTTACAGAATAGTCTGAACGTTGTTGTTACTGTGTTCAGCGCAGTGCTTGTCCAAGACCCTATCAAGCCTCTTACAGCAAACTCCAGCTTTCTGTAACCATAGAGACTGGTTTCAGCCATCACAGAATTACTGTTTTGCCCCTGCTATCTCCTTCATACATGTTCATACAACTCTTCTCCCATTTCCAGTTTATTTTTTGGAAACAAGCCCTTGATTCTTCTTTGACAAATGGCTGTAAAGGGATGATCCAACTAACTTGTTGAGAAGTTTCAGACTGCTGTGCAATCTGATTCTGGCATTGACAATGAGATATTGAAGAAATCCCAGCAATGGCAGCCTCTTCCCTCAGGAATTAAGAGGCAGAGGAGCCTGCCCCAATGACTATAGTTTTTAATGTTTTCATATTTCAATGAATGTGATGAGGAAAGGGGTTCATTCAGTTGCTAGCATGTTAGCCGCTGTTTGATTTCACACATTGTAATGCAGGGAACAGAGGAGCAGCTGTCACACTCTTAATTTGGGCAATGGTGACAGAGCAATTTTTGCTGGATGTGTCCCTCATGCTTTTCATCCTTCAGTTGAGGCATAATTGAGAGGACATATCCCTTACTCCTAAAAAGTAGAAGTCGTGTCTTCCTGCATAATCACAGATTCAGGTGCTACAGGACTTTAAACTACATTTAGATTTTTGAAAGTGTAGCTGTTAATGGGGAATCAGTTGAAAGACTGCAATGCTTTGCAGGTTTTATTTCTTTGATTCTGTGTTATAACTTAAAATGTTCAGCTGTTTGACAGCTGTATGTTAATTTGAGATGTCGAGCTGTATCTGTGGTGTGCCTTTCTGCCAGTAGCAAGGGTTCCCTAGCTGAAACTAGCTTAGCAGTCAAGTTTATTTTGTCTGGAGAATTGATAATGCCTTTCCCTGACACAATGCTTAGCTTTGTGAGGCTAATGAGAGCAAAAAAAGAGGAGCCAAACTCACTTTAAAAAAAAAAAAAATGCCTTGAATCTCAGGCAGAGGATCTAAATGGGGATTTAGAATAATAAAACCTAAACCCAAGCTTACTGGAAATAGTAAAAACATCGTGAATTTTCAAGATTCCTTGCTACAGGAGCTGTGGAAGATGTTAGTCTCTGAGGAATAGCTGGCACTGTAAACACTCTGTGTAGTTTTAGAAATGGTACTGGATCAGCTGGTATCTTCAACTTTTTTCCAAGCCATAACATAGCTATGGAATTGATTAAAAAAAAATACACCAGATCTTTTTTCCAGCCTTAAAGCTGCAAACTTCCTAGACTGTAAGCATCTCCCAACATGAAGACATTCAGGAAAATCAACTGCAATGATGTTTGAGGTTTCTGAAGTGTCTGTTCTTCGTGGGTAGTTGCCTAGTCTTTAGGAATCAAACGGTAAGGGCTGAGTCCCCATCAGCTGCTGTTATCCACAGTAGGAAAGTCCTTTTGTGCTGCAGTAGAACATTTGGTTGATGTGAAAGTGCTGTCAATCTGAGACATACTGCTTGTTTTTTATGATGGGGTGGGGAGGGAAGAAGGGGCCATGGGACATCTGTCCGTGGAAGACCAGACTTCATTAGTTTCATTGCTCACAAAATTACTTAGCTTTTATGAGTGTAATGTGCTTGGGTTACATAATTGAATGGTATGTAATTGGTAGCTCTCCCTTGGGATGAGCTGCATAACTTGCTCTTGACTAATGCATCGATCATAAATTTATGTCAATATGTTTCTTGGAGCCCTCTGTCGTGAAATTTGTACTTTGGTGTTTTCTGAAGATTTGGCTAAAGGGCTATTACAACCTGGGTGCACCAGGTGTTCCAAAAGTAGGTGATGCATGTATGTTTTTACATATTACTGCATAGAAAGAGTAGAAATATATAATAAAACAAGTGAACTTTGTATTTTTTTGTAAAACATTTGTGCCCAAATGCTGGGGTGTATAATGGCTTTTTCTGAAAAAGTGGTGCACAATACAGACAAATACTTTTCTTCTGTAATGTAACATGGAATGGTCTTGCCCTGTGAATTCAAGTTCCTATCCTGGAATTTGGTTTACCCTGCAGGTAAGATTTTTACATTTGATGCTTTGGACATGAAGACAGCTTCTTGTGTTCTTGAGTATGCAACAATGTGCATGTGATCAGCAAAAATAAACACTAAACACAGAAACCCAAGCAGTTCCATCACACTTGTTTTGAATGTACCATTGATTAGACTGAGCAGTAAGAAATATTTTGCAACTTGATTAATGACCAATTACATTCATGATGCTTTTGAGTAATTTGTGATCAATTTTGTGGTGTATTCAGAGAATAAAAGTGAAAGTGTTTGGGTAGCAGCGACAGTGACTCTAGAAACAGGAGTATATGACATTATTGTTGGTTTTGGCCACTAAATGTGAACTTTGCTCAAGGCAAAATGATTGCTTTGCAGGTTAGTAAAACCCAAGATAAACAGGTGGTGCCATGTTATAATCGCTCTTAGATCATGTTTTATATGATATTCAAAGCCTTTAAAAAGACCATTGTAAAGTCTCTGAACAAACTCTGCTGCCTTTGGGAATTGGAGCCAGCTGTCACTAAGGGAATGGCTGGTCTAGCTCTGAAGGATCCCTAATGGAGGGAATGGGACAAACACCCCATCACTCCTCTATGTGGAAAAGACTAGAATGGGAAGCCAGCTTCAGTGAACTTGCTCAGAAAAAAGTAGAGAATGGACAGAATCCATTTTGAAAGTAAAATAAAAAGGTAGTTTATTAAATGATCTTACTTCATGGCTCTTTTGAGAACTGAGTCGATGGAGCCAGCTCTAGTTCTTATTAATGCAGGCATTTCTATACTGTTTCAAGATCCTGGAAGTCCTCGTGTGCAGACTCAGTCACAGCTGAAGATGTGTTTGCTGGAAAGTGTTTCTGAAACCGTTAGTATTTATACAGATACCTGTATGATGATTGTTTACTTTTGTCTTAAGGGAAGTCAAAGGGCATCCTGAATTTCATCCAAATGCTGATCAGTTTGTGAAAGCTGAGGTGAAGGCTGTAGTTACAGGATTTATTAAACTGGATGGAACTATAGTGCCACTGAAAAAGTATCTGCATGGACATGACTAAGAAGAGTCTGCTAGATCAGGATTCGTCTTTTCTTACTTTAGAGGTCCACAATTGAACTACTCTGTTTCCCTTCATGGTGATGGAACGAACTGGGCAATTCTAGACATCGCATTCAGATACAGAGCTTAAAGTTAAGCAAGATGAATCTTATGCTGTGTATTTTTGGCCTCTTACGGCCTTCATCAAATGTTCTTAAGTCCTTGTCAATATGTGAAGAACAAGCATGTTGGGTCTTGCTCCTACCGCCTGAGTTGACATGGGGCCGGGAGAGCTCAGATCTGTCTGGAGAAGGTATGTTACCGTAATGAGGCAGTGTTCCATTTTTTCTGCCATGTTCACTGAACAAAATGTTCTCAAAATGCCTGCAGAACGCTGCTCTCAAATGCTGGCTGTGGAATCGGGCTGGGGTGGCCTTTCCTCAGCCCACTTAGGATGCATTGGGAATCTAAGGAGAAATTATTTAATGGTAAATTGTAAATAGTATCTAGAAAATGGTGGAAAAAGATGAAACACAAGTGCTGCATGCTAAACCTGAAGTGTTCTCAGCTGAGTTGTAAAGCAGCTAATGGGGCTGGAGTAGAAGAAATAACCTTTCTCTGGTGGTGGTGTGTGTGTGTGTGGGGGGGGGGGGGGGTAGGAAGAAAGTCTGTCAAAACCACATCTGCCTAAGTCAGAGATGCTCTTTTGAGTGACCTTCTCATTCTGGAGTATTTGTTTGTGATGCTTCTGAGTTGGGATTTCCATGAAGATGCTGGGTTACAATAGAAATAGCAGGTGATAGAGTGAGAAATGAAATGCCTGGCTCTTTGTTTTATCAAACAGGTGCAGTGCCATACCTACACTGGATACTGCTGGTGTGTCACACCTGATGGGAAGCCTATTAGTGGCTCTTCTGTACAGAACAAAACTCCTGTATGTTCAGGTACTGTGGGAGTGACTTCAAAAAACACTTATTTGGTAATGGAAGGGGGATGGGGAGAATGTGTCCTGTTCAGAGGGCTTAATCTTTTCAGGCAACCTAGCAGTTTACCCAGTTTAAAATTGCAGTTGTGGTTGTATTTCCCTGTTTGCTTGCCTGTGTTTGAAAACCCTGCAAGGAAGCTTGGTCTGTGTTCCCTGTGGCATTGCATCCTGCAGTTAGGGTACAGACACTCCCGCTAGGCTTACGGGGAAAAAATCACTAAGAAAACAAAGTGGAACCACAACTTATGGTAGCTAAGCCAGAATAGCAGTACTGCCATATATATAAATCAAGAGGTGCCCATAAAAGATGGGGTAACTTTAATCCTTTTCCATGAGCTGTATCAAGTGGACCATGAAATCGTGTTGCCTTGCATAATGACTTCAGTTGAAACTTTGGTAAGGGTGTTCTGTGAGAAACTGGAAGTTGTTAACTGCTAGCCCCCAAATTTGGCATCCTGCTGTTATAATGGATTTGAGTCTTCTAATTACGCTGCTCAGTTCCAGGATTCCCCTGTTTGTGTTGTGGGGCTGGACAGCACTGGACTCGCACCACAGCTCGCATGAGGGAGGTGCAGAGGCAGGGCAGGAAGGCTGCGAGTCTGTTAAGTCATTGGTTTTGTAATGCGAGATGCCTCAATGCTCCCAGTCTGACACTGCTTTCTGTAGCTGTATGGTTTACTGACCTGTAAGCGTTGTACTCGGGTATTCCAAATCCATCCTCTTCTGAACTTGAAGCAGGCTGATGTTGGGCATCCCTTTTTCTTCTTTTCTTCCCTTCACACAGTTCACCATGGCAGCCCAGGGCCCAGATGGGACAAGGGTGTGTGTGCGCCCAAGCTCTAGATTTTCTATATGGCCCTGATTCCTAGTGTAGCTTTTAGCTCTATGAGCTGCTGTGAGCAGAGCTGCTGTGGCAGTAGCACGCTAGGCACAAGGAAGGATGGGAACCTGTTTTATGATGTTTGGCAGAACTCAGGTGCAGCAGTGGCATTTTGCACTCCTAGTGGCACCTCCCCCCCTTCAAAAAAAAAAAAAAAGAAAGAGAGGGCATAGGTGTGTGTGTCAAACACGTATTCAGTTATGCCACATAGTGACTGCTGCTTCCTCTGGCTTCATGCTTGCAATGTGCACCCCCAGGGTATTTAATGCATTTCTCCTATCACACCTTGCAGTGTTTGTCCTTTAGATGGTAGTGTGGCCATGATCTGACACTTTTCTTTCCTTTCTTTGATCCTCTTTGCCTTATTTGGAGAGCTCTTGGCTATGTTCGTGATAATGAACACAAATAGTGACTTGAAGGAGGGTTCATGAGTTGAGCTGGAGAACTGTCAAGGACCAGTGGGTCAAATACTGTAGCTCCATGGGGCACTAGATGTTTCAGTGGTACATGGAAGGAAACTTAAAACTAATATCTTGTTTTTCCACAAGGCAAAATGCTACATTAATTGGGCTTAAACCTTAGAATACGACTTTTCTCCACTGTTCCCTGTGTATAGTTTTGGTAGGGCATGTTTTAGGGTGTATTTTCCTGGTCTGTTCATTTAATCTTTGAGCCTTTTATAAACCTGCATTACTAGGAAACTATAGTGGTTGGTTGTTTTGGTTGTTTTGTAGGACACACAGGTGTTAGGCCTATGACTTATTGAAATTGTATATGTGCTTATGGGCTTCCTACTTTTAATTCAGCTGTAGATCTGTGATCAACCAATCTGCAGGTGAAAGAGCCTAGGAAATAGAGTTTTAGGATAGGGTTTGTTTGGACCAGACTACTAGGCCTGTCAAAGCTGCCTCCTTTAGAACTGACTTGATCCACTTATCCTGAAGGATCAGTCACTGTAATTCACTAGCACAGCTTAGTAAGGGTGCAGGGAAGAATCAATTTCTGGGGAATAAAGCTATTTAAAAAAAAAAAAATAGTTTGTCATAAATTTTCACGCTTCCATAATGGATTTGTTCAAATAGCCTTTGTTATTTCTTCCGCTTTTAATGGAAAAC
Source organism: Dromaius novaehollandiae (assembly GCF_036370855.1). NCBI lineage: Eukaryota > Metazoa > Chordata > Aves > Casuariiformes > Dromaiidae > Dromaius > Dromaius novaehollandiae. Next base: position 39,531,885 of record NC_088102.1, read on the forward strand.
TACTTGATGAAGCCCTGAAGCAAACTGCAGGAACAAATGCAGACTGTTATAGGTTGTGTGAAGATTTAAGTGTATATTAAGAAATGGGAGATATGTCCTATTCAAGTACCTGCTGGATCTTATCCTATGTTCCATTTCAAACAGCTGGGGATGTTCAGGGGTTGGATGAAATGCATTTTCTGGAAACTGTGTCCCACTTAATCCCTTTCCTTTAGAATTCTGCCCCTTGCATGGCCTGCACAAACTCTCCCCACCTGGTTTTGATTTGTTCTTCCTGACATTTGCAAATGGAAGAAGTGACTCTCTTTTATCTTTCCCTCTTGCTCTTGAATTTATTTCATGTTTCTTACTAACGCGATGCTCTGAGCTCTTTCAAATTACTGGATCCAGCTACTAAAGACTTCTTTGCCCTGACCCTATCCTTAATGCATAAAATATCCTTATGCTATCCTAGTTGGTTAAAGCTACAGGATCTCTGAATCCTAAAATGAGTTTTTGGCAAGTAGAATGGACACTTTGTGTGTTGAAATTTTGCTTGTGTTCATATGATTGCATGTCTTGTGTGATCATGCAGTACCTTAAAAGATCTCTCTTTTTTCCCCCCCTTTAGGTTCTGTAACTGATAAACCATCAAGCCAGGGTAACTCAGGAAGGAAAGGTGAGTGGAGTCCTGTGCTCCAACAAGTTGTTTTGTAGTAACAGGTGCCCTGCCAAGTCCCTTGAGATAACTTAGAACTTGGATTTCTAAACAGCTCTATGCGTGGGAGGCTTATGTGCCTCTAGACCTCCCCCATCAGCAGAAGAAAGATGATGGCAGTCTGTTTATGCATCACCCTGTGGAATAGAAAACTATGTGCTCTGCTCTGTGCTCAACAGCTGACATGCAGTATATGAAAGCAGAGCCTCCCGAAGGAATGGTTGATACAAGACACCTTTGCTTGTTGACCTTGATGTTAACTACTGAACATTGCCCAGTAAAATCCCTACAGAGTAGGGAGGCCAGCAGTATGACTAGTATGTTACTGGGAGTCAGAAGTGCCAATGTCATGGTTGTGGCCTTGGATGCATTGAAGGATTTTGTGTGTGTGCATGTGTGTGCCTTGCATAAAACCCTCTGGCCAGCTGGAGCAGAGTCAAATTAAACCCTGGGTGCTTCCAAAAATCTCACCCTTTTGTGCATTAGGCATTGGTCCTCCTTTGTCTTTCACTCTCCTCTTCAGTCCTTGCCTTTCCTGAGCAAGGCACTAGGTATGTTGCTCCTCTCTTCCGGTATGTATGTGTAGCCCTTCCCTTTGTCCTCTGATCTGCATTCACTGAAGTCTTGGGAGAGGTGACTGCTGGAGTACACATGGATGAGGAGGGAAGTTTGTCTTTAGGCCTTCTCTGCACCCTAATTTCTGCCATGTCGTCCTCCTCCTCCCTCTCCAGTGTCAACTTTTCAGTTTGTCTCCTTACTGCAGGAAAACTATGTTGAGTGCATCCTCACTCCTGCCAGTGAGAGTGAAGGCTATTTCCTGGGAGAAGTTCCTGTTTTGGTATCTGAAACAGGATTTTTACTGTTAACTCTCTAAACCTCCTCCTGGCACTTCCAGTGCTCTTGGCACTTCAAAATGCATGAAAATGCCTACCTTGATGCCTAATCTTAATTTGAAAAACATATTCCACGCTGGGACTGTCAGTCAGGTCCTGAAAACACTTAAAAGGAATTGTAGATTGTTGAGCTCAGTGCAGTGCTGTATTTTGAATATATTTCCATGTCTGCTCTCCAGTCAATTGTTTGTGTGTGCTAGCTTAGGAAAAAGTAGGGAGAAGAAAGATACAAAGAAAAATACTTAGTTAAGACTGAACACTGAAACCTGTTTCTCATTTTAGATAAGGATGTGTGTCTGTAAACCTGTAATTATGTGTTAAACCTGACAACCTGTATAATTGGCACCTGAATGCATCGTTATCATTCTATTAGTACAATCCTTGCTAGTCTAGCCTGAAGTACAGGCAAATCAAGTAGCTCATGCAATCTGCATTATTTTTGAGTGGGGTTGTTTGCAGGCTTCCTACCTGAGTTGTCTTGGTCTGTTCTGCTAGAACTGAAAGCAGCTGACACTGCATTCCATATACTGGAGCAAAGGGTAGAATTTATGAGCTTGGTCTTTCCATTTCACTCCTTTTATTAACTAAGAGGTTGGGAGATACAGAAGAAGAGAACTGTAAATGGATGAAATTAGTCTAAAATTTGTAATATAAACTGACTCTCCTTGATGTTGCCTCTGGCATCCTGTTTTGAGAATGGCGTGCTTGGCCACATGGCCACAGAAACATCCTATGCAGTAGCTGTCAGGAAAAGGAAAATATTTCCCTTTGGGCTAGCATGCTTCAAGCAAATCATGTAAACTTTCCATCCTCTCCAATTCTGCCTCTGTTCCTGTCTGTTGGAAGCCTCCACACAAGCCACTTCAGCCTTTCTCCATCATGCTGGAAAAAATCTGTGCGAGTGATTATTAAATAGTCAGTACAGGTCTGAATGCCTTTTAAAATAGGGATTGTTTTTAGAAGCGGAAATAAAATTTAATTTAAAATTTGAAGAAGCTAACATTACTTCTTCAGCTGCTCATGAATATCTAATCGGAAAATGGATTTGACTTCCTTATCAGTGCTTTTTCTTGACTTACATTCCCTTGATTCAAAACTCCAGTATTGTCAGCCAGCCTGGCTTCGTTGAAGGGTTTTTCTGGAGGCCTGGCTTCTGTGAAGGCTGGTGGCTAGACAGCATGGATATAACTGTCCATTCTAGCTGAGTGTACAGGCTCTTTCTGCAAAGATTGCCCTTTGCGAGATGAAAAAAAGATGGGAAGAGGAGGGATCCAGCAGGAACTGGGTCAGTGATGACCTTTCTGTTGTAGTGGCATATTTTGGAAACTTCTGGTATCACTTTGGACAACTGCCGTATGACTTGGGAGCTTTTGGGCTTTTCCCAGTGCAGCAGACTCCTCTTTCCACCCCTGGATGAGCATCTCTAGGACAAGCAGCGTTATCTGACACAGAACAGGCTCTCTCAGGAGGAAAAGGAATAGCTAAGACTCTCGAAAGTGATTTCCTTTGTCCCATTCATACAGGAATATAAAATATGGAGCTAATACACTTTTTGTGATGTTGGTGCCTTTCAAGTCTTTAGGGCAAAACAGCTTTTTGGACAGAGACTGCTGTACCTAGGAAGCAGTACAGATGGGTAGGCTTAAGCTATTATATAAGAAATGAAAGGGAAGATTTTGCTAGCATATCTCCCACAGCAATGACAAATTAATGTTGGAAGGAGAAAAGGGCTGGTTGTCAGTAATAACTGCCTTTTTCCAAATGTTTAGCCTCTTTTCCATCCTGTGTAGGCCTAGTTTCTGGAGGTCAATGGTTATGGTCACTAGATGGTGTGAAGTAATATGCATTTCCCTTTCGTAGGCTTTCTTACTACTGAAGAAAAGAAAATGAAATAGCTTTTTTGGTCACATGGCTTGGCATGTAGTTCCAGAAGTGGCTCTGTGAAACCTTCTGCAGAGAACAGGCAAGAGTGCTGGCAAGAAATCCTTTTATTTTTAAATCCCATGCTCTGGTTGTCCAGAGCTCTGCTGCTATTACCATGAGATGCAATGCCAGCTACTCATACAGTTTGCCCCGTAAGCAAAATATAAATCAAATCAAATTGGCTCCAAATTTAAAACTACAAAATAGCAAATATTGATTTATTCTGTGCCTGAGAAGTGCTCTGTTGTTGGAATGCAGAGCAGACCAGTGCCTGGAAAGGAGAAGGTACATTCTCATGTGGTAGAATGGAAGCCCAGGTTGTCCATTATATGTTTGGTGCATGAACTTGTAGTTCAGACAGTTACTGCTGTTCCTGTTATGCTGAATTCAGCTTGGTTGAAGTTTATATAAACTGTTTGCAGGTTGGTCCCTCTTGCCCCTGATTCTGTTAGGCTTGGGGGAGTGGGGCAAACAAGTGTGGAAAAATGCATTTATACCAGGAATGCTGCTAGTGCTGAAGGGTAAATTTGAAATTCTACTCTGTGCAGGCAGAGCCAAAAAAAGCTAGCCAATAAGCTAATTATTAAAATTTCATCATCACTTTTTTTTTCCATGGGTGAAGCTGATTCAAAATCCTTTGAACCTTCTGCTCTGTACTTGATACTCTTAAAAGAGTTCTAGTCTAGCTCTGTTGTGCTGCATCCTTTGCTAAGGAATATCCTGTTGCTTTGATTTTGCCTATTCAGTATTCAGATGTCTGTTCCAGCCCATTCGTCTCCTGAAAAGTGGCTGATACTACCTCTTCAGTCAAATTATTTTGCCATTGGCATTCTGCTTGCTTCTCATATTGGAATAATGGAGATAAGTTCATATGTGTTGTTGTGGCAGCACTGGAGTCTGACCGTACATGGCCTCTCACCCTTTTCGTCTCCAAGATTTTGTGTCCTAATGCAACACACATCAGTGCCAAATGTTTGTCCCAAGCTACGCTTTGTCAGATAGATGAATTGAAGCTTTGTAAGGTCTTTGTCCTTCCCATGTCCTTGCCCTCTCCTCAAACCCTTTAGAGCAGGCTCTAACTCTCTGCTTCTCTCCTTTCGTGCATGGTGCCCATCACTGTGCTGTAGTAAGGGCTAAGCTTTCCAAAGACCTCAGTCCGTACATTAGCGAGGTGGGGAACGATGAGGGAATATTGCCTATTTTCCCCTCCCGCCTTCCCAAGCTACAGTGTCTGCGCCACTGCATTAATTCCTGTTGGGCTGACCTTGAAGTCTGCAGGTACCATGCATCACTGTTTTTAAGCAGGTGGAGGCTCAGGGAGGATGCATCAGCATGCAGGCTGTTTTCTGCTCTGCAAGCTTCAGGAAGAGGACCTGCTTGCAGCGGGTGTTGGCCTCTGTGTGGTAACTTGATGAGGGGGTGGGGTGGGAGGGTAGGGGAGGTGAAAGTCTTTGTGGTAAGCCTATGAGGCTCCAGACCATCTTAATGCTACTAGCTGTGCTTGGACCAACACTGCTCAGCATCCTGCCTTTCCCCAGCACCCTATGTCCTGGCATCCTTACCCAAAGAATGCTGCCCAACTTGGGAGCACAGTGGTGCAGGACCAGCAGCTTATGGGCGATGTCTGGTTGGCAGATGAGCAGCCCTTCATACTGTTTGTGTTCTGTGCAGCTAGCCTCATGATGCAGATGTGCCTCTCAGCTGATCGCTGTGCTACATGAGAATAGTGAAACACTGAACAAATGACTTTGCTTGTGCACTCTATTAAGTTAATTTACTTTAAACCCTTTGCGTTAAATTGGTTGGTTTCCCCTTCAAGGAGGACTGAGTAATCCTTTAAGTGAAAATGAGGAAGAACACTTGTTATCTAGGAGGTAAGGTAGCACAGTCAGGCTGAAGCACTGCTCCTTCTTTAGGGTGGTGCAGAACAAGTTCCTAGGACCTTTTTCAGAGCATAGAGTTATTGTTGTGTGGGATTAGGATATCCATAACCTGCAGATTTCTGTAGCTATTTGTTCCTTATTCCTGCTTGTGCCTTGTACAATTCTGTCTCATAAGGAGCTTCCTGTGCTAATTTACTCCAGCTGCTGCTTAGTTTGAAAGGCCTGAGAAACTTGGAAGATGCACACTGTCCCCCAGAGTGCTGGATCTCCCTGCTCTCTCCCACTGGGAAGTTGTTAATGTTTTAAGAAGCACTGAAAGGCATCCTTTGAGCCAGCGTGACTGGATTTCTTCCCTGCCTAAAGAATGCAGAATGCTGCTTTTCAGCCAAAGGGAAATTGTGCCACAGGTTTGAAACAAAACAAGCAAACATGAAGCAAAATAAAACTTTATTTTCTTTTTCTGTGGAATGTTGGGGCTTTAGGAGCTCAAAGCTGCAGATTTGGCATATTGCAGCTATGAGCAGTGTCTTTCTCAGTAACCAAACAGGCTTTAAAAGTAGGCTGGTGAGGAGAAAGAGATGTAAAAAGCAGTTGTCGTTGTTGATCTCCTTAAAATCACTCAGTCATCTTGCTTAAAACTGGAAACTGAGTGAACTAGAAGTGGGAAGAGGGACTAGAGGAGGGATGAGCAAAGGTGATAATATAAGCAGGGATGGTGGTTTGTTAGTGGTTGTTAACTGTTCTGGACATTGTGCGAAAGGTGTTTAGACCATTTTAAATCAATCGAGTGAAGGAAAGGAGGCCTAATTCCATAACTGGGGATTAAAAGAATAATGCAACAAAAGGGCTGGATAGATTGCCAGTGTTGGTCAGTGTGAACTGTCGGTCAATACAGAGAGTCTTGAGTAGTACAAACTCCCTTTTTCTTTCATAAATTCGCTTACCAGAGTATAATGTTCCAAGCCTGTTTTGACTAGATTTGTTTCCCTATTGGAATAGCTGGCAACAGTATTTGCAATTCCCTGAACCTGGGGCAGGTACAGTGATGTTAGTGGAATATATGCTGTGGCCCCAGCGAAGGCAAAGATGGGGATGAAATCACTTTACACTTACTATCTTACATGCAGACACTGAATTAAGTACTTTGGCTCTTGTACAGAGTTATGAAAGGCTTTGGCCAGTAAGTTTTGCAGTCTACAAGAAAATACTGAGGCAATTTGAGGAACCTAAGATGAATAACTTAAAATTCCTCTTAATTAAACATCTCAAATTGGGTTCCTTTTTGTGGGTTTAATGTTAAGAAATGGCTTTAAAGGAGGACTTGGATGTGGGGAAAATCTCAGCTGCGCTCTTGGGCAAGTTGGCCCATTCCATGGCTCTTTTCCTGCTGGTTTCCAAGAGTCTTGCCTCTAGAAAATGTTAATAGACTAGTTGCGCAGCCAGTAGACTGAGCAATTTGAATCAGTAATGAGCCATTTGTCTGAGTAAGTAATTAGACTGAACAGTAAAGGGTGAGTGCTCTCCTCAGGCAAACCAAAGTGGAGGACAGCTTGTGCTAGTGTAAATAAATGGAACCATTTGTACATGGAGACCTGGAAGCTTTGTCTGCTGGTAGTAAGAAGGCAGGTGCCACTGGCGCTTATTCACCTGCTGTCTGCTCACAGGGATGGTAGTGCTCTGCCTCCATGGTGGTTAGTGTGTCTCAAAAGTACTGACAGATAATATCTTGACAAGAACAAAAGCGTCCCAGTCAGTAGACAGGACTATCAAATAGAAATGTGACCAAAACTTGAACCTGAGACTTTGGTTCTTATGTTCTCCTGTCCTTCCTGGATTCAACAAGGCAGTGATTGAATCTGAAACAAAACTGTGCTATTGCAAAAGCCAAGCTGCAAATGCTCAGTTCTTCCTGCCTCTCTGACTTGATAAATAATGGCAAAATGCTTTGTGATGTCTTTAATGACTTATGGTAGCTCCAAGAAATGTAGACAAATATCTTATGGCCCACAACAGCAAGGTGAAAGAAGTGCATGTTTACTGGTTCAGTATGAAGTCAGATGATGGTTCTAACTGGTGGACATTATCTTACAATGAAGTTCTTGAAGAACATTAGCAGATACTAAATTTGCAGTGCTGCTCACACAATTCATCTGGATTACTTATATTATTCATTTATTTTTAAATAGCTAACATCCAGATCCTGGTCTATAAGTCTTGATGGTGCTTGTAGCATGTAAGATTTTGATTAGTTCATAATTATATTTCCAAGCAACCTTCGGGGCAGAATTGAAGTTTGGCTTCTCTATTATAAAAATAGTTCTATAAAATTGTATTACTTTAATCAATAGTCTTGCCCGTTGGTAGATAGTCATCTTATTACTGTCCCTGTATTCTACCTATCTACAAAATTGTTGATTAAATTCCAGTTAGATATAACTGTAGAAAGCAAGTGAATTTTATGGCTATAGCAGATTGCAGTTTATCTTACAAAATCTGTAATATTGGTAGGGAGAGAACCCAGCTTTTAACTGAGGCTCCCAATTGATTTTTGTGAGAACATAGGAATGTAATCTTACAATATCACGTATCATGGATTGCTTTTCTACAATAGAGCAGTATTTTAAGTGTTTGATTTATGAGATGTTAAAATCTAGAAGAAAAATTTAACTTCAAGTTAGTTACATGAACAGCAGAATTAAAACCAATCCTTTTGGGTCCCCACATCAGTGACTCGTCTGAATTACGTAGTTTTCATCAAGACATTTTTTGTGGGCCTCAGAACATGTGTATTGAATTTCAGGCTGAAGAGAGTTTCATTGGTAGGTTTAAGCAGAAGGCAATTTTTTTAAAGTATATTTTGTTTGATAGAATGCAAGAATTCTGCTTTCATCTATAACGCAAGAGTTCTAATCTCCATGTTAGTCCATATAATATGACTTAATAAAATTGTAGTTTACAAGGGTTGTTATAGTGATCTACAGACTACTTATGTCTGTAATGTCTTAAGCACAGCCATAAAGGTTTTAAAATGCTTCACTCGTGGTATCGAGCAGCCAACTGAGTAGATCTAATAAGCAAACTAACAATTGATTAGGCAAGGTATTATTAACTATTTATGTGCTAGACACAGATTTCTGATGTCTGACCACTTACAGATTGTAGAGAAATAGAATAGTTCTAGGGATTGTGGGTTGTTTTTGTTTTCATAGCTACCTGGCCTTAACACCTTTTCTTCTTTAAAGAGCTGTTAAACAGATTCCTCCCATGCTCTTTCAGTGTCTGGATGAGCATGCCAAGATACTATACTATTAAAGGTTCTACACAGATGCATAGCAAAAACCAGCATCATTATAACTTTGAAATTAATAGTACTAGAGTTCTTGTTTTTTGTAGCTGTTATTTCTTAAAAATAAATCCGAGAATAAGTTGGAGGAACTGATGGGTTTGCAGATAACTGAAGGTAGGAGTTGTTTTCTTGTACAACTGTAACCTGACTTTGTACTGCTAGGGGGATTGTGTCCTGCAGAAGAATCTAGATATCTAAATGTTCATGCTGGTTTTTTTTTTTTTTTTTTTCAGATCAGAATAATGCAATGGGAAAAGGATTTTAAGTCTTGGGTGCAGAGATTCAGTTGGATGTGACTGGAAGTATTTTCTTTTCACTTCCTTTACCCCATGAGCTCCATCAAGGTTTCTCTATTGGGGAGATCAATCACAAAATTGTGATGGGAGAGCTTGAATGTGTGCTGAGTATGTGTGCCTGTAAATAAGGTACGAGGAAGCTTGGAGAGGCATCTAGAATGCTTGTTCAAGTTCCACAGATGACCCCTATGGGAATTAAAGCATCTTTAGAACAGATATAGCTGGAATAATAGTTTCCCTCTATGTGCTCATCTGGGTCTTTGTTTTATATTGACAGCAAGGGAGCTATAATGCAAAATGCTTGGGTAGAGGTTAGGGATGGGAGAGGTTGTCTTCCTGCTAGACTGAATTTCCCTGGGCTGCGTCCATATGTTTTATTACATGTTACTGTGCTAATCTGTGCTCAGATCCTGACACGACCTTTAGATGTTGCAGCAAGATGACTCTTAAGTGTAAGGACTCAACAGGTTTAATATGATCTGCTCAGCTGATCACAGAAGAGCCTTCAGATAATGGTGGTTCTTGATCTCTGTTGTCTTGGGCTAGTTTTGAAAAGTCAATGTATAGATGACTGGCAGTCTGTAACTTAGTGGAACGACCTTCCTCCTCTTAAGATGCAAGGATTTTAAGTTCAGGAATGAAGTGTCTCTTGTACCCTAATTGCTGAATTTTCAGGAGGCATACTTTATTCCATACATACAGATTTCCTTCTGAAGCATGTTAGAAGCTTTGGAGATCTTGCCATCACTTCTCAATTACTCTGCCTGTCTTCTTCCATTTGCCCCCCCCCCCCCCCGCACCTTCCGTCATATAGAAAAAACTACTCCTTCGTTTTCATAATCAAATGCAAAAACTCCCTTAGACTAAGTTCAGACCTGGGGGTGAACTACCTGGGGCAATACAGTTAGAGAGTAGCATTGTACTCGCTCCCTAAAGCTTTGAATTATGCTCTTTATAGTCTTGGAGGGGGGAAAAAATGCGAAAAGTAGTGAACAAAATGTCAGCTTTTTTCCCTTTCCCTCATTTGCACACATGCAATACAGACGTAGCGATGAGGTATCCATTCTCTTGCCTGCGAGGAAATGAAAAGGCGTATTGTAAGCCCAAGTCTAGTCTGGTTGTCAGCCAGGAATTAGTCCTCTAAAGGAGAAAGGGAGAGGGGCTGGCGAGAGAAGAGGCTGGGGGGGAGGAGAGGGGGCTGGAAGGGTGAAAGTACACTTTGAGATAGGTTCAGTGCACATGGCTAGAGATGCAGGGGGTGTTCTGCTTCCTCAGCATGCAGGTGTCGAGGGGAAAGGAAGGGAGCTTGTGTTCTTATACGTGGGCATGTGTCTGGGGGAGCAGGGTCAAAAATTTAGACTATTTACTTAATCCTTTGGAATGGCTTTTTTCTCTTCTGTTTTCTTTGTGTTTAACAGACTGCTTTACAGGGGACACGTGTGGTAATTAACACATGCAGCTGTAGGGCTTCAGCCATATGTCTGAATTTCAAATGGCCATTGATCTGGGAACTTGCTGCTGTCTCCACCCCCCACTTACAGCCCCTGTTCCTTGAAGATATGAGGGAATTTATAGAGCTTTTACCTTGAAGAGACCAGAGCTGGGAGGAGAGGACTGAAAGGGGGATCGTGTGTGATGGGGGGAGGAGAGGCAGTGTGAGATTCTAATCCCCCCTGTCATGCCCTCTGGCCCAAGGCCACCATATATTTCAGGTAGCTACTAAAACATTCCCAAAGCTATGGATCTGATTCTTACTCATATGAAGTTCATGTAACGTTTGTTAGTTATTTCTCTTTTCAGCAGAGCAGTCTCAGAGCGGTATCACAATATTCTTCCTTGCCTGCTTTTCAGATGATGTGCCTCCCGTTCCACAGGTGCAGGTGTCTGCCCCATTATACAGTGCAAAAGTGCCAAGATGGTATTGTTTGTGAACTTTCTGAGCAGCCTTTTGGGAGAGGGTAGCCAGGGGTGGGGGTGTTGAAGGGAGACAGAAGACTTCACATTAAAACTGAGGCTCATGAAAGAAGGCATCGCATGCGTTGTAGGTTGAATCTAACCAGAGAGACTAAACTCAACAATAATACAGTTGTTGTTCCTGTTGCCTCATAGCAATCAGGCGGCTGTCAACAGTGCTACAGAGCTTTGTGTGAGCTTCTACCCAAGTTTGGGGCAATGTCAAGTGCTAAAACCTTGCTAAGAGACAGTGTCTTAAGTGAAATATTTCTTTGTGCAGAGTTTTTTTGGTCCTCATTTTATTTCAAATTTCACTCGAAGCAGAAGCAGCCAAATGGAAGATGGTTCAAAATTAAGATACTGTAGTTTAGACTCCTGTGGTATATATCATACTTGGTAGTAGGACTTGCAAGGTGAGATAAAAATGTATTTTTCTACCAAGTGGGAAGTTATAAAAAAGTAAGTTGTCTCTTCCTCCTTTTCACCTCCCTCAATCTATTTTTAAATTTTCTTATTGGTTTGTGTATTCAGAGAATGCTGGCTATTGCCGTTTCCAAGATCTCATCACTCATTCCACAGTATAAGTAATGCTAGCACTTTGGAGGTGTTTCTGCTGTGGGGGAAAAAACACAAAATACAAAGTGCATACTCCAGTTCTTGCTGAAGGGGAACTGTGATTTATCCAGCCCTTTTAATATTGCTATTCTGTTTTTCTGTGTTCTGCCTGTCCACTTCACTTTCCCCCTGCAGTTTAATGCAAGGACAGTCTGGAACAGACATTGACCATATTGCCTCTTCTGATTTAACTCTTTTCTCTCTTTGTTACTGTGGACAGTGCGCCTTCCTAAGGCAAGATGGGCTAACATCCCCTCTGTGGAGTGGCATGACCTTTTACAAATATTTGGTCTCAGTCTGTATTGACATGCACGTGGGTACAACTTTTATTACACAAATAGAGGGCTTAAACCTCCTTTATTTGTTTTCTGTTATAACTGCTTTATTTACTTTCAGTCATTTCTTTCCCTAAAAATAGTTATGCCTATTCTTCTCTCCTTTTCATTACGTTGATGCTATTTTCCACAGAAAAATGTTCTTTTGGAGGGAGGTGGCGGGAAGAAAGGGAAGTCCCGGATCTACAGCCATATAATTGCTGTGTTGCATTCACCACAATGAGGTTTTCTTAATGCCATCTGACCAATGAAGGCTATCAGCTTATCAAAATAAGCTTGGAGACTTGAGATTTTGAAACTTTGAATGCTGTCTCCACTGCCAGCTGCCATGATCCGTAAGGGGATGATGTGACTCTTCAGCAAGCATCAGGTAGTCTTGATTTTTAGTAGCAGCTAACTTTTGGTGCTGTGTTATGACTGGTTCTATAAGGCATCTAGTTACCTTTTTTCTGTTAGCTGTCCTTCTATTTCTCCTTAGATATGTGTGTCAGTAGGGAGGTGGCTTTAGACTTTTGAAGGACAGGTAAGTATGCAGCTGAATGAAAAAATTATTTGCTTCCATAGGGAGCCTGCTTCTATAGCATACACTAGTTCTTTTGGTATTCTGATATCCTTCCTGCTTGTTACTGTCGTTGAAATTATACCACTGAAACTGGTACTGGCACATAAGAAAAATTGCCCCATTCAGTGGTGGTTGTAGGTTCTCTTGGCTTTGGTTTTCCAGAATGTTGCTAGAAGCTGTGAAACCTGGGTTGTGCTACAAGCAGCTGCAATTGTATCTGAAAACTTACCAGATGACAGAAGCCTGGAAATTGTGCTGGAGGTCTGAGCTTTGTTCCACTTCTGATTCCCTGATAAGTGTTTAAATTAGCATTCTTTAACCATGCTCATGTGACTGGTGAAGATGGGCTCGCAGCTTGCATGCTGCAATATTTTATTATGTTCTTGAATTGAGGTTGTGGCCAGTTGTACAGCCTTTATGTGCAACATTTCTAGTCAGGCTGTGCAGTGGGGCCAACAGACTTAACACTAAAAAGTGATTTTAATGTTTTCCCTGCTGCTACCTAGCTGATTTCATCAGGTGTATGAAAAATACAAAGGAGGATGAATTTTGACACCATGTATGGGATTGGCAATATTCTCATTTTTAAAGGTGAGAGTAGCGTATTGTTTATGTAGTCATCAAGAAATGACTTTTTTTGCTATTTCAGCTGAGTGGCAAGAGCAGCAGAGGGACAGATAAGAAGCAGCAATACCAGGGGAAATGTTACCTTCTGCCAAAGAATTAGGGCGCTTCACCTGTGAGGAGAGTGAGGGGCTCTGCTCAAAGAAAGAAGTGGCAAAACCTAATACAGTGGAAATGGCAGATTAACAAATAAGCATGTACATATGTGTGACTTGCATCTTAGCAGCTCTCTCAAGAGCCTTTGAGTGAACGACAAGCAGACTCTTAAGGTTTTTCTGGTAGTCTGAGACACTTTGGAAGTGAGCTGAAGGTTCTAACTTAAATCAAGACGATTAAAACATTACCAAGCTGGTTGTCATTCTCTTTGTGGCAGGGACATAACTGAAGGAGTGAAGGCTTGGTTCTGTAGGTCAGGGCTAATGACAACAGGGTGTATTTCTAAGTCATCTGACACCATGTGATTTCTGTCTAGCGTCACAAATGAAACTGCTACAGGGGGTCTTGGGGGAGGGTGGGAATAACAAGTCTCTGAAGATGAACATTCAGTGTGATTCCACCTTAATCAAAACAAAGCTTTTTGTGCAACTCTCTAAACTGGAGACCGCCCTAAACTGCCCTGGCCTTTATTACTTGCTTTTCCTTTTTAGCACATAAGATTTAAATCTGCCCTTAGGGATTTATTTTCCCATTACTTCCAAAGCCTCAGAGGCCTATTTTGCATTTCTGGTAAGAATGTGGCTGTGGAATCTGAAAATGGTAAAACTGCCTAAAATAAGCCCAAGCACAGTGAAGGGATCTTCCCCACCTAGAGCTCAGATATTCTGAGACAGCTGAGGAGCCCTTAGTAAGGCTAAATTCTTCCTTGCATTTGACTTTAGAAATGCTCTATTAGCCAAGCTGAAATCTGATCATTGGCGTCTGGGCCCATCTCGTATGGGCAAATCTGCTTGATAGAAAAGAAGATTTCAGTGCTGGATTTTGGCCCAAAAGTGAACTGAATCTCCTAGTTAAGTTCAAAATGGCAGATTGTGGGGGGCAGGGAGGTGGGGGTGCAAGTTCCATGTTTTGAATTACTTCTCTATTCAGGCTACTTAAGAAATACTGCTGCTTCTTATCTAAAACTGCAAAATTGGATGAGACTGGGGTTTACGTTTCACAGTTTAGAGGGAAACTAGAAAACTTATTTCACCGAGTCCAAGGTTTTGAAACCCTCATTTATTATTCACTGGAACAAAATGGCGATCATTTAAAATTGAGGATCCATGCTATCTTCCCAAATTGGTTGATATTATCTTATTTGAGATCTTTGCTTGGGAAAGGAGAGAGCAACATGGAGGTCTCTAGTTTGAATTAGGTGAATGCTGTAAATGCTAGCCTGAATTATCTTAAGGTTCTTGTTTTCTGTCTTTTGCTCGGAAGTGTCCCCTTTTACCTGAGGATAAATATTATTTGAAATGCTACATTTCTGTGAGTGGTTTAAAGCAACAGCTTTTCACAACTGCTGAAGCAAACTTACTTCACCAGAAAGTTCAAAACCAGCTCAGATCGATTCTCTGAACTTTTTGGGGAGTTGCCCGTTCCTGGAATAGCATTTGTCTCTGTCTCTGCATCTGCATTGGCACCAAAATCCCCAAGAGTTTTGTCATCAAAATAGTAAAATATAATGGCTGAGTTTTCAGCTACATTGTGCACCATGCAGCCGTACTAGGAAGTTTTTTTTCTTTTTCCCAAAAGGGTTTGCATAACTTACACAAGTGAGTCAGGTATTTAAGTGGTAATTACCATAGGGCTTGGTTCGACCTGCAAAGTTCAAATCTGAATCTGGATCTGAACTTTCCCAGAGGCAGGGGGTGTGTTTGGACATTGTGTTGGTTTGAGCTATTATAGTACAAGCTCTGAAATGCAGATCCAGATGTGGACTGGGATTCTGAATCTTCCCAGGTATGAGACATTGAGGGCCACTTGTTTTGTTTAAATTGACTCCTTTTAAATGATACATAATTGAAATAATGTAAAACAGGATCCAATTTGGGCGAAGGTGTCTGCAGCAAGGTGTCTCCCAGGGATAATATCTTGCTGTGCCTTTATTTTTCTAAAGGAGGAGTTTGCTGAAAGCTACAAAGAATGAGAAGAAGCTAGAGGGCAGGTTTATTTTGGCTAATTACTGTAGAAGTAGCTGGAGAACTCACGCAGTAAATGAGGACTTTGGATTTCAGAGAGATACTGTTTGAATCTCAGGATTCAACAGTTTTAAAGCCATTGAATCCCAGAGACTAGAGCATTGCTATTAATACGGAGTGCTGCTCCAGGCCCTTTTGACACATTTGCTTTTGAAGGACCAGGACCAGGAAGAGAAAGCTCTTTGTCTGCAGTCAGAATAAACTCATTGTACACCCAGACAATTAACTCTTCAATCGACTTGCCAGCTTCTCTAAAGCAGTCCATTCCCTTTCTGTCTATCCTAAGTTCTATTCAGACACTTAAGCACACCAATGTTTTTTGTTTATTATTCTGAAAAAGTCCTTCACAAGAATAGTCGGGGCAGATCAACATTGTCTTCTCAGCAGCATTCATCTCCGCCTGGCAGTGAATGTGTCAATCAGGAATCAAAAAGCCAAACAGAGGAGGCTTTGAATTGTGGCATCAGGGGTCAGAGTTACTTCCAGCTCTCTGTGCGTGGGATAGGCTTTCTCGCAGGAGGAAGAATTGTGCTGTCATACAAATGCACTGACTACATTGGACCACAAAGTCCTCAGGGCTTGAGTGGTTTTTTTCATGTTGACGCACCTGCAAGGGAGATGTGGGGAGGGGAGAGGAGGGGGTGGGGAACTAATGCCTTCCAGAAGGCCCAATGCAAGGCTGCTCTTTCTGTCTGGATGATTCCTGGAACACACTGTTGCAGTAAACACTACACACATTTGTACAACATACTGAATAGTTGATGTAGGAAATGAACAAATCACTGTAGTGGCAGTGCATGTCAGCCTTTATAGTTAGAACTCCTTAAGCCATGAAGGATCCTTTCATGTTCGGAACGTAAGCACATTTTCACCTTTATAAACAAAATTTTCCATATTTTGGTCTGTGTCCAAGTGAATGTTAGTCCTTACATTTGAAGGCAGAACATTGTTGCTGCTGCTTAAAATGAAGACTGAAGAACGAAAACACACTTTTTCTCATTTGGTTTGAAAAGTTGGTTGTTTTTTTTCTCGACAGCTGTGTGATCTCCATGCATGGCAGTGGGATGGGGTGTGAAAACCTGGCAGGGAAGTTTATCTGCACTGGTGCATTTCTGTCTCAGCTACTTGGAGAGAAATTATCTTGATTTGGCTGGATTGTAAGAATTTCACATTTTTTGGCATGAGTGCTAACTTTTTGCATTTATATTGGCAATATATGTCTGCGTGTAAAAGTTGCATAGACTATTAGATTGATTATGACCTGCTGGAATGGCTTTGCTTGATGTAGGGAAGGATCGTGAATAAAGCAGCAGTTTGCCCCTGTGAATCTGGAAGGGACATGTATTTTGTATAAGATCCTTATCTAGTGCTATCTAACACACTTTTTGTTTTGTTTTTTAATACTTAAACCAACACCCTTAACACCCCCAAGCCCAGTAATACATAGAAATGTAAGCTGTAAAACTGAATTTTCAAGATTCAGGAGTTGCCCAGATACAGAGAGCTTAAGTTGACCTGGCGATTCTTTTTTGGATCTAATTAGAGTTACTAAAACCACACAGAGGTGCATTTATGACTTAATTTCCTTGGAAGTACTCAGGCCTAGGAAGGCTCTTCTCCCTTCCAGTCAATTTGACAAACTCACAGAAGATGGGCTTTGCTGCTTGGGGCTGGGACGTGGTAGGAGTTCACTCATTGTCCTGGCTATCTGTGCTCTAACTTGCGATTTAGCCTTAGCAATGCTCTATAATGGCTTACCCAATATGGATGATGGTAATGTAGGAACCATATGACGCTGGAAGAAAGCTGACTCCTCCCAGGGCACAGCTATGCACTTAAAACTTTCGTCCTCTTTTTCCAGCAGTCTGACTCAAAGTCTGTGAACCCTTGATGTTCAAGCTGTCTACTTACAGAGGATAGTTGACTCCATAAACGCTCTAGTACTCTTTAAAATGGTAGAAATGTCCACAGAATGCATTGTGGATTCCGGTGAGAACTCACAGGAGATACAGTGGAGGTTGAGGTTGCTTAGGAAGAATATAGATCTTAGTCCTTTAACGTGATGCAAACATAGAGATGACTTTTGCAGTGGGTATTTTTTTCCCAGGTAGAGGTGATATATGAGGTTAATTCTGTCAATTATCTTTTCCCCTCTTTTCTTCCATTAGGTGATTCTTCTGGCAAGAACAGTGATTCACAGCCGCAAGCAGTTACTTCATTTTTTTCATAATAACTTATGCCTTTTTATGTAAGGGAATTTACTCTCCCCGTGATGTTACTTGAGTTGCTTGTGGCCTCTGTGCCTGTGGTTTGGAGTATAAAGATCACTGTAACAGTGTTCCTTCACACAAACTGAGTCTCTTTGCCCCCCAGCTCCAGTGTACAATACAGTTATTCCAGATGTGGATGCATGTCAGATAGTCTGCAAGAACAAGGTTAAGGGAGGGAAATATCCTCTTCCTAGTAAGACCATAAAGAGTTCCTGCCCACCACTTGCAATATACCTGTATGTGCAGGTTATTCGTCCCTGTTTTGAGGTATTGTCAGGCTAACAAACAGAAAACTGTTCCGTTACAGTGCAGTCGTGTAAGTGGGCTGCAGACTTATAGCCATGGTATCTTAATGAGAAAATGGGTTAGGGAGAGATGTTTGAATCAGCCTCTTTCACTCTTACGAGTGATAAGATAAAAGTACCATAAGATAATACTATTCCTAACTTGATATCAGGTAAGCCAAAGAACTTTTGATTCAACCCCAAGAAGAAAGAGGCTTACCAGAAAGGAGTATGGCTTTAAAATTATGGGACATAACAGGTATTCTGTTGAACGATGCTGTCTATATTTAGTGGCTGTCTTGGAAAAAGTGCATGTTCATACTGGGTTGTAGAACATGTATGTTGTAGAACAAGTATGCCAATGCATTGTTCAAGGGTCTGAGAATATTCTGCAACCAGGGGAAATTATCTTTGTCAGTTCTGCAGTGAGTTCCTTGTCTGGAAGCATTGCCAGCTAGAGGGATTAGGAAGTACTCACTTGACCTCTGTGACATGATCTGCATGAGGAGCTATTGCAGTTATGCACACTTGAAACTGTAGTATTTGATAGCTCTTTGAAGAAAGGAATAGATCATAGCTGATGAACACACTTCCTGACCTTTAGCCACAAAGTAACAATATCTTGTATGACTTGTATAGTATCATGGGAGATTCTGGGTATCTGAAATAGCTTGGCTTTTCTGTTCTCAGTCAAAATACTTCTTAAAGGAATACCAAATATTTGTTCGTTTGCAGATATGCAAAATAGAACTTGCTCCTTGTTTACCAGGAGCAAACTCAACCTTTGGAACAACTGTTCAGTGTGGTGAATGGTGTATTGAGGGAGAGGAAAACTCAGAGTAGACAAGTATTAGAGTTGCTCTGCCCAAAGGGAATGGCAGTGAAACTTTTTGCCATAAGCTAATTTGAAACACTAAGATCTACTGAGAATTCTCTGGTTTAAGAAAGAGACTTGGGTAGTTTCAGAGTCAGAAACCGGCAGCTGGAACGTGAGTGCTGTGTTTTCAATAAAGTGTGGTTTTTGTCTTTTATGTGACTATTTCATGACCTTTAAAAAATAATCAGAAGTATCCCTGGCTTTCAATTTTTGAAATATGGTGGACTTAATTTACAGGGCTCTTGTCTATTGCATTTTTTCTTGTGTATGTGATGAAAGAAGGGGATTTGCTTGAGCAACAGGGACGTAATTATACTTCCCTCTATTTGGAAGACCTTAACACTGTATTGGGTGCTGCTATTGGACTTGGCAACAATTTGGCCTTAGTAAGTAAATGAGGAAAATGTGTGTGGTTCATATATTCATTTTAATCAGATTATCATAAAAATAACCCCCACAGTTCACAGGTCAGTTTGGTGTATTTGTCCATTTGCTGCATTTATTCTGTCATGGTCTTGCACTCTTCGTTAGCTTAATAGCTAACTTTATACAAAAAACACCACAAAGTTCTCATTCTTTAAGAAGAAAACATTTCCCAAATTATAATAATTGCTACTATTTCTGTTCTTCACCACCACTACTCGTCCCAAGAGATAAGCCTAAAAGAAACTCCCTGAACCCGAATCATCCTGAGTTCTGCCAAAGTTCACATAGGAGTCTGGACACAGAGTTTTGTGGCTCATATCCACTTCTAATTTTTCTCCATTGTTGGCTCCTGGGTAGCTGCTTAAATCTGAAAAGCGATTCTGTAATTATTTGGTGTGGAAGCTTTCGTGGGAAAAATAGCAATAAACTTATTAACGTAATGGTAATTTATTATGCTAGATCTTTTCCTATTTTATGTAACTTATGCATTACTCACCTTTCCAGTTGTTCTACACATACCTTTTGCAGTTTTGGTTTGTTTTCTCAATCTGTAGAGCCAGTCATGCTGATAATAATGTATTGCTCACTACTTCATTGTACTGTGAAGTATTATTCTAAACAAATAAAAAGCAATGGCTGTGGTTTCTGGGATCTTGTAGAAGCAAAGCAGCCTATTCTGAGAAAAAGTGAAGATTAACTGTTTCCTTTTATCCAAACTATTCTTTTAAAGGGCAAAATCAACATAGAAATCAAGGACAAAATCTTCCTCCTGTCAATTAAGCAAAATTCAGGGAATTTGTCCAGGAAATAACTTGCTCAAGCTTTTAATGAAAAATATTCCTTATCCATGTTATTGGTAATACCTGATAATAGGAAAACTGAGAGCATGTAACTGAGAAGTGGTAAGTATTTTTATTTCCAAATAGTTTTTTTCCTATAGTTAAGCATAGAGACAAACACCTTGATCAAGAGGACAAATGCCTAAATAACCTCTCCTGCTCATATCTGTCCATCCCGATTACTTCTATACTTCAGTACTTAAGTAATGGGGATGTTACCCCAGTAACTCTGGGGGTGAAATGAAATTGCCGGCACATTTTTTACTTTCTGTGAATTAAGTTCCCTTGTGTGGAAATGCATAAAGCTAATGGTCTAAGGAAGAGGTGTTTGCCCACTTTATAAAACTGCAAATACAGGTATTGATGGAAATAGTCTATGTGCCTCTGTTTTCCATCTCTGGCCTTGCCCTCCCCTTCCAGTAGGCTTTTCCATTCTTTGCTGTAATCAGAATTAACACAAGGAAAAGGCTGAAGGCAGTTATTGCTACTGGTAGGAGAGGCTGTCCCATGTGCCTTTCCTCCAAGTGGCTGATGCCTGGCACATCTAATGCAGTCTTGAAGACCGTGGCAAGCCTGATTTGTCTGGCATAGACTCCTCTCTCCAACTGATTTTCACTGTGCCTGGCAACTTTCCATTTTAGGTTACTGCCTGCTTTGCTGATGTTTGATGTCATCTTTGCATGTGTGCAAAAATAGTTGTAACAAATGGTAAGCTTTTTAAAGCCACTGTATTCCACAAAGGGGGGGGGGGAAAAAACAACTCTGGGCTACTCTCCTCTCACTTAGTTTACATCCCAACAGTGTTCTACGTTCTCATCTTGCAATGTAACAAAAGACTTTCCTCTACAGTTTGTTCCTCCTTAGTTTTTCCAAGCTCGAATGGTTTGTCTCACTTAATGCTATACCACTGTTCTAGCGCTATGTAAAGATGGATGCAAGCTGGGGCTTGAAATCCAGATGTCTGTGAACTTAGAGGAAATTGGACCCTAGCTGAATCTAGACTGGGCCTTTAGATGTGATGGATAGGTATACTGATCCAAGTGGAGTGTAATCTGAACATTTTTCCTTGTGGTCCATCTCTAAATTGAGATTTATTTTTCCTGCAGAATCTTTTTTAGTTAAAGCTTTTCATTGTGAGAGACTTGTGGTCCAAAGACATGGAACACTCTTGTGCGTGAGAAGTGTAATCTAAGAGAAGTTCTTTTTCCATAATTTTACAATTAGATGTTGCCATAACATTGCAGTTAAAGAACAGCTTGATGCAGACATTGTAAGAAATAAGATTTCCTATTGACCGTCCCTTTCTAACAGCTCTGCAGTGAATGCTGGTGCCAGGTTCCATATGGGTAAGTTTCAGAAAAAGAGTTTTTCTTTCCGACCAAGACAATAATGAGAAAGACACTGTGGGCCAGCATTTTCCAGATGCCTGCTGTCACAGGAAGTAACCTGTGTGGGATATACCCACCTGAAACTAAAAAAGTGATTGCCTAATCAGTGAATTGGGAGGGGGAAACTACCAGGTGATTCATACCAATGTCTAGTGGAGGGCGAGGGGATGGAGATTTCTTCTAAGTCTAAGGATACTGCTCAGTGCATGCTTGCTATGTAAAATGTTGTATTGCTGTCAGAGGAAACTCTGAATAATTTGTTTTTGTTCTGTCTGTCTTCTCTCTCTTCTGGACTTGGCCGGGCCATGTACAAATCCCAATCATTCAACAGTACTGGAGAGTAGATAGTATTTACCTCAATAATGGTAGTTTCTTTTCGATTCTTTTTAACTCTCAATTCAGATGATGGTTCGAAGCCAACGCCTACCATGGAAACCCAGCCTATTTTTGACGGAGAAGGTAAGAGCATCCCTTAAAAAACACACTACTTTGCTCTCTTTTTTCCTTGTGAATTTACAGCTCAAACACTTTCTTTATCCGGCAAAGCAGTAAAGCCTGTGAATCTCATAATTTGTCCACATTTAACAGTGCTCTTGGGACCTCAGGCATTTTCCCAAATCCTTCTGCATCCTACCTGCTTCTCTGGAATCCAGTGCCACCAGGAATTGAACAGAATCTTGAGATAACCTTGGAGGAAAAGGTGTCTCAAGTGAAAAATGCTCATTGAATCAGAAATGGCAGCTACCTCTATTCTGCCTTTACCCTCTCACTCTCTCCGCCCTCATGATAATGATGCTGGGAGTTTCATAACTTCTGTAGTGCATAGCAGCTTCACCAAACGGGGGGGGGGAGTGCTAAACCACAGCTTGTGAATGTTGACTTGGAAGAAAATTGCTGTGAGGTTTCTTTATTTAGCAATTACTTTCATTGACGCACATACTATTTAAGCAAATGAAGTCAGTGTCCTAGGCCCACTTAATTCATGGCCTACCAAGACATTTCCTTCTCAAATGGCTAATCTTGTGATTATATTGTTTTGGAGAGGGAATATTGGAACTCAGTCGATTGGAAGCTTTGAAACAAAGACAAAATGACTTTAATCATACAGAGTTTCAAGCCTTTTCAATGTGCAGACTTATAAGTGTGCACCAGTGGAAATACTGGTCTTGTGGTAGTGGATGGGCCTATTAGCTGTTGGTTAGATTTTGCATATTGCTTAGAAATATTGCAGATTTCCTGTACGTTTAAACCCACTGCCATTTTAATCAAGATATAGACTGAAGTTGAACTACTGTGTGCCCTCCTTGGAATTATGGGCCTTGTGGGAGTGGAGGAAAACCTATGCATTTTAATACTGAAGCACTATACTCAATATTTTTAAAAAAACAAACAGATCAAAGGCAGAAATGGAGACTACTGAGGAAGAGTAGATGGTGCTGTTTGATACCTCTAGCCTTCTTGGAAAAACAGGTGATGGGGTCGGTCTTTTGTTGTTAAAATAAGCTAATTTAATAGCAAGATGCTGTAGTCCTGTCACTTCCATTTAGTGATTATAGGTTTGTAAGAGTCTTGTTATGAGCTTTAAGAAACAAAACAAAGCCCTCAGAGCAAACAACAGCATTCCCACATAAATAAACAGAGGAGACTAAAGTCTAGTTGATTATCTCTTGTTTATATCAAAAGAAAGTTCCTCCTGGCAGCAAGCTGATGTTGTATTAAATGGCTGTTTGTAATCACAGCATGCTTCTGGCCTTTAAACTTTCCCCTGAGAGAGTGCCCATAGATATTAAAAGGAAAGAACGTACTAGTAAAATGCAGGAGATAGCTAATCTGGTTAATACGGCCCATTCTCTCTAGAAGAGAGTCAACAGTTTGGTCATTCAAACAACTGGACAAAGTTCTTGAGAAATACTATAGTGAGCAGGTGTTTTGTGGCCCATCTGCTGACAGGGAGAGTCTAAAAAAATCTTGTCCTCTCTTCTATGAAAAAAACTGTCAATCTCAAAATTTTGCATTAAAGTGTAGATGAAGCCAAATCTGATACAGGGACTTGGACTGTATGATGAAAGATTGCCTCTCACCATGAATCTTGCAGTATATTATGCCAAACTTTATCTCTTAAACTGCCAGAGAGAATGACTAATTCAAAGGCCTCCTCTTATATTAGCAGTGTCCCTTATGGGACTTGGGAGAAGAGAACATGAGGCTGACAGGCAGGGTAATCAAGCTATGCATTGATGAATAACCTCTGATATGTTAGTCAGTCACTCTGTAGTTTTGTCATTCCAGTTAGTAAAATAAGGCTAACTAGAGTTCAGTAGGTATTGTAGAAATAAGCATAAGAAAATCCATCTGGGGTCAGACCAAAGGTTTATGTAACCCACTACTTTTGGAGCATACTGTCTCCAATGGTTGCTCAAAACAGGTACATCAGAAATAGTATAAGAAGTGTTCAGATGAGAAAGGAAGGCTTAAGGGGGGCATAATAGCAGCCTTCCAATACCTACAAGGAGGTTATTAAGAAGGTGGAGCCAGGCTCTTCATGGTAGTGCATGATAGGAGGACAAGAGATAAAAGGCATCAATTGAAATGAAAGGTTTGGGCTTGGATATAAGGAAAAATTTCTTCACCATGAAGACAGTCAAGCAGTGGAACAGGCTGCCCAGAGATGTGGTGCTACCTCTTTCCTTTTCAACTGGACTGGATAAAGCCGTGAGCAGCTTCGTCTGATCTCATAGCTGACCCTGCCTTGAGCAGGAGGTGGGACTAGATGACCTCATGGGGTCATCCTGAATAATCCTTTGATCCTAGGTGAGCAAGCATGCCATAGTTCACTAGAATACTCTCTCAACTTCTTGGGTAGATCTTTGGGAGGAATGGCTTGTACTTGCTGTCTGACACACATGTCAGATGACAGAACAGTTATCCGTTCACCAGCCAGGTCTGGACTATTCACAGATGTTTGAAGGAGTTAATGTCCAAATCCCATTCAGTTTCAGTGGGTCTTAGGTATCTACTGGGCTCCTGAAAATCTGTGTATTCAAAGTCAGGCAATCAGGATGGAACTGATAGCAAGAGGAAGAGATAATACCTTTTTTCATGTTTTTTTGTTCTGAATGCCTCACTTGAGTACAAGGGACTGACTTTTTTTCAAAGGGTATTTAATGAGTGTGTGGTACCTGTTGGAGCTCAGCATCCCCAAGACTAAGACTCACCCTTCTTGTGTTTTCACTGACACTAGAGGATAACAGAAATCCAAATTTTGGACACACATTCCACTTCCAACCCTCCTCCCTGAGGGCATAACAGAGCAGTGCTAGAGCCAGAAATAATGTAGAACAGATAACCTAAACTCTCCTGTCCAAAGCTTAAATCATAAAGCAACCATTTCTTTAATTATTTCCTTTCATTACAGTGCAGATCTCAATGTTTATAGTGATTCTCATCTTAGGGTAAGATTCTCCCCTAAAGAAGAGTATTTTATTAATGGTCCTTTCTATGATTTTAAATAATTAGGGGGAAAAAAATCAGTTTTATTCCCTCCCGCAGTTCTAGGCTCTGTTTTCTTTGGATCTATGCTCTATTTTGTTTCAATGTGCAAGTCATACTCATTTCCTAAGGCCATAGCTTCTTTAAACAGCTCTTTTTGGTAAACTTCACCTCTTTATGCACTGGGAATCTATTCTTTTCACAGATCTGCTGTTCAGAGCAATTAATCTAGATTGCTTCTCTGTATTCCAGCAAAAGTCCAGGTTAACTGGATGAAAAATACATTTTTATGGTAGATCTCAAAGGGTCAGTTCTTTCCCCCAAAAAGCACAAAGTATATAGGTATATGTATATATATTTGTGGGAGCAAGTCATGATTGAGTGATAAAATAGTGTGGGGAAACCTACAGATAAGAGCTTTTACTACTGCTGGTATATCAATGCTAAACTGATATTTGCATATGACATTAAAAAAGTCCTGAATATAATTACAGTAATGCCCAGGATCAGTGTAGCTGAAAACATTTAGGAGGGGAAAAATCCCGTTTAGTTTTGCTTTGTGCATTTAAAATCTAATATATAGTCAGTGTCTCTTGTAGTCAGCCAGCTTCTGCCTTGCTGAGCACATTCATGTAAATGTCAACAAGGGAGCAGAAAAACTCTCGTAAAAACTTCTTAGAGGAATGTCTTAAGACGAACTCCAGGTTCTAGAATTTAAAATGTGCTTGTGGAAACCGGATTTTTTTTAAATTTACAAATATCCATGTTCACCATATCCCTTTAGGAGTTCTAGCCCATGGTATCATGTACCACTTGGCCCAGTTTCTATTCAAAGGCTGATGTTGTGTCATTTCCTTAAGGAGTTGCTTAGGACAGGTTCTGCTGTGTTTTGAAGTTGATTGTAACACTTCAGAGTGCTTTAAGCAAATTTATGTTTGGATGTCTTGGTTGTAGTGCATTAGACAGGCTTTTTTAACCACAATTTGTTCCTTTAACAGGCTTCTTTTTAAGTGTTTCCAACAATATCCTCATTTCTCTGCCTATTTATTTTGAGTTTTGTTGTTGTTTGTTTTAGGAAACTAAGAAAGCTGTGGTCAGCTCTTCTTGGGCTGTTAAGGCAATATTTAAGGTCTGAATTGACTTCTTTTAATCTGGATTTTGTATGTCCTTTGGTGGAAATCGTTATATACGACAGCACACAACATAATCCTTGAGGTCTTCAAGTCTTGAGGAGAAAGGCTTGAAAATTTAGCAAGGAAATGGAAGGGTAGGGGGAGAATAAAAATGTTTTGCCAGTAGAGAGGTATTCTTTGGAAAGAAAGGTAATGAGATAACCTTGTGACAGGTCGACAAAGTGGCTCATAAGAGATAGAAGGCGTCACTGGAGGGTGAGCACTCATATCTACAAAGACAATGCATCACTTAATGCATGATTGTGGCAAACATGCCTTGTCCTCACAAGTAGCAGCCACGTGTATTCACTACATGCTTTAGTTTCTCTAAGGCACTTGTTTTTTGTCTTTCAGAAATCACAGCACCCACCCTTTGGATTAAGCACTTGGTCATCAAAGATTCCAAACTGAACAGTTCCAGTATAAGGAATTCAGGTAATGCTCTGTCTAGAAGAGAAAAAAATGTTTTTTTTTTTTGGTTAGGCTGTGGTTACTCACTGTCTGTTCTTGTTTCACTCTTTCTGCATTGTAGCTATCATGCTGCTTTTACAGTTTTGCAGAACTTGAGATGAAGGCCATAGAACAATTTCGGCTGGTATCCTTCTTTGTGCCCAGAATGTCACAGTAGATATGTAATGAGCAGGATTTCTGTCTCCCCAAATCAGAACTGGGGCAGCTCTAAATTATTCACTTGATACTTCATCTTTATTCTGTGTCTGTTCAGCTGTCTTTCATGGACGTGCAAACTGATGCCTTTTTGAGAATAACTTTAGTGCACTGCATTTGGCTCTGAGAGCTGGGCTGTGGTCTTGGTCTAAACAGATGAGCAAATGTAGAGAAGGGGCTTCTTTTCTAGCAACTTCGAGGTTCTTTGGGGCAGGGGATATTTTTGATACAGAAAAGACTGGATTATTTCACAAGAGAAAGCAGTTATTTCTGGACCTAGCTGAACATTGAGAATTACATTCTTGTGGGTAATAGAATGGGCAAGGGAAGAACCGAGCATAGGAAAGCTCATGAACATGAGTGGGGAAAAAAAAAGGTAACAGCAAGATGTGAAGTTAGGATGTAAAACTTGAGAGTGGAGACAAGGGTGAAATTATCTGGGGCCGTTGAAATCACAAGAAACTGGAAAGATCTGAAGACAAAAGAGAGGGATTCTAGACAAGAATGTTTTCCATCTGCTGTATTTTAACTATAGTGGAAGAAAGCAAGAAGGGAAAAGGGATGTTAGAAAGCAGGAACTTGCCTGAAGATGCCATGGGTTTACTTTAAGGTTTGAATAGGAGCTGCTGCTGTCACACATATTTTATGAAGCAATATATGCCTGGAATAACTGGCTGTTCCAGCTAGCCTCTATAACAGGTAAACTGTGATGGCATAAAGTACCTGGTCTTATTCCTGGATTAGCCAGAGAGCACTCTGTGCCTCTTTCCCACTGCAGGGTAAAATCAATGCTAGGTTAGCATTGTCAGGCTGCAAGGTGGAAAAGAGCTCTAAATTGGAGGACATCCATCATTGCCCAGACCCCCATCTCTAGCCACTGCCTATGGTGCCTTGCCTCCTGACTGTTTTTGCAGCAGGGTGGTCTGTGTAGGAACTGCCAGTCGGGATCATTCAGAAGCTTCAGATGATGTAGGAGTATCAGTATTCTTCGTTAGGAGTCTTTTTCACACAGAGCAAATGTGGCTTGTGTTTTGCGAGCTGCAGGGACAACTGGTTTATTCACAGTGCAATTGAAGGTGAGAGTTTCATATTAAAATCCTGTAATTCTGACCCTGCCTGTCTTGTAGACCAGCTTTCCTTCTTATGCGGTAAACTAGGTAGCTGCAATGGAAATAAGAGTTTCCAGATCTGGATTCTAGAAGGCTACACAGAGACTTGGGAGCGGGAGGGTCTTTCATGCTGTAAAGCTGGCTTTCATTCTGTAAAGGCAGCTTATTTGTTCAAGGAAGTTCCTTTTGTCAGGAAGCTGCCTCATGTAAGCAGGAGTTCTGTTTGTGGAAGACTTCCTTTTGTGAGTTTACTTTTGTCTACTTTATTTTCAATTAGTTATGATGTCTTTTCTGTTAATGGAGCAAGACAAACTCAAAGTAAATGGTCTTCTGGAAAATTCAAGAGTTCTATAAGAGATGGTTTCTACAGCAAGCTGAAATGAGCTGTTTGCTTCAGTTGACTCAGCGTTACTGATTGCCCTGACAGACACTTATATGCTGAAGTACCTGATTAAGAGACTAGGTCACCAATTTTAGGTGCAAATTTTCATATTGTGGTATACAACTATGAAACCTTCTCTGTTTCTTACAATGAATTATTGATATCAAGAAGTGCTGCCCCATCAATATGGGGAAGCTGATGTGAGGTGTGAGCTATTTTAGTCTATTTCTTTTAACCAGCTAAATTTAGTCCCCTTGTTAGTACCTTCCATTCTGGGCCCTTGTTGCATATGTTAAAAGACAATGTAGGGTGGATGGGATTGAACAATCAAGAGCTTTTGAGAATTATCATTTAGTATCAGATTTTTCAAATGTCTAAAAGTCTGAAGTGCCTCCATGTTTTGGTCGAAGATGATGAAACAGCTGTCATGAGATGGGCATGCAAAATTAGGAAATGGTTTTAATTGCTTTGGCCCTTAGCAATTTGAAATCTTAAGGCTTAGCATGTTTCTGATTTTTTGTTTATTTTTAAAGGGTTAAGCTAGCTTTTACCAGCACAGAGTTGGATTTTTGTTTTTGGCATTCACTCAGCTCTATTGCTTCTCTGAGCTTGCCGCTATGGTCTTGAATCGGATACAACTTGCTATCTTCTTGCAGCAATTTAATGGTATTGCTGAAATTAGAGGTGAGAAAAGACCTCTTAGGTCATCTAATCTGCTGCCTCAGGGCTAGTGAATGTTTGTTTCCTACAAAGTACAGTTATTTTTTAGTGTAGCTTAAATGCCTTGGGCGATAAAGATTTCACTTCTTCCCACAGGAAGGTGTTCTGCTGTCTGATTGAAATCATTCTCAGGATGATTTTTTGGTAATATCCAGTCTAACTCTTTATTTCTGTTCTTTTTTTATTATCCCTGCGTTCTGTCTCCTTGTATTCTTGAAAGCCTGCCCTATTCCTTGGAGTTTGTATTTTTGAGACACTTTACACTGATCTCTCTCCTCCCTGTGATAGTTATATAGCCCTATCTTTTGCAGTAAATAGAAGTCCAGTAGATACTGCTGTCAGAGGAGGTATGTGCTACTCTGTAATCTGCACTGCCATGAGACATCTTGGAAATCCAGCACCATCACTTTATCAACCATAAGGAAAATGTAAGAATTGCTATGACAGAGGACACAAATAGGGGACAACAGGAAATTAGAGCCTATCTCGCTGATGTTGTGTTTCATTGGAAGCTTCTAGAATAACCTTAGAGTAAGTTATCCTATAATCATCCATTACAGAGAGATTTATTTTAGCTGCCTTTAGCTAGAGCTTGTGGTGTGTCACTGAGTATTCCCTGAAGAAAAAGGAGCAAGGAAAGGAGCTAAGAAGCTGGGAGTGCTCACTTCAAACCTTTAACTCTCCCAAAGAAGAGCAAACAGAGTCACAGTGCTTCCGAGGTGGTTAATGACTCTTCACAACGAGGCTTCAAGCCTTGTCGTGTATCGGGATGTTGTATCTGTTACAGCCAGCACTTGTTTGGCAATGTATCTGAAGGGAGTAGGGAAGTCAAGGGAAGATTTGAAGAATTAGTTGCATCTTTTTAGGTAGCAGACTGATGGATAGGGCCCCTACTCAGTAGCTGGGAGACCAAAGCTGAAAGTGATCTCAGTCAAAATTTCCTATATCCTATCAGAGTGAACCAACCTGCAGATAGCTGAGCACTGCAGAGCTGGTAATACCCCTGCATCTTCCTGATGAAAATATCCCATGTTGCTTATGCAATCTATATCTCACAACAGCTGCATTTGAAATCTGTGTCCCATCTTCCAATTAGCATTGACAAGCAGTAAGGAGGTTATCCTGAAACAATCCTCTCTTGTGGAGCATTTACATTTTGCTTGGCATATGTAAATATTAATTAAGCCAGGGATCAAGAAAATCAGAATGACTCTATCCTGGTGTTTAGAGTTCTTGGCTGAGAATCCATATGCCTCCAGCCATTTTGTCAGTGATTCTTTATATGCCAAGTAAAACAACATTGCTAGGAGGAATTGCTAGTGCTGTTATGCTAGTCCACCTTGCAGAATGATAATTAGATCACTTTACTGGTGGGGTGAAATGCAGGTTCAAATCCTCTCAGGCAGAGGCAGGAATCAAAAATGTAAACAGACTGTAACATCTGGACTGTTGAGTAGCAGAAGAGTTGGTATTTTTCTACACTTACAAACTAAGCTGTTTGCTTTTTTGTGAATCTTACAAAAGCCCCAAAGTCAACATTTCTTTTCATGACAAGTGAAAGACCTAGATCAAAACAAAATATTTTGTTTGCTATGGCTGGATGGCAAAAACGTTAGATGATGGTGTTTTGTTTTGAATTGATTTCCACCTTCCCTAAACACACACGAACATCCCAAACCAAGCCTGTTGTTTAGTGCTGCCCTCTGAAATGTGTCACTTCTTTTTAACACTACCAAAGCAGGAAGACATATAGAAGTGACCTTTGCAATGGCCATTCTCTAATCGGCATGGTTGGGAACTCTCTTTTCATACTGTGTGTACTCCTTCAGCCTCCTTTCCTACCTCTTCCCCTGCAACACATTCCAGCCTGGAACAGTCCAAGTCACTGCTCTTTTACAGTTCTTACTGTAGGGATACACTTGATAATGTATCCTGATTGCAAGAAAATAAATCTAACGGCTGCCTGTTTGGGAGCACCCATCTGCACTGAGGAATCCATGGTTGTTCCTCATTTCCGGATTTGGGCTATCTCCAAATTCATTTGTGCTACTAAGTGATTTGGTTTTGTTTAGTAAGAGATTCCAGCCTGTATCCAGCTTTCCCTGACAAACTTTAAGAAAACCACAGAGTGATGTAATGAGCTCATGCATGGAAAAATAAACAGCTCTAAAGAAACCAGCGGTAGCAGCCTCAAGTAAATATTCTGCAGTCACTGGGGTTTTGAATATGACGTTATTGAAAAGGAAGAATGAGTAATATATTAAGGTTAGCAGCTGAAGACAGGTTTGTGTGTGCCTAGTTTAAAAAAAAAAGTAGTAGCTGTTTATTTCAAAATCCTGCATGTTGAATGGGGACCAGCTCTATGTGGCCCATTCTGTTCAGCTCTGATACCCAAACACCATATACACATCTCATGCGACAGCTTTCCAGTGACAGAACTTTCTGCTTTCTGAAGCTCCTATTGCACAGAGCTGTAAATGAGCTTTCAAAACAGGAATGGTGGTATTTACATTTCTGTAATTTAATTCACTTGGTGCTGAAACTTTAAGGCTTCTCAAAGAGAGAAACAGCTTGAAAACTGCACGTATGTATAAATTTCTTTAAGAGAGTGGAAGCACCCCCATACTTCACCTAAGGGAATCCGTATACTGTGAGGTGCAGCTTGACATTGCGGTTCGTCTCCAAAGATCCCCACAGTGAGGCAGGATGTGATTATATCAAGGGTACTGCCAGGAGCTGGATTCTCTGGTTTGTCTATTTTCCTTTTTTCCTTATGGAGATAAGTTTTTTTCCTACTTTCTTTTTTTTGAAAAAAAGAGGTGCAAAAAAACCAGCATGGCACCCAAAATAGCTTTATATTTTTAGTACTTATCTAGGAAGTGATGCCATTTTGCTGCATGCCTGCCTTAAAGATCAGAGACAGTGATTACTCCTAGTAGGAATATACACAAGATGTGTTGCCTTAGCCGTGACAAGTCTTTGTACAGTCCCAGACATCAACAAGGAGTCTGCTTCTGAGCCACCTACTTTGAGAATCAGTGTGGTACCTCCTGAGTAAGGTTGTCAGGTGATGCCAGCCAATATATAACAGAACAGGGCCTGTTGATTTGCCCTTCAAGAGGAAAATGGCAGTACTGGTGGGATACATCAAAAATAGTCAAGGTTAGACAAAAGTTTGTTTTGGTCATTAGGAAGATTGGTTGTTTTTGGGGGTGGGGGGAGAGGGAGGATGGGGTGGTTTTTGGCAGTAATGACTAACCCCAAGGAGCTTGGACCCTTATACTATTTTCTAGGATGGGGAGGCGCTGCTTGCATTCATGTTGAATGTAGTGTTATTTGGAGTTGGAACAAATTCCCTTGTGCCTTGGAAACTTGGAAGACTGCAGAAAGCAGGGAACCTGTAGTAGACTCAGATGAGGCTCTCAGAAAGCAAAGTACCATTTTGAGTGGGGGCCATTTCTCGCCTGTCTTCATTCCTTCCTGTCTTCTTAGCCTCATTCCTTTGCTGTCCTATCCTACCCACAGGACACACCACTGCCTACCTCACTATTTAAAGACATATGAGACCATGGGTTCCTGCTTTTCCTGCTACTTTTCTCCTGCTTTCTGCTGCTACTAGACTGGTTGCGTTAGTTCCAAATTTTGTGGGTATCTCCCTGTGCCAACTGTGTTAATTTTACCATCCAGATAATTATTACGGGATCGTAGGCTCTTCCCCAGTATCTATGGCTGGTTAGTGCAAGTCAGGCTACCAACTGGATGAAATTGGTGAAGGCAAAGTCAATTTCACGTTAGCAGGAAAGCAGGTTGAGAAGAGGAGGTAGCCAGGCATAAATGTGGTTTAGTGACATTCTGAATAAGATATTATAGTGACATTGGAAGTGAAGAATTTTCATGTATGGGGATCACATGGTAATGCTGACTGCAGTGCTCCTTGGTGAACATTTCAGTGCTTCCCTCTTTCTGGGCAGAGTACCTGGGAGCAGCAGCTTTTGAACCTCCCTATAGCGGCAGAGGAAAAAGAGAAGTGTCAATGATGATGTACAAGAACTCACAGAAGGGGAAGGGACCCAATGGGTCAGAAAGCTTTTGCCTTTTCCCTTAGTTTTGGGTTTGAATTCATTTTAATTTTGGTTCTGGCTTGGTAACAAATGAAGCAATCTCAGGTGAAGCTCCCGCTGAGTATGATATGAAAACTCACTAAAGCCAATTTATTTTCATTGCAAATCTCTATGCTCTTTCCTGCTGAATTCCTGCTTTCTTGGAAGCCAAATGTGTGGTGAAACTTCTTCACCCTTTCTTTCTGTCTCTCCCTTCCTTCCTGCTCCATCTGTGGTTCAGTCACTCCTTTGTCTCTTGACTGGTGCTTGGGAGGACTCTCTCTTCCTCCCTCTTGGAAGTTCTGAGATGATGTGATATATCACACCCAAGTGTGATTCTCCTACAGTCTCAGTGTGACAGGTGTGGTCAAGAAGGGAGTATGCAGGGGACAGCAGAAGCAGGGATAATGGAAGAGTCTAGGACCAGGACCCTTCCCAGACAGCCGGCAAACAAAGTCATAAATACCATGCCATTGGGGACCAGTTAATCTGCTCTATGAAAAGGTGCAAAGTACACAAGTGGGAAAAATAACATCGTATAATAATCAGCATGGAACCATAGGTGCTAAACCAAATGCAGCTAGGCAAATAAATGAAGCTCTCCCTGAGTGCTGTGTGATAAATCATTCCCAAAGAATTCAGTCACTCCCCCCTCATCCCCCAAAGAAGGAAAACAAATTACTCTAGACATGGAGTCATAACTGGTACTCTGCAGCTGCCAGTTAAGGAGAGTGGACGGGGGGTAGAGAGAGAGGGGCAATAGGCATCAAAGATGGGGGTATAGGCCTTGCTAGGAGAAAACCCCCTACGTTTAAGGTTAAAACCAAAACCACTGAGGATTTGGAGGGGAAAAAGAAAGGAAATAGGCTCCAGCACCAGACACTTCTTGAGCCTATAGGGACAAAGGGAAAGTGGAGAGGTTAAATTTGTGGAATTTGTTTTGCTTTTAGCAGAGACTGGTTCATATTGAAAAGGTTACATTGATTTGCTGAAGTAATTCTTTAGCAGTGAAGTGCTCCTCACTGTATATACCAGCAGCATTCAGCACAGGTTTCTATGTGGATCTGCACTTCAGACATCCATTTGAGCAAATGCTGATGACAGCAGATAGACAACGTCAGATGTTGACTCACCTTTCTGCCTCTCTTGGAATGTTTCTGTCAACTTTAAGAGAAAGATAAGAGAAGCTGTTTAAATATAATGGCCAGACCTGCGCTCCTAGATTCCCCCTGAAAAAGGATGGGCCTGGATGCCTGTCCTGAAATCAAAAGCCTCCAATGGGGTTTGGGATTACAGAACTAAGAATGTAAGTGATTTGTGAGGAAACAACAGAGTTGAAAAAAAAATGGGTTGAGTGGTACACAAACTAGGGTATCTACAAGAGCATCTGCTGCCCCCAGTGTTGTTCAAGCAGGCCATAGATGTGGCCTGGCAGAGCACAAGGCTACTATGAAGGAGCGGAGCTACCTTCCAGAACTACTGGAAAACCCTACCCTCCCCATGAAAGCTTCCTCCTCCTTGCTCTAGGCTTAGGGTGAGGAAGAGAGTCTACACTTTTGTGGGCCTTGGAGATGGAGTGAGTAGATGAAAAGAAAGGAAACATGCAAGACCTTACAGGCATATCAGGAGCAGCATGGGACATTTGAGGTAAATGTCTGCTGTGGTCTCCTTGCTTTCAAACAGTCTTAGGTCAACAGACCTAAGAGTTTTGTTGTAAGATTCCTGTGTGTATTTCTGTATGGGGGCCCATGAGTAAAAACTGCTATCCTCATGTTCCTTTTCTCTTTGTGGTCCTCTTTTTTTGGTATTTTGTCAGACCACAAAGATGAGAAAGTGGTCTATGGGGAACAGCAAATACATGCAGATGTTTTATGGTACAGTTCAGAAGTGGCTGAACTGCTTGTTTTTCAGGCTATTGAAGTGTCATGGGAGTAGCTGGAAAAATCTCTTGGGAGAATGTCCCAAGGGTTGCCTCTGGACAGTCACAAATCAAGGTTGGGCAGAGAACCTTCAAAGCCAGGCAGAGAGAGGAGTATGTTTTTAAAAAGCAAGGCAGCCCTCAGTCTCCTGGAGCACATGAGGAAGGGAGATGTGTTGAATGGGCTGCTAGTCACACTGGGTGAACGGGATGGCATCTCTCCATTTTCACCAGTTAAAATGCAGGGAGGTCTCTGGTCCTTTTGGGATCATCTGTGTCACACCTCACCTTAGGCTCGCTGAACTGGTTCCTACGATCATCTCAGGCACTGACAGCGCAAAGCTGCAGCTTCTCTCTAGATCTACCCCCCCTCGCTACAGCTGATGCATGGTGTCCCAGAACTGGAGGGACTGTTGCCTATATAAGGCTGCAATTCAGAGAAGACCTACTCAGAAGGACACTAACCTCAGCTGTAGTGCCACCCTGTAATCCTTCCCTTGTCTTTTGACTTCTTGTGGAAGAGGGCTATCTCCATCTCATGACACTGATGCAGAGGGAGCAGTTTCTCTGTTGCATGGTCGGTGTCTGAATCTCATACATTAGGTCATGGAACTTCTAAGGCCTGGACAGTTTGCCCAGAGAGACCCTGGCTCAAACTAAGTGTCAGGGAGTTAGTGCTAGTGGTCCTGTCAGAGGCAGTTCCCTCTGCCTCCTTACAAAGTGCTAAATACTACAGGAAAAAGCTGATCTGTCATTACATGAAAAGACTCATCACATTACCAACTTGTCTCTGACCCCTGCTATTACTCACCAGCAGTAGCGTTAAAAAAGGTATGTTACTATAGTTGGCTAGACCAGTCTGAAATATTTTTCTTACCTGCCTGTGTCAGTTTTCAAAAGTTTTCTATTTGGTGTCCTGTAATTATACCCTTACAATACTGTAAAAATAGTATGCTCCTATATTTCAGCCAGCAGAGGCAGGCAGGTTCTCCAACAATTGCTACAGCAGTTGTTCCAAGTACTATTAAAAACAGGTGTGGGAGTGAAAAATAGTTTCCCAATAATATTAAGGCTCCAGTGGAAACACCTATGGCTTCTCATTTTATTGAATTGCATTCCTGACTGTGGAAAGAGTGCAGCCTGAAAGGAGTAGAGGGAAAATAAATGAATGGGTTCAAAGACAGGTGGCTTATCTCAAAGCTAGGTATGGCACAAGCTAACAGTGCTTAGAAACTATGTGGAATGGAAAAGAGGAGTTGGAGAAGAAAAAGAACAGACTCTGCATAGCTTCCTTTCAAAATGACAAGGACAATGTCTGAGGTCGAAGGTATTTCTACTGCTGAGGAACTGTCCTGGTGTAAAGAGCTGAACAGGGTTGCATTTTGGAGCAAAACTTTCTCTGTTTAGAATGTGAATCTGTTGTCATTGTGAAGGTGCTGCTCAGCTACAGCTGTTGTACAGTATGTGGAAACCAGAGTCATTAGCAAGATCAGATCGCCCAATCTGAAAACTTAAACCAGATCAAATCGCTTGATGATTTTAAGCTATATTTGCAGAGAGGTTGCCTCAGTCGTCTAGGATCTGCTGCGGCTTATCAGTCTGTGTGAGGAGACTCAAAAAGACCTGAAGAAGTCTCATAGTTTCTTTCTCCCCACTCTAAGTCAGTGTTGTAGCCAGCTACCAGTGGCTCTGACATGTAACCTGTTCCTAATGCTGTGACAGGGATTCCACTGCCTCTTCTAATAAGTGAACAGTTAATCTCCAGGGCTTTCTGTATCAAACCTAAATCTCCTTTCTCCAAGTAAGCTGACTGCTACTTGAACTACCCTTGGGGAAGAACAAGAATGATCTATGACTGTCTTTTTTTATATAACAGCTCTTATGTCTCAGAAGACTGAATGTCATCCCTATACTAAACTAATGGAATTCTTTCAGCCTTTTCTCATAGATCAAATTTCCCAGACCTCTGCATGTTCCCTTTGCGCTCTTTTGCACTCTTGCCAAATGGTCCACCTCTCCATCAAAGTGCAGTGTCCAGAGCTGGACACAGCGCTGATTTAAAAGCTCATTAGTAGCTAGTGCCTGTTTCTTATGTGTGATGCCCCTGCCAGTACATCCCACAACTAGATTTACCTGTCTTGAGTCTTGTATGTTTGTTTGCAACAACATGACTTTGTAGACTTTTTTGTGGTCTACCTAAACTCCTGACCGTTTTTTTCCAAGTGTTGCTGTCTCGCCAGTAATTTCCTCTCTATACATTGGATTTCTCTTTGCTGGTTGTTATGCTTTGTACTTAAACTTATGAGTTGTGATCATACTGATTTCAAACCGTTTATCAACATGACTTTAAAATCTTTCCCAGATTTCAGTGGCTGTAAATTGCATGCTGTGTTCCACTATTAAATTGGTCATTTAATAGAATTTGATACAAGACTCATCTAAGGATCCCTTTCAGTAGCGAAGAGCTATTTCACAGACAACTTTTGAGACCTAGCCTCTTGGACCATGCTTTTCCTAACCTGTGGCATAGGCAACTATCTTATAGTAATTGTATGTAGCCCACGTTACCCTAGGTTTCTTATGAGAATGACACGTGTCATTGTGCTCTAAGGACCTAGAATTTAATCAGAGCTCCATTTAATGTGTTGTATATGGTCAGGCAAATATTTGCACTATTTTTTGCCAGGCTGATGTGGTGAAACCACATAAATAATACCTCCTCCTTTCTGGCATCCTTCAGCTAGTCTAGCTAGAGCTCTAGGAGGGCTGCAAGACCAAGGACTGTGCGACTGACTGCTTAAGAGATGGGATGGTAGAAAGAGTCACAGCCATGTCTGGAAGATGGTATAGAACTGCAGGAATGTGTAGCTTCTAACCAGCAGGTTTCAAGATGTGCAGGAGTGGACATTGATTCCTGTGTGGTTTGGAAACTGTGTGGGGCAGACCCCTTCC
Source organism: Dromaius novaehollandiae (assembly GCF_036370855.1). Classification (NCBI taxonomy): domain Eukaryota; kingdom Metazoa; phylum Chordata; class Aves; order Casuariiformes; family Dromaiidae; genus Dromaius; species Dromaius novaehollandiae. The sequence goes on from NC_088102.1 coordinate 39,569,784, forward strand.
CTAGTTGAGCAGCACCTAGCACCCTTAGATTCTGCACAGTGAGCGCATGGATTGTGCATCAAAAGGTAGCCTCTGCCTTCGGGGAGTTTGCTGTGATCTCTGGGACAATACTTCCCTCCTTCAGCCATTCCTCCTATTTCAAGCCAGAGGCCAGGTATTGGCTTCTAATCACTTTACACTACAGGGATTACAGTGCAGCCTTATCACTTCAAGCAGAAGCAAGAAGGCAGGAGAGGGATGTGTTCATGGATATTTTAAGTTTAGTGAGCTGCTTGGAACAAAGCAGTTTTAAAATTACAAGCCACCTGTTGAAACTTTGCATTGTACTTGTTCAGCACTGGAACATGTAGTAACCTCTGTTTCCTCTATAGCCTATCCTTGAGAAATGAAATTGAGTGAGTACCAAGGTAAAGCAAGGACTGCTCAACTGGTACAGTGTGGGAGCACCTGTAAGGTTTGTTTTTCTCTTTACTTTTCGTTAGCCAGAATACCCTGCAAGGACCACAGTCCCAGACAGAACAGGGTGGAGCGGGCAGCAGTACTGATGACTAACGGAGGTGTGGAGAGATTTATGCTATCCCCATGAGCCATATTTGCTCAGCTGTTATTGTGCTCCTAGTAAACACAGAAGGGGTTGTTTCTCTTCTTCCACCCACATCCCTGCTCTGGGGACAGGCAGCTAGTGCCTACTCACTGCTCTGGTAGTCCTGCCAGCCCTTGTGAATGTGCATACCCTAGGCTTTTCAAATTCTCTTTCCCCTTTGAAGTGGAAGGGATGCAGGTTTGGGCTGCTGCTATAACCTGTACTGAGCTTTCTCTTTGGAATGAGTCTCATTCCTTCTGCCCGCAGCTTTTGTAAGCTCCACACCTGAACTGAGGCACCTGTCCTTCCAGAGTGGGGCTGAGTCCCATTCACATTACAGCTCCTTTATGCAACATAAAAGCACCTTTAAGCTGATGTATGTTGTATGCTAAAACAGCAGGTTCAAGGTTCCTCTTCTCTGGCACAGTAGTATAAAGAGAGGCCAAATACAAACAAGAAATCAACTCCATTGAATTAAGCTTCCCTGGGAGAGAGGCAAACACTTTCTCTCAGTGAGAGGAAAACTGAGGCACAAAGATACTTAGTCCTCTTTTCTGGGTTGGAACAGGATGTCAATAGGAACTTGGCATTATTTGCCTTCTGTTCTGTACTGCACTCATTCCTCATGCAGGGGAGAGCTGGGAGTTGAACAAAAAATTTGAGAAGCATGTGTTTGATTTTTTTTTTTTTTGAAATGGTGTTTTGAAGTCAGGTCCCTGCTGCAGCAGTAACAATGGAGGCTGGTCAAGAATCTTGGAGTAAAAGACCTTTTCCTCCCCTTCTGAAGAATGCTTGTTCATTAAAACTGAAGCTTTTTGTGGGAACTCTATGTGAAAAGTTTCTGGTCAAAAGAAGAGAGGGAGGGAGGGAAAGAGAAGCAAATCTGCCCTGCTCTGGAACTGTAGCTGTGGGGTTAGGCTGTTCATATCAGTTCACTGGCAAGTAGGAAGAAGCACAGAGAGAGGTTATACCATCTATTTTGCCTGATTTGGAAGAACTGCTCCTGTTCTCCAGGGGTGTAGAGATTTCTCCAAGGTGATTGTTTTAGGTGGTGTCATAGTCGGTCTCCCTCTCTCTTTTTTCCTTCTCTTCCCCCCCCCCCCCCCAAAAAAAAAAGGGGGGGGGGTGCAAAAGACAAGTATTTAAAAATGTTCTGCTGTGATGGACAGGAGATATTCCTTCTGTCCCGCCCTACTTATCCACAACATCCTTGCAGCCTCAATGATTGGTGTTTCATCCTTTGGCTCTGATAGCAAAGCAAGTTGTTATGTGACAGGAGGGAAGTGGGGGGAGGTTGTCTAGTCTCCAGAGCAGAGCTTTGGCTGCCTCTTGGCCTGCAAGCTGAGCATGAGAGCTGTTAAGCAGAAGCCTTTGGTTAGAAGCAGTTAGACATTCTCTCTTCTCAACTTTCTAAAGTAAACAAACACCTCATCTCTTTAATAACCATCTAGTTTATTAGACAGTCAGATGAGTCCCTTACCTCATCTGTCATTTTTATTTGTAGTGTGAAGGTACTAGATATATGTTTGAATGTGTGTACTTACAGGACCAGGAATGAGAGACCTTATTATGAATGTGAGAATGTATTTCTCAGAAGGCCATTACTAGGGGAAAGTTGTTTCATAAATAAAGCGCCAACTGTAGATGTCCTAGTCCTGTTTTACTGCAGTAGTTCATGGCTTCAGAGACACTGCTTTTAAAAATGTTTTAAGGAGTGTTAGAAGCAGTCAAGGGTGAAAAATAACAGATAGTTAGCATTTTAGAGCTGAACAGTTAAGGTAAAATGGTTTTTTTTGCCAGTGATTCTGTCCTTTGTGTGTACATACATTCTCTATCTTTTCTCACAGACATTGGATTTGTTGTAATCTAGATTTCCTGTCTCCCAAAGATTTCACTCCCCAGCAACAGAAGGCTGGCAGTGTTACTCAGCTCTTTGCCAATGGCTGTCATAAGTCACCGGAGAGATGGCAGAAAATAGCAGAATGTGACAGTGCCTTAAAGAAAAAAAAAAGTACATTATTATTGCTGGAATTGGGAAGGCTGTTTGTCTGCCATTAACTTGCTGTCTTAAACATTCTTCTTTCTCTCTAAATGTTTAACGTAGGGAAGGGAAGAAAGCCTTTTCTCCTTATCTTTCTGTGCCTGTAACCCCCATAAATTCAAACAGGGAATGGTCTTTTAAGTACCCCACACATACAGTAAAGAAGATATACTTCTTTCAAAGATGACAGCTTGATTTCGTAGCTGGCATTGAACCTTCTAGTCTGGCTGTACACTTTCATTGTCTTCCATAAACCTGGGCTTGGCACCAACAGCAAGATTTCCAGTAAGTAATCTGACTGGAACAGGTTGACTTCAGTATACTGAGGCTGGGTCAGCATCTGATGGTCCCTTCATTACCAGTGAGACTATCTTTCAGGGTGTCAGTGTGTGCAGTGCATGCCAAATCCCACACTGGGGAAGCTGATGGTACAGATTTCCCACCTGATTTTGCCAGCCGTTAGAACATATCCTATCTGTTAATATTCTTGTCTATTTTTAAGGAAATTAAGTGCTGTTAGAGTAATAGCCTGGAGGAGAGAGCTTCTCCAGAGATTAGTGCTAGTTAGTACTCTCTGTCCACTTAGCAGATGGATGTCACTGAAGGAACATTCTGCAAGGCTGTTGTCAGAGCTACCATTTAATGCCAATGTATTTGTCATTCTGAGCCTCTCTACTGTATCTTCCTTGAGCTAGATCTGGAACAGGTTCAGAGAAGCAACAACTGGGTCAGCTGGGAATCCTCAGCATGTAAAAGAGATATGAATAGGAATCTATAAAGCAGTGAGAGGTAGAGAAGGAATGACTGCAAAATGATTGTCCACTATCTCATCCTTCAGGAGAACGAGGTTCAGCAAACAAAACTAGCTAGATCCAGATTTAGATAAAACCAAAGGATGTGCTGCATTCCACACACAATGTGTAGTCGAGCTGCAGAACTAGCTGTGGGATGTCATAGGCAATAAAAGTTTGTGAGGGGAGATGTGGTAAATTAGTGGAAAGGGAATCCATTGATATTTACTAAATAAGAAGTCTGTGCCTGTCTCTGCAAGTTTCTGATCTACAAATGGTTGAGACTGGATGAATGCATGGGAGAAACATGTATATGCTTGTCCTGTTCCTCTGGTCTTCTCTAATCACCTGCTTTGGCACTGTTAGAAATGAGGCAGAGAGGAGCTGGGCCTTTGGTTTGCTTTGGTATGGCTGTTCTTCTGTTCTTCAGGATGCGATGGCATAGATGGGATTTTTATAGTGGCGGCTTCTAGACGCACTCTAGAGATGAGAAAAAAGTCTACTCTCCCTGCTTTTTTGGCTGCGCTGCTATGATTGCTAATGAAGGGCCACTCAGTACTGGTAGCGATGGCGGTTTTTGCATCTATTTGATGTCAGCTGAACAACAACTGCAAAATTCATGACCTTCAGCCTTTAAACACCCTTCAAATAGGAGTGACTATCAGTTAGCTTTGTATTTTGGTAGCAAATTCTTTGACTATTCCATTCCCACACATTTCTGTTAATATGTGCAGAGAAATTCTTGCCCTTTTTATGGCATAATACAAACATTGTTTAAGTCGTACATTTGTTGTCTATGTAACTTGCATACCTTACTGTATACATGTATGTAAAATAAGATACTCATTAAAAGAGAATTTTTTCTTTCTTTTTATAAATCGCTTTGTTTTCAGTAAGAAGGGGCATTTTTTGTTGTCGAAACCCAAAAAACAACTTTGGTATTTTTTTCCAGAAACATTTTTAGTGCTAGTTTTGCAAGACTCAAAGGACTTGAGAAATTGTGGTTTGAATTTGGGCACTCAGGAAGCTTTTGGGATTTAGATAGGAAAATGCTTGGAATGTAGTTCTCATCAGTAGAAGTTTTTTTTTCTTTTGCTTATACGAAATGATGGTAGACAGGGAATTCTGGCCATCTTTTTGCTTTCTCAAGCTGTGTGAATGATCCTGTTCACCTGATGGCCAAGGTGTAAATTGCTGTCAGGCAGAGCCCTTGAGCAAGCTGGCACCTTGTGATGTAATTGATTTGTTAAGAAGCCTGCGGGCCTCTTGCTGAAAGACTTCTCTGTCCGCATACAGCTTGGGAACAGTCATAGGGCCTTTTTTTAAACACGTGAAATCTGTCAGCAAAGTGAAGTCAGCTTAAATATCAGCTGAGGCTTGAGCTCCCTTTCAGTTTTTGTTGATTTTATTCCCTCCTGCTCCTTCCCGATCAAGTTTCTCTCTGCTTGAGTCAGACTTGCCGACACTTAGAAGTTCTTATTCTGCATTTCAGTTGTGTGGATTTGTGCGTGGCAAAGCTCAGGTGCCTATCATGTTCCCAGCCTCAAGAAAAGTCTGAACTACTGAGGAGGGGAGACCTCTGTGGGTCTTTGAAACTCTTTTCTTTAGCTCCTACTGTTCAATTAGAAATGAGCAGTGGTGTCTCTGGTACCCAATGCACTCAGGTGACACTGTGCAGAACAGCTGGAGTTACATGTGTTAGATGTGCTAGCACCAACCTGAAGAATTCTAGTTATGAAACAAGACCCCTTGTGTTCCCCAAATACAGAGCAAGAATTACTTCCTGTCCCCAAATTTATCAACAAGATGTAAGCGTAACTGATTGAATACAGACAAGTAGGCAAAATAAATGGAAGTAGTGGGAGAATGCTGGTGCTGTGCCTGTCCCCTGGGCAGGATGCTTATATAACACCATGTCTGCTGGCTGGCTGTGGAAACATCTGCAGGTTCAGGATGAACCTGTTGCATCATTGCGTGGCACAGTGTTGAAGCATTTTAGGTACTGAAAACTTGAGGTGATTCTTGGCTGTGGAAAAGAATTTCAGATGCTGTGGCTTATGAAAAAGAAAAGAGGAAAAAAAAAAGTAAACTGCAAGGGACAGGAAAGCTGGGGAATGAGAGCCCTTCTGTTCCCACTTCCAGTTTTCGTCACTCTGTTAAGGGTAGAGTTAGGAGTTGTATTGTCTTATTTTTTTTATCCTAAACTTACATCTTCTTTGACTGCTTTTCCTCCCACATGCACACTTTTTTTCTGCCTAATATCTTCTGTGGTTTTTGGAGCTGCGATCATCTTCCTGCTCCTCAAAGGGCCAGAGTATTTGAAGACTTCTAACTGAGAACTTCTGGCTGTTGAATATTAACGTCTTGTGGAGACTGTGTGCAACTCCTCCCCCTCTAGTGGCTGGTTCATTTAAGAGGCAGCAGCCTGGCACTTCTCTACATGTTACTCTTCTGTGGCCAGTGACAGAAGAGGTTTTAGGGCAGAAGGTGCCGGGCAGACTCTAGAAGTCACTTTATGGGCTTCCATTCTTTGGTGCATGTCATCTGCGTATGCTGTTCTCTGGTTCACAATGTCTTTGGGAAATAGCCTTCTCTGCATAATAAGCTACTGAGGGATAGGATCCTACCTTTGGTCCCTCAGGGTGGGTGCTTAAGGAAACAATGCTTGGATGCTGTCTGTTTTCCAAGTAGGCCTGGGGTGGAGTGTGCTGAAGAGGTGATGGCAGTGGCAGGGAGAATAGTATCTCATTCTGTTCCATGCGGAGGTGTGTGCAGGTGCTTTCTGCACTGGAAAAGGCAGTTGCTCCCTCAGGCTCATGCTGAAAGGACAGAGGGAAAAATGAATCAGCCAAGGCATTTTGGAGAAAGAGACAGTGGGAACAGTGAAGAGCGTTTGCCTGCTTCATTTAACTGAAAAACACAAGTCACAATGAAAACATCATCTGGGAAATGCTTATCCTAGGGCTGAAATAGTAATGAAGTACTGCTAGTCAATGTCTCTGTTCCAAAACGTGGGTTATTCAGGTTTATGGGAACACATGGCTGTTTTCTTGCTGGTCCTTGCTTGCTAGGCACCTAGCAGCCAATGTCTGTAATCCGTAATTTTGTAGTGTCACAACTGATTGTAGGGGGAAGCTCTCGACCCAGAAGTCCCTCTCAGTCCCTAGGGAGGGATTGGAATACAGGCCTACTGGTGTTCACTGCGAAGGAAACAGACACAAAGGCCTTCTAGGCCTGCTGGGATGAGGTTAATCCCACAGTCTACTGGGCAGAGGAAGGTGATCTTGATTTGCCTTTTTTTCTCTACCCCACTCCAACTTCCCTACCATCTTCCAGAGAAAGTTCACTCATGCGACCAGGAAAGACAAAGCGCCCTGGAGGAGGCAAGGCAGAACCCTCGAGAGGGTATCGTCATCCCTGAGTGTGCTCCAGGAGGGCTGTACAAACCAGTACAATGCCACCAGTCAACTGGGTACTGCTGGTGCGTCCTGGTGGACACGGGACGCCCCCTGCCCGGTACTTCTACTCGGTAAGAGCTGTATACCTTGAATCCAACTGGTAATCTGGAGAGATGCCTGCCAGGAGAAAATGAGATATGAAAAAAATAAAATTGCTACACCAGATGAGTTCCTAGTTCCAGAGCAGTCAGCCTTCGGTGTACTACCTTCCCTAGAGCTAGCAATGCCTTACGTAATGTATTGTATTCAATGTCCTCTGTGGGAGCTGGTACAGAGTAGCTACTGCTTTTGCTTTTTTCTCAGTTAAGTTTTCTGACAGAGCAGCCCTATCTTCTGGCTTGCTTGGGTGATAGCAGGAACCAGGCCTTTGTTTAGAGTACAGGCCAGGGGCACGAGTGGTGTAAAAGGAAAGTGGCTTTGTTGCTTTATCCTCTGCTTTGTATTTCCATGTTGCAGCCACTTGGATCCTGCTCAGTACAGGTCTAGAATGCTTCCAGAGTGGGTCTTTGTTGTGTGTTGATAGATTTTAAGGCAAAGATAGATTTGGTCTTTAAGTGTCTCAATATTTTAAAACTACGTGGGGAATCTTTTCTCTCTTGTCGTTTGGAAACAAGTTTTGGATCTTGCACATTATAAAGATAGGCCAGCAGGAGCTGGGACCTAAGCTCTGCTGGACACAGTGATTCTGCAGAATGTGGCAGTTTTGAAAAAAAAAGCTCTATCTTTGCCCATGAGAGCTGGATGAGGACCTTGTACTGTTTGTGGGCTTCAGCTGGTAGTTGGTACTGGACTTCGGAGTACTCTCTCACTCCTCCTTCCACTTCCTCCTGGTGTTGCTAGTTGTCCTTAAGCAGCCTGATGCTTGAGAAGAATATTTCTTCTGCAGGTTTCTGATCATTTGCTTTTCCCACAGTGACCACATGAGATGAACCCTTAGCAACCATCTGATGAAGCTAAAGGTATATCACATGGTTCAGTGTCTGTTTCTCCTTTTTCAGCTATGAGACCCCGGTGTGTGAAAGCGATGCCAGATCGAAGAGCACAGAGATTGATGATCCATTCAAGGACAGAGAACTTCCAGGTCAGAGAGGAATGGGAGCCTGTCTCTGCCTTTTCCCCTTTGTCTCACCTTGGGACTCTTAAGAGGCTGAGAATATTGTTCAGGAGATGGGAGATTTCCCTCAGTTGTCTGTATTTTACCATGGATTTTATTCTATGTTATTCTAGATCTCCTCCAGTTTCAGCAGTGTACTGTAAAAATCTGGGAGTGCCCTGGGGGACTGGTTTATTGCCTGTGTGCCCTTCTTCGAAAATGTGTTTGAAATCAGAATTTTCAGGAAAAAATAAAAGGATCCCTGAAGGTCTCCTCGGGAAAGTATGGGCTCAGCATTGACAGCTCTTCTTCAAAACCTGGCTGAGACGGGATCTTTTCCATTCAACAGTGCTTTAGTTTTCAGCAGCTTCATGCCTCCTGAGCAAAGAGTGGGGACATAGCTGCCAATTGTCAGTGGACCAGCCAGTGCCCTGCCACTGTGAGGCCCAGGCAGGGCAGCGGTATCAGTGCGCTAAGGTCCTTTAACTAATGCTGGCAGCTCATTTGGCTGGATCCGTCATTTCCTGCCAAGGCCCAGTCTCTTTCCCATTGCTGCTTGTTTCCTGTTCTGCCTGTTTCCTGTTCTGCTTTCCCCTCTTTTAACCAAGCAACAAGCCAGAATTTACTGGTTGCATGCCTTGTTTCTGCTAGGAGGAGGTACTGGGCATAGGTGTCAGCACAGTTCTTAAGAATGCCACTCTACCTGCCTTTGCTCTTTTTTCTCTTTTCCTCTGCCTTTCTAAGGAGTAGAGTGAGGGACCCTCAGTGAGGAATCAGCCATTTCTCTCCCTAGTGGGAGTCTGATTGCTTGAAGGCAGAAGCTTCAGTGGGTCCCTCTCAGCCATGAGAGAATGGTAGCAGAGTGGGAGCGCTGCAGAAAGAACCAGTAGCTCTGGATCAACTTCACTCCCTTTAGCCCTTTCTAGGGCTAGCATAAAGTGAATCATCCCTGAGAAGGTTAGCAAAGTAAATCAGATTTGTTCCTGATTTGCCTCCTATGTCTCCTAATTCTCCCCTGCCAGCTCCTGACCTTGGGCCCCTTAGCTCTCTGGTTAGCAACTCTTGCCCTCAGCAGAGCTCTCTTCTATCCAGCTGCTCATTTTCACAAGACTTGCAGGAATTTCCTATCTGCCTTCCTTTCACATTTGAGTGAAATTGGCCAATTGGTTCAAGTATTGCTTTGTAGGGGATAGGGGAGGAAACCAGCAGACCAGCTAAATGATTGCATTAAGGCTCATTTCCTTAGGAAATCATGCTAGAATAGAATAACCTTCCTTTCTTCCCCAGCCCCTTCTCCCCTTGCTTTATTGCCTCTCCATGCACTCCCCCCTGCCTCTCTGGAACTCCCCTTTTAAAAAGCCTTTGATTTGAAGCGCTTTCTTTGAAACCCTGTTCCTCATCTCGCAAGGAGACAGAATAGTTTCTTCTTCTTTCGTCCTCACCTTCTGTACTGCAGCTGCAAGTGCATGAGATAGAAGAAGGCTCATGATACTCTGTAATTAAGTGGTCTGGTCTCAGCATCAGGCTTCAGGAGAGCTCCTCTCAGCTCAAGCCCTTTTTCCATGTCTGAGTAGACTTTCATCTCTATGCTTGACTGTGTTGGCTTGCGTGATGGTTCTGCCACAAAATATGCTGGTCTAATGAGGGACTAGGATATGGAGAAGGAGAGTTATTGGTCCTGGTTTGTCTCTCTGAGAGATGATGTACTCCTTGGTCTCTTGATGGAGATTTGAGGTTTGCTTGATTAGCTGCACTTGGATGTGAAGATTCACTGATGAGCTAGAACTGTAAGAAAGGGGTGAGAGAGGATATTTCCTTTTACTTTTTCTACTCTTCTTTGTTATCAGAACTGAATTTTAAAAAATCCCCTTGAGACTGATCCTTCCATTTGCACTCAACCCTCACCTTATCCCCCATTCTTCAGACCCTAAGTGCTGCAGGCAACAAGCTCCTTGTCCTGCACGAAGAGACCCTGGAGAGGCCAAGGTGGGAGAGACATAAGTACAAATTCCTGCACACCTACACATACCCTCTTCACAAACTATCTTGGCTGTTCCCACAAGAGCCAGAAGAAAGAAAGAAGGAAGGAAAGTGTTGCTTGCACATAGCAAATGGCAAGCTGCTAATTCCTGCAGACGGTGAGATGCTGAGGCCCCAGGGAGATGACTTCTAGCAAATGGTTTTTCAACCTTCTCATTACTGCAACAAAAAGCTCCTTTAAGTGAGTGGTCTACTCTGGCTGCCATAGCAGCTTACCCATTACAATGCTGACATTTTCTGGACCATGTGCCAAACGAGTGCTAAGGGGCGTGCGTGTGTGTAATACACATAATATGGAGACAGACTAGGGACTGTTGGTTGGATATTGCAGAGAACAGACCCTGTAATACTGCGAAGGAGAGAGTTTTGTCAGAGCAATTTGCAAGCTGCTTTCAGATGTCAGGGGATTACAGTAAGTTTCAGGTGCTCTGTTGTGGGGTGCATCTGCTTCTCTGCTTGTCTAGGAAAGACAGAAAGTGTTGACATTGCTACTTGTTACTAGGGGGACACTGTTCTCCTGATATCTGTTTTCTTAATCAGGTGACTAATTGGTAGTGAATGGTGATTTGGGGAAACAGAGGAGGTAAGGGATGTGGTGACGGTTTCTGTGTCCCATCGGAGAAGACACTGGGATGGGGAACCATAAAAGCAGTGACCAAAAAAACCTTTATGCAGAGTGAGGCTGTCTCTGGAGGTGACGGGGATAAGCATATTTCCCGGTAGGCTAAAAGTAATCGTTACAATATTAATGTGGTAGTAAATGGAGCATGCTTATTGCTCTTTCCTCTTTTCATGCAAGGAGAGTAGGAAAAAGCAAGGCAACTTCATAGATGGCCTCATAAAGGTGAGGAGATGTTGATTTTCCTCTCAGCCCTGTCATAAGAGGCTGACACCATTAAGTAAAGGAAGCTCTTTAAGTTTGTGGTTATGGTGGTGGGGAACTGGACGGCCTCAGAACTAAGTAATGGAAATGGTTACCAAGCTCATCTTCGGACCACTTCATCCAATTCCTGCTTAATCCAGCAGTGACTGGAGGCTGTTGCCATGTGATGTCTTCGTCTGACTTACTTCCCATGCAGTGTGATTGCGCAAAGAACTGAATTATTGTGGTAGCTCCTGGCAGGCAACATTCTCTGTGCCCAAGGAGAGTACAAGCAGCAGAGCTCGCTTTGGGAAGCTTTAAGCTGTCAGTTAGGACCTCAGAACAACCATGTTTGCAGAGGAGGATGAGTGAGGAGGTAGTGAGTTGTTTTGTAAACTTCTCTACAAGTGTCACCATGGGAATTCCTGTCTGCCAGGCGCTTCCAGCACATCCCCATGGTTATGCTGGTAGGGAACTGGGAGAGACTGTAAAGCTAACCACGCCGTCTTCCTGCCAGATATTGTTGGTGACCCTGTGTGTGCCTGGATAAAAGCTGCAGGACAAATTGCCAAGCAGAGAATCCCACTGAGGGATTCTTCTGCCTTTCTTTAGGGACTATGCTGATGGTTGCCTTCATACAAACAAAGGAGGTTCTGGATGATCCTTGCTGGATTAGGATTGGAGACCCATCCTGCACAGTCTCATATTAAACATCCTCTTTTCTTTCTGCAGGCTGTCCAGAAGGGAAGAAAGTTGAGTTTATTACCAGCTTACTTGATGCACTCACTACGGACATGGTACAGGCTATTAACTCAGCAGCACCTGCTGGTGGTGGGAGGTGAGTCTGGAAAGCACTGGAGCATAACATGAATAAGGTGGCTGCAGACCTCTGGATGACTGTGAAGGGGGCTGGGAGGGAAGTCTGTTGCTCCGAGCTGATTCTGATTCATCTGGATTACTGTGAGAGGAGCTAATGCCACATCTTCAAACTCTGTTCTGTCATCATAATCCTGCCTGCCTTTTCCTTCCCCTCCTCCCTGGCAGCTGTTCCACCATAAAGGTTACTATAGCGCATTTGAAGTGTGAAATGAGAGCTCAGTGGGAGGAAGTAGCTTGTTCTTTTGTCCCTTGGTGCATGAGAAGAGCTAATAAAATGCAAATAGGTAGAAGGAGACCGTGTGGCCTAGTGGCTACCACAGGGAGTGAAGAATGTGAACAGAATTCTTGGCAGTGCCACAAGACTGTGGTTTTTCTGTAGGGCTGAAGCCAGTCTGCTGATGAGGAGAGAAGCTGTTTTTCATGACCCTCCCCTCTGACCAGTTGCCTGTTCATCCTCCTTGGAAGGAGCAGCAGGTCAGGCCTGTTGCAAGATGTGCACAGTAGTATGCTTTTCTGGGCAACTGGGGAAGAGCTGAGGTCTTGTCTGCCCCTTCTGCTTGGTAACAAAAATCCCCTTAGTGTGGCAGCCGCAATGCTGTAGCCTGCCAGGCTGAGCAGGACATTGAAAATGGACTGTGGTGAATTTAAAGGAAGTGCTCTATTGGCTTAACTAGGCAATACTTCTATGGTTCTGGTTTCCCCTGGCTGTAAACAGGTACAGTGCTGACTTAGGATGTCGGGATAGCACATAGCGGACTCCTGTTCACAGAGGTGTGAAGATAAAGGAGGTGCCTTTGTGCCTGTGTTATTTTTATGGCTATTGTTCCAACCTATTGAGGGTAATGTTGATCCCATGCTTTCCTCTTTCAAAATGCAGAAGGAAGCAATGTCATCTTTAACTACTCAGAACAAAAACTTCCTGGGTGGCACCTTTGTGCCTCTTGTTTTCAGTATGGATTGCTTGTGAACCCATATGTTTTTAACTTTGCATTTGGACCTTACAAATCAGGCCAGTGCTGAATGCCTGCAAGCTGAATATTCTGTAACCCATCGAATTAGCAGTATATGCCTAGCATCTCTGTATTCATATAAACAGGATGAAAAATGCCCCAAGGATGGGAAATACATCGTTCTCTCCCAGCCATAAGCATTCCAATGTCAATTCTGTGTAATTTGCATGATTCAAATGCAGTGGGTAGGGGTGGCAGGAAGCCCTGGAGAGTATTTGATATTTATTTGGCATCCTTGGCACAGAGACTGAAACCCAGCCAATGTAATCATCACTCTTAAAATAAAGCTTAGTATAAACCAATATTGTAGAGACCAAAGATGTATGCCCCCACTGCACTTCTATAAACCCAGCAGGCTTGCTTCCTAATGTTCCCCAAGCTTTGTGTATTTCTCAGCTTTCAATAGGGCCCTTTCTGGCAGAATTTTTCACTGCCCAGCTCTTCACACAGTCATCATGTTGATTTATTTTCAGCTCCAGTGTCAGCAGCCCAGCGTACAAGGAAAAAAGAAACCTTTTAGCAGGCCATCCTTTGTAAGGCAAAAGGCTACTACCACTGAAGCATTCTGCCTGCCCACAGCCATGATTAAATTCAGGAAACTGCTCTGGTATAAACTTCCACGTGTATCAGTTAGGCTAGACGCATACCCCAAAAAGCATGCATCAAGCTTTTCCATAACAGCATGCTATCATGGGGCCATTTATTTTGCAGCAAAAGCATTTCAAGGAATCCTGCGTACTTAAATAAAAATTTAATCAGTACAGCTTTCATTTCATATCCTGGAGTTTGCAGAGTTGGGAAGCTGTCTCTATGCAATGAGTTCTGCTTTCCAAGTTTCCCAGGGGGAGAAAAGTCTTGAGTCTGCTCTTCAAGAACATCTGAAAATTGTCTCAGTGGTCCAACTTCTCTTCGGCACTAGAGATGAAAGTTCGGTTCCAAGAGGAAGGGGTATTTTCCCTATAGGACTAATCAACTCATGTCCAGCCTTAACAACTAACAAAGTACTGGATTTATGAGAGTGCTCATCCTGTTCCTCCCTGGCCCAGGTGTGCTGCAAATGTCGTGTTGAAAAGAAAAGCTAGAGATCTGGCTGTCTGGTTTTTCTTAATGTCAGCTGAGACAATCATATTTGTAAGGCAAGCTTCGCTTACTGCAGGCCCTTCTTTTTGTCATAACAATGGCAGAACCAGGTGCTGCATTTAAACACGCACTAGTTTCCTCTTTAGCCTCCCTCTTTCTGTTCCTTTACAGTGCTCAGCATTTCATCTTTCAAGTTGAAATGCTCAGGCTTGTGACCTTCACAACTGGGCCTTTTTAGTGTTTGAACAAATGCAGCCAATGATCTAAAGTAAATTTTAAGGCATTACCAGAAAAGCTTGGGCCTGTTGCAGAGGGCAGGCCAGGCAAACAACAAGCTGCATCCCCCATGTCAGTTGGCCCCATATATTGCCCTGTATATTTTAAGATGGGGCCTCGCTTCCAGAACTGGGACACTGGGACAGAATTGAAACAGTACCCAAAAATGAATGGCTTCCAAAATGGATATAAGCTTGCAGTTTGGGACTGGGGGGAAAATTTGAACATTTATAATTGGAGTAGCAGCAAGTAGGAGCATTGGGTAAGAGAGGGGCAGGGATGGATTTCCATCTCTCCTTGGCAGTGGAGATGAATACTAGCGCACCTTTGGTATCAGTGTTAAAAAATGTGACCAAACGTGGAGAAGAGCCTTGCCGAAGATTCAAGGTCTGAAAAAGCCCAACGGTGACAGTCTTAGAGCTCAGCCTTCTTTAGGGTTTTAAAACAAAGGCTGAAAGATGCTTTCTTGTAACTGAGTATCTCAGGAGGTCCAAAAACTCTACAGCTTCTTTAGTCTAGTAGAGAAGAACATGACTAGCTCTCTAGAAACAAACACTTGTGATCCAAATTTCTTTAAAGCAAGGGCAATTCTAAGGCAGAACAAAGTAATGAGGGGGTTCCCTCTCTGCAAGACTTTCATCTTAGGCCTGATGCTTTTCAAAATGACTTGCTGCAGTGAAACCTAAGTTATTTTCTTAAGAGTAATTTGGTTCATGTTCTGTGAGTATGACATACAGGAAATCAGATTAGATGACCCTATGGCCTTCAATCTGGATCCAAATATGCAGAGTGAAAACCTCTTGCATTTGCTGAGTGCCTTCATTTTCGAGACATTACCTGTTTATGCTGCAAAGCTGTCTGTGGCTTTGCAGTTGATGTCCTTATTGCTTTTACTTGGTGAGGGGAAGACATTGGGGTAAGTGATAGAGATCTGCATTTAAAATACTATATAGAGCTGTGCTTAAACTGCACACTTTATACTTCGCACACACAAAAACAATCTAGTAGCAGCACAGGCTGTACAACTTGGGTTGCTGCAGGCAATGTAAGTAAAACCTGATAAGACTTTTTTTTATTGGGCATGCTTAAAACAACCTTGTAATCCCTTATAGGTCTTGTCTCGTTTAAGCAAGTTCAAAGCTATTGACTTTAATTGAGTTACTCTTGCTTTACAATAATGTAAATGAGATGAGAACTTCCCTTCCTCATGGCCCTGGTTTATATTACAGCAAAATAGCCAAGTAGACTTCATTTAGACTTTTGAAACAGAAAATCTCTGGTAAAATTCATTCTTAAGTTTATGTAATAACTCCGAGGCACATCTTGTGACTGTATGTTTTCAAAGCAATTAAAGGAGCACTTGTAGGAAATTAGTTTATTAACCAGTGTTTGGTATCCTTTTGAAAACACATCTAGCTGAAGTTATTCATGTATAAATCCTGCATAATAGAAGCAGCTTTTTTTTTAATTCAGTCTTGGCTTTGGTACATTTTAGTCTATGACTAATTTTCTAAGTCAGACATACTCATATCACACAGGGCCTAAACTAAAACAGACCAAAGGGGATCCCAGCCTGGATTTCCCTGATCTAAGAAACTATTTTTGGTCTCTGCCAAATCAGAAATGAATTTTAATTGCCAAAATGTGTGCACTATAGCTTGTTACATGATCAGCAAAAATATTAATGCTCTGTGGAATTTTAGGTTAAAGGGGCAGCTTGCAGCAGTCGTCCCTATAGTGTAACACACCAGCTGTGTCCCTTCATTTTAAGTTGCCAATTATTCCTCATGTAATAGCCCTAAAAAGTCCTTCAGAAAATTGCCCCCAAGGTTCCCTTTCATGCTCCAGCTGAGTAGTCTGAAGCAGACAAGTAAAGCACAGCACATCTCCAGGGTGTTCTGAAGTTGAGCCATTTTTAATAAAGATTGACATTTTCAAACAGTATAGGGAAGTTAATGCCCAACTCCTATTACATTTCAATTGAAGTTGGATACCAAATTCTCTTTATGCTCCTATGGAAATTCTAGCCTAATTAAAGATTGAGAGAGTTAGTGTAAGAGGACACTCTTCAAAAAGTCAATGCGGGGCAGAGGGAGACAGTTTTTAAACCTTCTAAATGATTTTTTTTAAGCTTTCTAAATGATTTATCCCCAAACTTCAGCAAAGTTGTGTTCAGAAAAATTTTGCATACTTAGCTAGAGGAGAGGTTAAAACTGGGCCTGTAATAGGAAGATAACTTAAGTTTTCACTGTGAAAGAATTATAAATTCTTCATAATGAGTTTGGACTGTGTAGAACCCTTTTGTTTAGCTTATTTTTGTGTTAGCTTCTTGATTCTTTTGCTACAGGAAAGGGAGAATGAGAAAACAAATATGCGATCCTTTTGCAATTTCATTAGAGTAATCCTCTTACATTCAAGCCGTGTTCCACAGTTACAGCTTTTAACTTTGCGATAGGCAGCTGCAGAGAAGAACAAAAGGAAAGCAAGAAGTGGAAGCAGAGCAAGAACAATTATGAATTATATCTTAAGTTATTAAACTCTTATCACTTTCCACCTCTCACACTGGGGATCATCTTAGTCAATAGCTTTCATGGGCTCCATCTGGCAGAGTCAGTCCTATCAATTCTTTAGCTTCGCTCACGTCCATCACCATCTTTTGTTCAGCAACAGAACCAAAGAAGGTGTATATACTTGCAAAGTGTTTTCGGGTGATAGAAACTTCCAGCTTTAAATCCTGTAGCCATGCTGTAGCCATACTTTGACTATCCTGTTGCTGCAGCTGGTAGCACCTTCTCATCCATCAATGTTCTTTCTTCCTGGAATAACTCCCCCTACTTTATAGTTAACAGCCTCTGCGATTTGGAGTTAGGTGATGTTATGCTGGTCTTATTCCCCTTCTCTCCTCCTGCCTCAGCTACTATCACTGCTAAATAAAATTCATATTAGATCAGAGTCACAGGCTGGAAAGCATTACAGGCTGTATACAAAGTGCATGTTCAGAAAAGCTATCCTTTTGACATTTTAGCATTTACTTCTCTATTTTCTCTGCTCCAGAATTCAGTGCAGCTGCAAAAACCATGTGCCCATGTTTTTTCATAGCCTCTTTGCTTTTTGCCTGTACCTTGGTTATGCCAGATGACATGATGATGATCTGTGGAAGTGTGCCTCTGCTAGCAAAATATTATTGTTAAAAGTAATAGTTTGTACGTTAGCCCGGGTATCTCTAAGCATTAGTCATCTAAGAAATATTCTCCTCCTATGAAGGAGTTGATAGCACCGTATACAGGACGAAGAAGAAAGGCCTACTTAGAGAAAACTATTTCCTTGATGCCAAAGAATGAGGAAAACTGAGAGAGCAGATAGCCTGTCCTAGACTGTTAATGACAGACCATGTTTCTCTTCCCTGTTGGACTGTGGGTGGGTTTATGCTGCATAGTGTGGCTGAATCTACTGGCTTGCGTACAAGCTAGCTTCCTTAGATTTGGAAAATTAACTTGGTCAGAGCTCATTGCTCCCACAGCACTGAGCTTCTTTTGGTAAGTGAATTAGTTCAAGTCTCTCTATAGTTTACAGCAGCTTGAAGGGTTGATAACCCTGTATTTGTATCAGCACCATGGGCACAAATCAGGAGCAGTCTCTCTGTGCTCTACTAAATATTCCCCCCGCTCCGCCGTCATGAAATATACACATACAACCCTTCTGCTTCAAAGACTTACTTCCACTGGCAGATATAACTGTGTATGAGGGTGAAGGAGGTAATGCAGTTTTTTTTTCTTTTGGTTTCTTTGATCATCCTTTGGAATGGGTTGTTTTGTCATAGTGTTAAAGAGTACAGTTAGAGGGAAAAGCAGGTACAGCTGAAATGTGCTCTGTTTTTTGGTACAGTCTGTCTTTACTAGGTCTTACAAAGCTGTTTCTGCACTGGAGTGAGAGACTGGAATTCAGTGAATTTTCGTTTGACTAGTGTTAGAGCAAGAGATGTTTTCCTGCTGGGATTTGAGAGTGTACAGAGCAGCTTTGCTCCCACTTGTTTTTTTTGATTCCTTTATGGTCTGAATGAGCGGAGAGGCAGCCCAACAAATGATGTGTGCCTCTGAGGGCTGATTTGTTTCTCTTGCAGCAGGATTGGAGAGACAATAGAGGGAAGTTCTTCTGGAACACTCCAGCGAAATATGTGCTTGCAGGACAATTAGAGTCCCCAGGTACATTTCAGCTGACCCAGTATGTATGTTGTCATGGTACATGATCAAAGCTAGGTGGGCTAGCAATGCTGTGAATTCCCATAAACTCATGTTTCATGGATGGATCTTCAGTGTCTTGTAGGGACAACCATCAAAGTCATGATATCTAGATATCTAGGTATTGTGTTGTAACCTCAGTCGTCTTAGTATATCACCTAATTTCACAACGAGCTAGGGAGATACGGCTGCACTGAAATGCTGTGGCTCCTCAAAGTACTTCCTGGCCTGGGATTCTGGATGTTCATAAGAAAGGACAGGCAACCAACTCAGGAACTGCAATACTGCTTAGCCAGCCAACAGGAAGTGGTAAAAACTCAATAATGGCAATATCTTCCTTCCTCCTACAGTCACAGAAGTTAAACTAATTGACTTTAGCCCTATTAGCATGCTCTAGCTTTCAGCATGAGCACTCGACATGTTTGTAATAGCTAAGATAGATATAGCATCACCTCATGAGTCAAAGTATTTGTATTAACCTGTGGATTTTTTTGGTTTTCTTTATGGAAGTACTGAAGAGAGTTATATTCCCTCTCTTGGTCTGTCTTTTAAATAGAGGCACTTTTCCTTCCTGCTTCTGAGTGTCTCTTCAGCAGGTAGAAAGAAGCTTGTGTTCCTGTCTGTCTCTGCTGTTGGTTCCAGGGATGCTCTGCTATTTTCTCCATTTCTACCTCTCCAGTTCTGAGCCTTCAAGAAACAGAGGTCAGAGCCAAGGGCAAGCCAAGGTGTGGACAAACCACAGATGAGGTTGTGTTCCTATATCTCAGCAAAAGCAGAAGATCCTCCCTCGCAATCCAGAACGTCTAGTTCTTGCTTGTGGCTGTTGGAAACCAGCTAGTCTTCAAGTGTTAGCCAGCTTATTTCCAAAAAGGAGAGAAGCCAATGACTCTGTTCATAAATGTCATAAAAACAAGCGACAGGATGTGTTTTTATTCTTACCTGTCATACTGGTCTGAGGTTCTGAAAAATCTGGGCACTTCTTTAGCTTTCTGGGGAGATCTTTGCAATTTCTGCTTCTCCATAGGTGACACGAGGGGCTTGACTTTTATTTTGGATCCCAAAGCTAAGCCAAACTCAGTCCCCAATCTCTTCTTCCTCACTCCCAGTGTTATTGCACTGTACAGTGACCAGATGCTGTGACTAAGTGCGAGGCTGCTTTTCAACTAAGAATTAAATGATGGAAACAGTCGCAAGTAAAACCTCAGGAAAAATGTTGTGCAGTTTATTTTCCTCTCTGCAGTGTGTTTTACTTGTGTCGGGATTCCAGATGTCTCTGGATAGGGGCTACCTTTCTAAATCGTGTTCTCATTTGCAAAAGCTATCGGAGAAAGTTGCCAGGGATAGGTCTTCCACCTAAGCTCCAACGCTTGCTTTCTGCCTTTTGCCAGACTCCCCTTCACTAGTGATGTAAATTACTAAGGAGGCAGGGTTGGCAGGGTCGTGTTTTGGGGTTCTGTAGCTGCTTTTTAGAGGCAAAATTGATCATCATGGAAGGTCAAAAGGATTAGCTCCCTTCTAATCCCCCAAAAGAATTTTTCAGTGTGACAGTTTATTTATCCTATCGTTTTCTGAAACGAGGTTGATGACAGTCTTAAAATGTATTTTACAAAGTACACCTACAGTGAAACTGAATCTGGGTTTGTGTTTCCTCATCAGCTAGAACACCCTGTACTCTTACCACAGTCTGGATGCTTGAAGCCTGCAACTGTCCCTCTTTCATTGCTGGAAAAGGAATTGGGCAGCAGCTGGAGGTGTCTCCTAGAATAAGTCAGAGGTAGAGCAACCAGGCCAGCATAGCAGGTCTGGCTGCTGCCTATCCACTAATTTCCATACGCTAGAGTGTTTTATTCTTGAGAGGAAGAAGGCTCAAGCCTCAGCCTCATTTCAGCTTACTCTGTTGGCACACTTGTTACAAAGAGAAAAGGCTGATTGTCTTAGAGCAATTCTTCTTCTTTAGAAAAGGTTTCTTCCCTGGCTCTTCATATCACTGAGGATGAACTCCTTTCTCACTGCTGCTGCAGCAGAGCACCAGATACTCAGATACTGCTTAAACAGGATGGCATAACAGTGCTTGTTCAGTAATGGCTTGAAATTGAGTGGCAACATTCTCTACTCCTGCATCCTCAGCTGTTGTTTTTTCTTCTCATCTTCTTCTCTCTGATCTTTTTTTGTAGCTGTCCACAGAAGGAAAATGTGAGCCAAATAATGTCAAACTTGTAATATCAGAATGAGTAAGAAATGCAGCAGAATGAAGTTGCCGGTTCTGTAGTATTGCTTATTAATGTATTTGTGCTTGTCTGCTGTGGAATTCTTGTGTATAAATCAACCATGTGAAAAGCATTAAATATGCCGCAAATACAGCACAGGAGTTCGGATCATATAAATAGACACAGTAAGAATGTTGCCTCATGCCAAGGACATTTTCAAATAGTAAATGTTTCTTGCATTAAATGAATTTGTTCCCTTTCTGAAGTTTAGGTGTTGTTATCACAGAAACCACCATGATAGTTGGCATTCATGACTCTCCTGTTGGTAATTTCAGTGGGAGCCCAAGAGTCAAAAGGACCATCGAGATTGCGCTTGTGCTTTAAAGGGGATCGTTTTAGAGTTAGACCAAATTTCAGCAGCTAATGTTGGGAGAACCTGAGCTGCTGAGGGTGTTGGTCTCCAGGACTCTCTTGGCACCTCTTGTTAGTGTGAAAGAACATCTTTAGAAAAAGTTAATCTCTCTGAAAATAGCTCAGCTAGGAGGAGGAGATTGTAAGGCATGCATACTTATATGGCATCGTGTATGTGTGACTCGGGAAGCAGTTCTGGGTCCATGGCATGTGCTTGACTGTTGATGAAAGCACCCCACTCCTCTGGGGGCTTGTGCTTCCTGTCTTCCAGGTTCTCTGAGCCAGACCCCAGCCACACGCTGGAGGAGCGAGTGGTGCACTGGTACTTCAGCCAGTTGGACAACAACAGCAGCAATGACATCAACAAACGGGAGCTGAAGCCCTTCAAGCGTTATGTGAAGAAGAAAGCCAAGCCCAAGAAGTGTGCCCGACGTTTCACTGACTACTGTGACCTCAACAAGGACAAGTCTATCTCACTGCAGGAGCTGAAGGGCTGCTTGGGAGTAAGCAAGGAAGGAGGTAAGTGCTTTTCTTTTCCTGTTCCATGAGGATAAAGGACTTACATGGAGTTGAGCAAACTCAGGAATCAGTTTCCTACCAAGTGATTCAAAAGCACCATGGTTCACATGAGAAAATGATTGGGACTAATATCCTGCCATGCAAATGTAGTTCATTATTTGCGTTATGGCTCTATCTTAAAGCCCCTATCACAGAGATTTGTGCTAAGCACTATACAGATACAAGTCAAAAAAATGACCCTTGCCCAGAACTCTGCTTATATTGTGTAAGTCCTTGGAAACTGTAGTTCAGATCAAGTCCTTTCTGAGTCATATACCACTAACGTGTAAGCTGTATGATCTATGAGCCAGCAGATGCAGTCCTTCTGCAGAGATCCTGTTGACTAACAGAAATATTTATTTTCATTGCTAAATTCAGTATGCAGGAGAGTGGATGATGCAGAGAGAAGAGCAAATCAGAAAGAAAGTGCAGGACTGTACTGTTGGCTTTTTTCAGGGTTGAATTGCACCTTAAGACTGGCAGAGAAATAAGGCATGTCAATAACAAGTTTTTTTTCCTGTTTAGTGCCTGAGCAGCTAATGAATCCTTCTTCCTTTTCCTCCTCTTTCATCTTTACCTCATCTTCTGCTAGGATCTGGACCAAATCAATATTTTTGGAAATTTTATGAATTGAAACTGCTCAACCCAAATTCAGTAATTATCAGTCATTCTTGACTGTGGACAGATTTGCTTGGCAGGAGATTCCAGGGAACTGATTTCCTGTGCAGGTGTTTTGGCTATGTGGACAGCTCTTGTTATAGCCACCACATTGGTTGGGAAGGGTGGGTAGCTTTCTTCAGGTTCAACCTTTCCTATGTTCCTTTCCTCAGGTTTAGCACAAGTAGGAAGGGAGTCAGTACATTTGGGTATTGGGAAGTTGCCTTTTCTAGGTGTTTTGAAAACATCTTAGAATAATAAACCTGGCACATTACTCATCAGCTGTGAGAAGCATTCAGTTTCCCTGGCTCAGTGGAAGCTTTTTCTTAGTCATTAGTACCTTACTGAGGAGTGACATACCGAAATAGCAACTCTGTCCCTTAATTTTATTGCCTTCCCAATAAGATGAATATGCCAAATGAATTTTATTGCTATTTGGCCTGGAATAAGACTCTCTGGAATCTGATGCCTTGGCCAACTGACTTTTCAGAATTTAGTTTATGGAAGGAGGGAAAGAAAAAGTGAAGGAAGAAAATGAGAATCTTTGATCCAGAGTGAAGGGAAAAGAAAGCAGCAAGTGAGACGTGTCGTTGTGAGTGTCTGATTGCCAAACTGTTTGCTGAGAACACAGCCTGACCTTTGATTTCTTTCACTGCATGAGGACAGGATTATGTATGCAAAAAGGGGCTCCAACCTTGTATCACCCAGCTTCACATACTTACTAGGGACCCAATGAGCCTCAGGGATCAAAGATAAATAGACAAATTACGTGAGACGGGAGCCCTTGGGAGAAATGACTGGGGACAGTAATACAGAGGGCTAAAAAGCAATGCAGGGAGCAGATGCTACCAAGTAGAGAATAAATGAAGGAGTGAACTCTAGAGATGCAGTAAGCAAGCTTGTGATGGACCTTTTTAAAGGAGCCATGAATTTGTGAGGCGGTAAAAGACATGTTTACCTTGCTTTCTATTCACAAGAACCTCTCAATTAAGAAATAGTCAGTAGCTTACCCCTTCTTCAACTTCCCCTTGTCCAAAAACATGGATGCATGCAGTCCGTGTGTTTTCCTGTCTGTATTTCTTTCTCTGTACCACGGCCTCCACACATCTGCTTGGGTTGGGGTCCAAGCCAAGAGCTGGTTGGGAATCTTTTTGATGACATACTTTCTGTTGTAAAGTGCCAGTCAGATGAAACCAAAACTTTTTATAGAAATGTTTATGGTTCAGAAAAGCTACTTTGGAAAGGTTTTTGTGGTCTGGGTTGGATGAGGAGGGGTTTGAGGGAGGCAGAGAAACACCATCATTTCCCCTTGATGTGCTTCATCACTAGTACACTTGCCTCAACTGTTCCAAATCCTGTCTGGTATCCCACAGCATAAAGACTAGAACGGGGTGGGTCATCACTCAAAGTGGTTCTGCCTCCTGCTAAGCTAATTGAACAGTTGTACTGATCTTGAAAATAAAACTTAAAGACAAAATTTGTAGGGTTTGGGATGATGAGAAATACAAATGTCAAAGTTTCTGCATTTTTGTCAATTTTTTACTTTTTGATTTTGTTTCTTTTCTTCTGGACAGTTCTATCCAAACATGGAAATAGTGTTGCTTGGTGGAAACACCAGACATAAATCAGCACTGTTATATGCCTCTTGGGCACTAGATAGACTAAACAAATAAGATTTACATGGGAGAGTTCAGCCGGGATATTCATAAGGGCAAACCTGAATCTGAGCTGTTTCCAGCTTAGGATCAAGTCTGTCTGAGATGCATGGTTCTATCGTTCTTCCCTTCCTCAGCAGGTACTTGTTCCATGTGGTCGTCTAATATGCTTGCACTGCCAGCCAGCGGCTCTTCAGTGAGGAAAACCTCTGTCCAGTCAGCCAGCAACGCATTCCTCTTTTCCATCCTTATGATGACCCAGGAAATTGCTAAGGAGTCCACTAGGTCTGGTGGCCACTTTGCGCAGCTCTTTCCACTCTGCTTAAATCAGATGCATTTCTATTAGGTGCAACTCTGATGAAGTGCCATTCTCAGCAATCAGAATGGAGTAGCCACCAAGAGTCAGCCTTGAATGGCTTGCAGAAGCCTGCAAATGTTTCCTTAAACTGGGGCAGAACAGATGGAGGGCTTGTAGCTTATAGTGTACCAGAAACAGTCTTTGTCTTCATTCGGTCAATGATTATCTGTTTGAAGGATTGTGGAAGGAAAACAGACTGATTTACAACCTGTTAAAAGTTAGCATTCATCAGTGCAGTCTGCACAGCCTGAGTCAAGGGGGGAACCATCTGTGATCAAAGAACAAATTTAGCTCTATGCATCAGTCCAAAGACATGGTCCTTGAGAGGAGATTGACATGTTGCAAAGCTTTGCTGTGAAGTTACTGAACCTAAGATTAATTGGAGTCTAGTGGTCTCAGAACTGTAGATTTGAGCAAGGCTTATACTAATTGTGCTGGCTGCAGATTGTTGGAGTTTAGTTTTACCTCTATATTCTTCCAAGTTTAGAGGACAAAGTCAACATGTTGTGCATGCCCAAAGAGCAGCTAAGGGATTAAGCAGGGAAGAAGTGTCCTCCTGCCAAATGAAGGGATGTTTCCTTCTGCCAGTTCACATCCCACGATTACTTTGCCACCGGAAGGCTTGTCAGACTGGAGGTGCTGGCTATGCTTCACAGGCCATGAAGGCACCTGGGGTGGAACCCAGCAGCTCACTGTGGCAACAGCCAACTATCAAGAGCACAATTCAGAAAGAGGATCAAAATTAAAAACACAGGGTGGGTTGGTTAAACAGCATGTCGCTTTCTACTGGAATTAAGCAAATACACCAGCAGGAGGAAAAAAATACTGAAGAATGTAAGCAGATTAATTTGATGATGTTTAGGGCCCTTCTTTTTGGTCTCTGTGGTAGTGATAGATTTCTGTATGCTCGGGTGCCTCGTAGGACGGGTGATATTCTATCACTGTTAAGCAAGCAGCTGTGAGGGAACAGTTAGCAAGGAGCAGTATCTGGGAAAGGCCTCTTTACTGAAGAAATTTTCTATGTGGCTTGGTGAATTATGAAGAGCAACTAGTTAGGGCAGATAGCTGACATTAGTCTGAGAGGCCATAAGAAAGCTGTAAAATACCATTTGCTGAATACAAGCAGGTAATGATTGAGTTAAACTGAAATTCAGATTATATCTAATTAATAATTAACAAAGAAGTCCACTCATTTGGTGCTTGTTTTTGCTTGCTTTGTTCAGATATCCCCCTTTGGAGCTCGGTTGGGGCGCTGTAGTTTATCAGCTTTAACCTAGCAGAAATTCACCTGAGATTTAGTACCGATCAGGACATCAGTGTTGTGTTGAGGATGCAAGATAGGGCTCTTGGTAGCATGTTCCTCCACCTGCTGAATAAATCAGAGGAATAGATTCTACCTATGGAAAGCTGCTACAGTCTTTTGGGGCCTTTTCCTTCTGAAAGATATCTGGCTTGATACAGTGTAACTAGAATTGCTGCCCAAAATAGCATATCTGTGAGGTTGAGCAAATACTTTGCATTGATAGGAATGTGACTTGGCCACTTCACTGTTATCTCTGTAATACCCAAGTGCTTCCCAGGCATACTTCAGTAACCTGCTGTCACCATCTGTCATATTTCTTCCTCTCTCTCGTATAGTCTTTATGCTCGGTGCAATGTTGTGTTTTGGTAGGGTTTCATTTTCTATAGATGTGCACGTTGGCCTGTGTTTATACTGAAGGCAGCTGACCGAAGATGATATTCTTTGCTATTGCAGTGAAAGGTGATGAGCTTCATGGTAGTCTTTAGTTTCCCTGCATGGATGTGTCTGGGACAAGCCCACAGAAAGCTCAGAGCCTTACTCTTGTGATAGAAAGGTCTGTCATGTCCAGTCTTGAGCCCACCTGTCATTTTAGAACTTCAGTATCAATTTAGGTGAAGTTTCCCATGCCTTTCTGAAGACAAATGAAACGCAGTCAAAGCAACACACAGTAGTCTTAGCTGCCTTGGGTGCAAAAGCTTTTTCGTGTCATGTTCTTGTTTACACATGGAGGCTGCTTGAACTGAGAAGGGGATTAGTACACTCCAAAACCTAGCCAAAGTCATAGCTTGTTTAAATTTGGAAGGAGGGGGAAGTAAACCTTTGAGAGCTACTGAAGGCAGCTTTCAGTCAGATCTGAATAGTACCATAGTGACAGCAAGGATGAGTGAAAACCTTAGCAAATGAGAGGAGATATTTTGCTGCACGTATGCTGAGTAAAAAGGAGATGGTTTTGCTCCAGGCGACCCAGGGTACTGTGCTGCTCTAACACGAAGCCTTAGTAGCTGTGCAAAGCCAAGAAGGAGTGAGACAATTTCTGGAAAAGAAAGCGTGTGACGTTGTTTTAAATTCATGTGGTATTTCAGGGTTGGGGAGAGGGAGAGGGGGCAGGGAAGGAATTGGAAAGTCTGCTTCTGTGTGCACCCAAATATCAGGCGGGTGAGTGGGGGCCTGGAAAAGCACTTCAGAGAGCGAGTGACCAAAGCTGTGTGTTACAGAGCAGCACCCTCTAGGGGCCTCTGTATTACTTGGCAGCCAGAGGAAAAGCCTGGATCTGCAAGTGTCCAGTAAGCTAAAGGACAAAGAGACTCATAAAGGTTCTGGATTTTTATTGCCAGACCCCTGAGTGAGTCCCAATTAGCTCTGGAAGAACCTACCTTTCGGCAACAGAGCCCTGCTTTTTATATACAGGCGCAGAAATAAGTTAACAGTGGTTCCTCTGATCTTGCCAGAACAGATGACTGATATGAGGCTGGTGTTCAGGCGCCTTGAAATAACTTACCACATTTATATGGTTCCTCTTATTAACAATTTTTAAAGCCAGCAGGTTTTGCTTTGTGATCTATTTTAAACTCAGTCACCACCACCTTTTTTCCCACTTTTCTTTTCCTTTCCAGTGATTCAATTTCTTTCTTATAGCGCAGCTTCCTGTCTTCCCGGTGTTCTTTCCCATTCTGCCACCATTTCTCTAATTTTCTTCTTATCCTTCTCTTGCACAGAGCAAAGGGGTTTTTTTTATTTTTTGGGTTTTTTTTTTCGATTGGGTGTGAGCACCTGTATGTATTAGTGCAAGTTAAATTACTTAGATGTGTGAGGTAAGCTACACGATCATGTCAGATGCACATGCAAATCAAAGGTAAGTCTTTTGCCTGGCTAGAGTGAAGGGTGGGAACATGCTTACTGGTTCTGGCTGGAAGCAGGAGTTTCCATTTCCAGCTGATGGGCCCTTATCTGAAATCCAGACCAAGTAGATAGGAGGAAATATAACAAGCTTTCAAGAGTGCTAAGCTCTGATTCCTGAGTTGCTTATACCTAGCACCTCCTAGAAACTGGTTTAATGTCAGGGGTGAGGCCCTTGTCATTAGCTCCATCTGGTGTAGGGTGCGTGTTCCTACATCTCATGATGCAGTCCCAACTATGCAGTCTGTTCTTCCCCTTCTGCTGGATTTGAGTTCAAATTTGATTTGAACTCAATATTGATTTTACACATCTGTTTGATTGTTTGGTCTAAGCTTTTGGTCACTAGAGATTTAGTAAGTTTGGGCTATCTATATTCCCTGCACCTTCACTTTACTGGCTGCCCCCTTCTGTAAGACACACACAAGAGCCTGCATTTTTTCTTCTGTTTTGTTTGCCATTAGCAAAAACTGTTTTTGGGAACTTCTGGTCACTCCTTGCATCCTTCCATTCTTTTTCTTCCTCCTTCCACAATTTAATTTAACTTCGTGTTTGTTGCTTCTTACCCATACCAAACCTCTGAACTTCAAGAAGTTCAGATACTACAATGCAAAGTACTTAACATCTGACATCTCAAGCAGATTAGTCTGACTCTTGTATGTGAATCTTAAGGAGTGCTGGAAGCACTTGGTATGTGCAGACTCGAAGGAGCTCCTTTGTCATGCCATGGCATTTATTGCCTTTAATGTGGTTCTTGGATTTTACAGGTAGCCTGAGCAGTTTCCCCAATGGAAAAAGACAAGGCCTTAACCCCTTCAGTGAGTATCTTGTTAAAATGTTTGTTTCTTTTTTCTTGTATGATAGACATGTATCCCAAAATTCATGCTCTCCTGCTCTTCTGTGTTTACGAATAATAATATAGAAACAGCTGGAACCCAAGGGTGTTCATAAGAGGTGGGAACATATTAACAGCCCTGCTGCATCAGCTCAAAGTCCAGCACCATTTCTTCAGCTTTGGTAGATAGTACATGGCTAAGGAATTAGCATAGGATAGAGGAGCTGTGGGATGAACATTCTCCTAGCCTATCCTTCCTGCTTTCAGCAAGTGATTTGTTGTATTTACATTGCATTATCCTCATGGACAATTTTGCATGAGGATTCCTTCTCTGTCCCAGTTAAGGTCTGGTCTCCGCCATATTTTATAGCAGGCATGAAGAACAACTTTTATTTGTTTTGCTTTTAAACCTGCTGTCTCATTGGTTTCATTGGGTGCTTTTCATTTGCTATAGTGAGAAACAGTGAGTAGTTCTTGCTCTCGTTCCCCACCTATCTTTCCCATGCAACCTGTTATTTTATAGACCTCCAACATATGTTTGCTTAGACATCTTTCCGAGTTGAAGAGCCCTAAGTTGTTTATTTGCTTAATGATAGAAGCCTTCCCATACCTCTGCCCCATCTTTCTTACCTTTCTGGTACCTTTCTTTGTCCTGCTACGTGTTCCTTTTGAGATGGGCTGAGCAGACACCTGAAGATAAGGATCGGCTAAGCCTTATGCGTTGGTATAGTGATGTTTCCCAACGTGTCCTCAGTTCTGAGCATGTATTTTCTTTTTGACTGCCACTAAAAATTGAGCGGAAGCATTCCAAGACGTGTCTGTCTGCCATGGCTCCAAACTCTTTCCTAGTCACTCGGAGTCCCTTAGCATAATGCAGGTCACCTCCCTCCCCAACTCATGTGTTGAGTTGCATGTATAGACCTTGAAGTTAATCTGCTGTTTTTATGACCCAGTCATTGAGCATTGTGAGAGAGAAGTTCTGCAGTCAATTTCAGATATGATTATCCTGAATAATTTTGCATTTGTCAGTATTCACCTCCTGTGGCAGGGCATGTCAAATAGCACTGATCCCAGTGAGGCCTTTCTGGTAGACTTTCTCCTTTGTGAAAGCCAAATTTGTACTTCTGCCTTCTGTTCATCGTGTTTTTACCTCTTATTAATCTACCAAGAGCGCTTGCTCTGATCACATAAAAGCTTTGATTCTTTAAGAGCCTTTGATGAGGGACTTAAAAGCTTTCTGAAGAACCAGGCGTGGGGGGTGTGCATATTCATCTGACTCGCAAAGCGTTGACTTTGTACCCTCTACTGGGACACTCTATAATAGCTTAGCAGGGTCCTGGAACTCCCTGCTCCAAGTATCCCCTCAGTAGCACAGTGGACTTCAGTGTGCATGGTGTGTGAAGATCTTTAAGAATGGTTGAGCAGGGAGGCTTTGCAGAGATGAGGAGAGGCAGCTTAGGCTCTCGTTGAATTCCTTCCTCCTTGAAGGCCTGCTTGCCTGTCAGGGAAGGAAGCTAGCTGGCTGCTGCTCAAGGGGGTCGATAGTTGCAGTTGCCTTAAATCGGTGGGATTCTGCATCAGCCATAGCAGGAGGAAGGGCAGTGGGAGAGATGTTGGACCAGTTGTTTGCCCAGACTGTGTGTCCATTCCCAAGAAGGGGGAGGAAGAATGGTGGTTTATATTTAAAAATACATCAGTCCCCAGGGCTCTGTATGACTCATTCAACACTGTTTTTTCAGCAAGGCTGTCTCATTAGCCCCTCGCTGTTTTTAGCCTCACAGCTTACTCTGGGATCCCAGCCCTCTGGGGGCCATGGTCGCAACAGAGGCTGTACTGTATCTTACCTCAATTGGCTACCATTTTGGTTTTAATTTGCCTTTCCCTCCCTTTTCCCTGCTTGTGTGTGTGTGTGTGTGTTTTGCCTACCCCATCTTTTTCAGTAGGCCGCCTGGTGTAGGAGCAGAAGAGGGGAAGGGAATGGAAGAGCCAACCCCAAAGGAAAGAAAGATACAGCAACAGACGGACAGACACCTTGCTGCTTGTGAGCAAGCATGCAGCATCAGCAACATCCAACGTAGCAGAAGGGGCACCCAGAACGTTTGCACTTTTTAATAATTGGTTTGGGTTTGGGTATGTTTTTAATCTTTTCTCCATGCCATTATCTAATACTTTGAGGGGGGGGAGTGACAGGATCAAGACTTTCTAAAATTGGAACAGCTACTGATGACTTAAAATTGAGTTCACTGGGACTCAAAGAAAGATTTTTATATACTGTATATAAATATATATGTAAATTGTACAGTCGTCTTGTACAGGGGTTGGAGTCACTGTTCTGTCCCTCCCTTTGCTTTTGAAGGCTGTTAGAGGGACACTTCGCATTTAATGGATTACAGTAATGCAATGATTTCTGCCACCAAGCCATCTTTTATTTGCAGACTGATCTCCTTAACATCCCCATGCACGTAGGAACAAGCATATCAGAATGACTTGTGTTCACAGATGTTCACACAGTGCCACAGCCAGATAGCAAATGCTTCCTGGGAGCAGCTGAACCTTATCGGTTCTAAGTGCAAAGCCATTTGCAATGTACAGGCATTGGATTTTTGAGAGAGCACAGATTACACCTAATTATTGGTGCACTGCAGAGCTGCTTAAAGTAGGCACAGAGAAGGGTTGTATTAAGGAAATACAAAGGTAGTTTCTGCACCTGTTGCAATTTGGGCAGAAATGAATTGCAAACGCATTACTGTCCAGGCTTAGAAAACATGCTTAGCAAATATATGCCATGTCTTGGGAGTCTAATGCTGTAAGGACATGGGAGCTGTAGGTCCTAGCAGAGTCAACGGAATGAAGTCACGTATCTTCCTCCCTGACAAGGTGTTCAGCTATATGATGTATAACAACAAAAAGATTGAGAAGTCTGCTAAAAACAGCATCAGGCTGTCTACTGCTTTGCTGGAGAGCTAAGAACATATTTGTCAGTGCAGAAAGACACAATCATGCTGCTGAGCCCTGAGAGTCTGATTTACGTGTGTTTCAATTCTACAGCTTGGGCTGTGCTCACTGGTAAAGGATTGTTTGCCGTAACAGTTCTTGCCTTTGCTGGTTGTGAATCCCAAGCTCCTCTCCTGCTCAATAGTATGCCTGTCTAGCTTACAGTATCCTTCACCTGATTCTCTGGAATCAGTACCTCCTGTGTTTTTTACTGCAGTGTCACTTTAAAATAGCAGTGAATGATTGGATTGAAGAGCCTGTTGCTCTTGGAGGCCACAGGCACTGTTTCAACTACCAGCCGTTTCTTCTGAAGTTATTGCCTACTTAATCATAGATGCAATTGTAGAATCCACAGTAGGGTGGGGACACACATATTAGCTGCCCTAGGTTTGAGCAGAGTGGGTCGTGTGTGAGGGGAAGCATGGTGTTCTGCTTTGTCTGTTTCCAACCTCTGGCAGCACTTGCCAACTTGCAGGGGATGTTCAGAGCAGCTTTCCTTTTCCCACCTGGGAATCCTTGTGCCACTCATCTCTGGACCAAGAACCTGCAGTCAGAGATGGCATCGTGCCATGCTAATATGGGATCACTCCAGCAATTGCCTGTAGCAGCACTGCATTACTGTAGAGACAGGGCTTGCCCTGTAAGGCTTTGCTGTTTTGGTAAAAGAAGTTGTGGCACAGCATCTTCGTGCTGTGGGATGTCATTGTGATGATAGCATGACAGAAACACATCACAGCAGGAGTGTCCTGATACAGCAAGTTAGAGCCATGTTGCCAAAACTGAAAGTTTAAGAA
Organism: Dromaius novaehollandiae; assembly: GCF_036370855.1. Lineage (NCBI taxonomy): Eukaryota > Metazoa > Chordata > Aves > Casuariiformes > Dromaiidae > Dromaius > Dromaius novaehollandiae. The sequence goes on from NC_088102.1 coordinate 39,601,800, forward strand.
AATGAACAATCTTTAAATAACTGTTTAATAGTAATAATAACGCTTCTTCTGGGAAGTAGATTGGAACTGATTAAAGCATTTGACATGATTGAGAACACCCTTGTGACCTCTGAAGTGTACATTTCACCAGCACATTGTAAAGAAAAACTGTCCTCTTTAACAAGAGCAGCTCCTGCTGCTGGATCTTCATGGTTCCTCACACACAATAGATGCATTTTTGTGGCCTACCACCTCCTATCTTCTCAATTGCATCATCTCTTTTAAATACCTAGGATGTGTTCTGTGTGTGTTGAAATGATTTGGTTTAGTATATAATTATAAATGTCCCTGTCATTCACTAATCCTATTGCAGGAGGGAAGAGTGAACTCAACTGTATAAAAAAACCAACTCACCTTTTCCTTAGATGCTAGTTTTAGGAATTAAAAGCTCTGGCTTTTCTTTTTCTTTTTTTTGTATTGTCTCCCTTTCTGTCCTTATGGGAGGAGTTTGGGTCACAGCATCCTCACTTGCTCAGTTTGCACAGTCCTCGGAGCAGCTTCTGGCAACACTTGTGTGAGGCCCAACCAGCGTGATTGTGTGATGTCTGGACAGGAGTTAGGTTACTTGTTCTGTGTTTGTGTGTGGGAAGTTCACACAGACCATCCTGGTCCTGATTCATAAACCCTATCCAATCCATTGTTCAGGCAGTTTGTGCTTGTTGACGTGCTCATTGTCAGCACAGAGCAATGCCTCAGCTTCTCTCTTTTCATGCTGCTGTTCTTGCCAGAAACTGGCCAGTCCCCCTGGCTGGAGGCAGGTATGATCAAAAATGTCCTTCTCTGGAGATGGCAAGTGTGTTCTGCTCTGCCTCACATCAATAGCATCCTGCTGAAGCTGGGATAGGGTCTGAGTTATACCTGAAAACAGACCCTGGACATGTGTCTCCTCCCCCTACAAGTCCTCCTGGGCCCCTCCAGCTATGCTGAGTTAAAGTGAAAGCAGCTGCAACAGAGAAGAGAACCAGGGATCCACGGTGCAAGTCATCTGCTCTTTCTGCCAGAGGCAAAAAGCCTTCCTTTTTTTGCTGATTGTCCAGGGAAGTAGAGAGTTGGAGGGAACTGCAGTAAGATGGGATTCATTTGTGTGAAGGCACTGCTTTCCATGGCCTTTTGGGGGGGAAATGAGGGGAACTGTTTCAAGTGCAAGATAAAATTTATATTGAACTTACCCTGCCCTAGCACGTTTCTGCCTATGGCATTGTTTGTTAGAATGAAAGGCATCTGTTTGATTTTGGTTTTGTAATAAAATAGATAACTTTTGTTCCAGTGTCTTGTGGTGGTTTCTTGTTGAATCTTAATTTACAGAGCTTCCCTCCTTCTCTCATGTCATATTCAGACTGTTGCCTAGGTAGTGCCATAAGAGAGAAAGGGAACTTTCCTTTTCCCAGGGGCCTGTGTCAGTCTTTGGTTGGGGTTTGAGGTCCTTAGAGGTTTCTCTGTCGTGTGTAAGCCTCCAGGTTGAATTGAAATGTCCTGGAGTGCTGTTCTCTGTGGTTTGATGACAGGTGCCTGAATCTGTCCAGGCTGTCTTGAAAGGCTCTGAAGCTTCAGCAGGAGAGTAGAGGTAAGCTCTGAAGGTGGAAGCTGCAGCCAACTGGGATCTCATAGCCACAGTCTCCCTAAACAAGGGAGAGCAGGAAGCAGGGCTGCTGCCTCCTTGTCTCCTCATACCCTCTTACCTGAGACTTCAGATTGTACTTCTGCAGGTCAAGCCTCCCTGCATGGGAGCCTGGAATGATCTCCTCTAGGTGTTGTCCAGAACATTTCATTCTTCAGAAATGCCGAACAACAGTGCACGCTAGGAAGCATCTATTAGTATAAATCACGCTTTTTCCTAGGCTACGGGGGATGACATTCACAGGAGGATGCAGGGCCAGGCCTGTAACAGGAGGCCACACACCTTTCCCATCAAGTGGATATGACCAGCTTTCTCATCACTGTCTGTCATTCCAGTTGTTTACAAGTAAATCTCTTGCAATTAATAACAAGCCAACTCATTTTTTACACATCAAAGGATGAGGAATTACATGGGTATAGATAGTCCCAAAGGGAGGTTTTCCACTTTTTTAGTGGCAATGGGGTGGTGTGTTTGTAGGTATGTAGAGGGGATTCTATTGCCACTGATGAAAGCCTTGCAAACATTCATGAGAAAATGTGAAGATGAGTGACATTGGATTTATCAAGAATAAACTGGCAAACCAAGCTAGTTCCCCTTTATTACCAGAATAACAAAATGGGGATGGGGAGAAGCAGTAGATGTCATTTTTGGAGTTCTCTAAGGTTTGAAATTAAATAATTAAAAATAAAAGAATTTCAAGAAAATGCTAATTCTTCTGCTGTGCTTTCCTTTTCTGGGATCAGCATGAGGCCCTACAAAAGGCCTCGCTCCCCTGGCAGTGCAGTAGTTCTGTAAGGAAGTGGAAAGCATTAAAAAGAGCTTGCTTCTGCCTTTGCTTCCAACAGTGATATTGCTAGAAGACTTGTCCTTCTCTCCCGCCTTTCCCCCTGCCTTATCTTTGACATAGCTAACAAAATCCACATGCAGAATGCTGACCTTCTGACTTCTCAGCAGCTGGCCCGTACAAGCAATTTCAAGCAAAATAGCTTGGCAATCTTCCAAAAGCTGATATTAGTTTGGACAGCAGGATCTGCAGAAGTGGTGTTCCTTAGTTTGGAAAACACCTTGAAAACAAAGTGGATTTAAAAAACGTACCCCCTCAGGTACTGGGAATATAACAGCAAGTATATTCCATGAAGTGGTTGCCAGAAAACCTGAGGCTGGCTGCCTTGTACGCAATGATGCATTCTGCCGATCTGAGGGCCTGCTTTCTTATTTTAATGGTGTTTGTTTTTTAGGGGTGCCTTGCCTGTGCACACCAGAAAGCATCTAGCTTTTGTTCAGAAAACAGCATCAGCTCTGTGCTATGTGTTTTAGCACAAACATATATCTTCGTTTCCTGCAAAAACAGGAGTGAACTTTTATTCCACATTATGTTGTTCCTTCACTGCATGAGGACTAAGCTGAGGGTCTTCTGGCTCTCAGCCCAGGCAGAGGAGCTGTGCCCCTCCTGCATACTCAGCCAGTCCACATCCCCTTAAGGACAAGGCACTGGCAGTTGGTGGCTCGCTGCTCCCTGCCTGAACTACCCTGCTTTGTGTGGCAGGGAGACGGCACAGGAGGTTCACACCAGGTGATGAGGGGGCAGGTATTTGTGGCTCCCAGAGTGGTTGTGCTTTCCACACCTTGCCTCCCCTCTCTGGTGCCAGCAGGGATAGCAAGTCCACCCCTCCTGCACCCAGTTCAGAACTATTTGGCCCTGATTTGGAACTAAAAGTAGTTTCTCAGTGAAAGATACAGAAGTTTGTAAGGTAAGTGGATTCAGGTCACCTTATTAAGATAGACAAATTCAATCCCAGTACAAACAAGATCATTGCTCATTGCTTTTTGATACATGAAGAACGCAGAACTGTGAATGACCATCAACCTCAGTTTGCTGTAGCTTGACACTGTGCTTCAAGCAATAAAAACTTCAATGTTTGAATGTGTGGTGCCCCATTATAGAGTGAAACTCTGGCTTTGCATTGCACAGAGGACCAGTGCTATCTCTTAGTCATGATGGTTTTGGCTGGGACAGCACAAGTAATCCCTGTTGACTTCACTGTGTCAGAAAAGAGCTGACACACCATTTGGCCGAAGAAATGGAGCTATTTCTGAAGTGACTTGGATGTTCTCACAGTGAGCTGGCAGGCTGTTACAGACAAAGCTGTGTGAAGGTGGCTGAGATTGGATCTGTTCACCTGCAGTCCAGCTTGAACATGCATTTTTGCATCCCTTGAGCTGCTATGAGTGTTTCAAGTGTTCAGATGTTTGTTACAAGCTTTTTCTGCTTGAAATGCAATTGGTCTTTGTAAAATGAGTTAATCTAAAATACTTAGACTCCAGAAGATTAAAATATCAAATATTAATGAATTCAGCAAACTGTTGGGCAGCATCTGTCAACAGATGTTCTAAATGATAAAAGAGATCAGAGAGGTGATGACAGCACTGGGGGGGGGTCAAAGTCCCGGTAAGAAACTATCCTGCTGTAAAGGAAATGAAGGGAGAAAAGATAGGGATCAATATGGGGAATCAAGCACTCTTTAACAGCCTGAGGCTTGAAAAGGAATAATACAAAACATGGAAACAAGGGCACTTAGCCAAGGCTCAAAATAGAGGAAAAGCATAAGAAGGTAGGCATGAAATCAGAAAGGTTAAAACCTAAAAGTACCTATAACTAGCAAGCCATCTAAAAGACATGGAGGGAGAAGACTGTTATAACATGGAATATAACTTGAAACTGTGACTTAAGGGAAGCTGTAGTGCTTAAAGCCTTCTTTGCTGAGTCTTCACAAAAAAAAGGTAATTGTGACAAGTACTTAGTGTAATTCATAGTAATAAGGGAAAAAGAACACTCCCAGCATGAGAAGAAAGAGCAAGGTAAATGATGTTCAGATCACTGAGCAGAATGGAAGCATGACCTGGGGAAGCTCATTCTAGAGAATTCAAAACACTGGCTAGAGTATTTCTGACTCGTGTATCGTTTCTGGAGCATCATAGAATACACGTGCGATCCCAGAGGACTTAAGGCTGACAAAGAAACATCACCTAACTAGAGATGAAAAACCTAGAGAATTATAGACCTGCCATCCTAACATCTCTATGAGAAAATTTAGAAGAGTTAACTACTGAACAATTATTCTGTAATTGCTTAGAGACTTGCAAGTTTGTAAAAAAATGGCTGATATGGGTTTGTTAAGGTTTTGTTGAGGACAAATCGTATCAAACATTTGCTTCCCTTCTTTGACAGGATAACTGGCTTTGTGGCTGGGGGGGAGCCAGGAAATGTGATATATCTTGACTTGGGTAAGGCTTCTGGCACTGTCCCAGAAGATATTCTCATAAGTGAGCTGAAGAAATGCAACCTATTTAGACTCACTATACATTGAGTTCAGTGTCAGACATGGAGAGCTTTCCAGTGAAATATTTCAAGTGTCTGTCCAGGGTCCAGTTCTATTCAATATTTTCATCAATGGCTTTAGGAAATTGCTGTGTTATAAAATTTCCAGGTGACATCCAGCTGGGAGGGGCTCAGAGCCCCTATGAAGGGTAGGATCAGAATGCTTGATAAATTGAAGAAATAGTCCAAGTCAACAGGAGGAGCTTCAGCAGGGAAGCATGCAACAACCTGCCATGAGGATGCCAGACTTGAATGCACAAACACAAAATCAGAATGCATGAGCAGCAATGCAGCAGAAAAGACTGTTCAGAAGCTGAAAGAGGAGAAAGGAAAGAACCTGAAGGATTTTCCCGCATACAAAATGCTCATATAAAAAGGAGAGTGATCAGATGTTTTCCATACCACTGTGAATAAAACAAGAAAGAAAAGCATTAGCAGGGCCAAAAAAAAATAATAAAAAAAAAATTATGTTTACTGTTATTTTCTAACCATAGGGCTACTGAAGGAGAAGACGCAATGTAATCTTTTTAAGATTTTTAACAGCTTGTTGGACAGCCATGGTGTTGGTAAAGATACGGGGGTGGTCTGTACAGCATGCCTCAGTGCCAAGAAGACCAAGGACCCCCATGTGGGCTTTTGCGCTGGGATTTTTCCACACACCCAAGTTGTACAAAAAAGTTCTGTACACAAATAGAACCAGTGTTTCTGCAATGCAAGCCTATTCTTAGACAGCAGAGACCTCTTCCAGGGAACATATCACTTTGCATTTTACACCCTAAAAAAAAATACCAACCAAACAAACAAAAAAACTTTCTTGGATGGTTTAATTCTTTACTTCAATTTCTCACCAGTTTCAAAGTACTCCTCAGACCAGTGTTATTTTTCATTGCATCCTTCAAACTGGGCCAAATTCTCAGTGCATCCCTAGCAACAAGTAGCAGGAAGGTCATGATTTTTCCTTTAGCCATAGCTACCGCTCAGCTTGCCACACGAACAGCACAGCAATAGTATTGCCTGGGACATTTGTGAACCCTCAGATGTAAGTAAGTGCAATATTACACACAGGATAATGTAATTAACTGATCAACCTCATGTCATATCTACAGGTTCCATGTCTAAGCCCAGGCCATGATTTTCTGGAGGATTGTTTGGGCTTTTCTGAGCAGGCGGAAGGAGGTGTGTGTGGCAGGGAGATGGAGCTGAGCTCCTATGACTGTACCCACCTTCAGGAAGCATTGCAGGATATCACTCTCAGGTCCCACATTTGGGAATGTGGGACTTTAAACCTCAGGCTGACAGTCTGCCTGGAGGTCAGTAATGCTCTGCTGATGCTTTATTTAAGCAGTTCAATATAATAGCATCCCAAATGAAGTCCCTTCCCTATGAGACCTCTGTTTTTTCTTGCTCTTTGCAAGTACTGGCAATGTTAGCTTGTCACTGCCCCTTTGTGGCCCTTTGAAGAGGACCAGCTTCTCTGTGCAGGGAACGAAGAATCTGTGCTGCTCGAATTTATGTGAAGCTTTTTTTCTAGTTAGAGGAGGTCGACAGAAGAACTTCACCTTTAGTTAAAAGGCATTTGCATCTAAAATAAACATTGTCCAGCAACCTGATCAAGGTGCGTGAGACCAACAAGCCATTAAAGGTTATCACCTCAAGATGAGTGCAAAGAAAGGTCTTGTTTTCCAGTGTGATGGAAAGAAAGACTCCTACCATTTGTGGGGGCTGAGGGTTCCTCTTGCTGGCAGTAGGGGCAAGCTCCACACTACTGCCAGACTGAGTGTGACTGAAAGCCATGCCCTGTGCCAGCAACACACACCCAAGCTCTGAACACCCAGCACCCTTTGCTGCTGCCTCTGCACACTGGGAGCCCTTCCACAGCTCAAGGTGAAGCACAGACCCAGCAGGTGGGCAAGGGGGAAACCCCTTTCCCAGGGGAAAAGCCCTCGGGTTTGCCTTATCAAGCCCTTCATTTGGGATATCAATGGCTTAATCCCTTCTTGGTCTGTTGTGACATGCCTTGGTTTGCTTCCTGGCAACCTCCTCTGCTCGAGGTGTTGGCACTCTCTATATTGCTTTGCAAGGTGCAAGAGACATAGGCACAGCCTGAACTCAAAATGACGTCTGATATAGATCCTCCTTCCCCAGATGACTTGACAAGACAAGTGGTGTCCCTAACTCAGACCCTGTCCTCCCATGTTCATTAGCCAATGGAGATGTACGTAGGCAAGTGGCTCCGTATGGACTTTGGAAAAAAAATCTCAAGTGTTGTCCCTGGATTTGACTGCCATTTGCTGTTCCAAACTTCTTCATGTATAATTACTTAACCTCTGAGGTTCAGGAACCAAAGCCAGGCAAGGGATTTGTCCACACAACTTCTGTTCAAATGGAGCACCCAGGAAGGGAAGGTGGAGGGAGGCTATGGGCTGTGCATGGTAAATGCAAACTTGGTGTGCAGCTGGCACATGCAACCCAGTTGGACTGGGCTGTAATGGGCAAAGGCAGAAACACTTGCCTCCAAGTTAGTGTGTTCAAGCACTGCTCAAATTCCAGGTGTGAATCTACCTGTGTTTGGCAACACCAAACACATGCCTGACTATGGGCGAGATTTTTTTACATAAATCAATTAAGAAATCATAAGCTTTCAAATATAGGGCAAGGAACCTTTATTAGTTAACACAAAACCCTCACACAAGTGCACCATTGTTAGGGCTGTGCTATGTCCTGGAAAGCCCCTTATTTCTTTTTGTACAATTTTATAAACTACAGATAGAAGCACCTGTGAGAAGAACAAGCCCTCTAGCTAGAGATCTGGCTAGATTTGTTTTGCATTTCCTGGACAGAAGAGAACATTTAACTCGGATGCAATTTTGTGTTGCTTTTTAGCAAGGCAAGGATTGGAAGTCTCTGTATTTGTTTTTCATAACAGCCACGTGGAGTGTCAACAGCTCCTTATGTTTAAACCAATGAGAAATCAGGACATTCCTCTCCTGCATTCTTTTTTTCTTCAATAAAACTTCAATAAAAAACAGGTTTTCTGGGATGCTGAAGAACTCAGACTATCCTCAAATATGATCACAGACCTATGTTCAGAGAGAAAGTAGTGACCAAAAAAAAAAAAAAAAAAAAAAAAAAGCACTCGTCCTCTCTGAGAACAGATCCTGGGCTCATTTCTGGTGGCAGCAGTCAGAGATGGCAGTTGCTCTGAGGTGGTGGCTTTCCCAGAAATCTTGGAAGGGAAGGAACACCTCTGTGGTCTGGCTTTACTAAAAAAAAATGCAGGAGGGGTAATGCTACACCTAATCACTAATCCTAAAAAACATCTCCACATGATGAGGAGGGGTGGGTTTTACATAGAGTGAGAAGGAGGGGAAATAAGAAGACAGCATTTCTGAGTCACTTAGGGCAAAATTAAAAGCCTGACAGTTAGGTTCTCCATGGACCCTGTATTGAGTATATTCAGACTGGTTGCTGATTTTTATTTGTAAACCTGGAAATTCACTCCATCACCACTGCTGCTCTTCTAAGGTTTGCACACTATATTTTTCACTAGGTAACAAAGTGGTCAGCACTCTGCTGTCAGTGCGAAGCTGATTACAGCCTTAACAAAGATGTTGAGGAGGGCACCAGTGAGCCAAAGCTGTCACACAGCAGAAGCTATTTTCCGTTCCCATGGCTGCATTGCTCAGAAACAGCGTTCCCGGGCCCACTGGCAGTGCAGCAGTCCTGCAAAGCTGTAAACCTGTTTCCCACCAGATTTAGCCCTGCTGTAAAATCCCGAAGGAAAGCTGGAGGCCCATGACAGCTGTGTCCCTCCCTCCTCCAGCCGTGCGCAAGGAACGCTTGTAACAGGGTGCACTGCATGCACTGGAGACACAAACCCTCCTTGCGGTCTCCAGTGACAGCTGTCTGGCAGAGTCACCCGTCCCCGCAGCGGACACAGAGACTGCCCACTATAGAGACAGTCTGCAGCAGAGAGCTGCATAAATGTACTCATGGTGTCAATTATCTAAGTATTTTAAATAGTTCATTTAAATGCTGGGAGTCCTTTTAATCCCCTCCCCCCCACACAGACAAGTTAGGAACACGCTTCTCTGTTGGGTGTGAAGTGGCACTGTCACAAATATCACTATTTTTAACAAGCTGGCTGCCTCTGGCACACAGACACACAGACACAGACACAGACACACACACACACACAAATGACAATGGTCGTTAAAAAACATTTTTTCCCTCCATATAATACTCCAGAGGGTATTCATGGTGACGAGGGCTGACGGCCAGGGTGGGCCAGGTCGAGCACCTGCTGCTCCCATTCGTGCTGGCTGGCTGTTGCGCCAAAGCTGGGGCTGCGATGCTTCCCTGATAACGTTAACCCAGAAAAGCTCTTGTTTGTTTTTTCCCCAGAAGAAAGCCAGAGCAGGTGAACGGCACTAGGAATGCCTCCAGCTAACAACACAGACTCAACAGGTGACAGAGCATGGACTGAGCCATCGTGGCTTTGACTGGTGGCACATTCAAGCAGGACGACATATCCTCCTGGCAGCTCTTCCACTACCATCCGTTCTGTCACATTTTTAAGGCCTGGATGATGGTCATGCCTCGAAGGTCTTGCTACCCACACTTTATCTCACCAGAGTCCAGGTACTACAGTACTGGGTGCCCTCTGAAATGGCTTTCCAAAGTGAGACACCCGGCTAGTGAAGGCATGGGGTAGGCGTAAGCCCACCGTGGTCGGGGGCAGGATGCATGAAGCAGAACATGCAGCTGATGGGGGGCTTCTCTTTGCAGATGGTGCTGTGAGGTGAGATGGCACTGCTGCTTTGGGAAGGGGCACTGGGGGTCCTTTGATACTAGGGACAAGTGATTTATGGATCAATCCAATAGCCACAGCTGTGGAATCAGAGGAAATGTGAATAACAGAGTGAGAACTTTTTTGTGTTTATTTGTGCTCATGCCAGAAGAGCCATGATCACACCAACAGAACAATAATTATCAAAAAGGTAACAAAGCTGAAGCCCTAACTGCCCTTCATCCCTGACTTAAAACCTTTGTTCCACAGCTGTAATTAATGAATGTTTAATTTTTACTTGTGTACAACACCTGAATACAGCTCCCTCCGGGATGGCACCCTTCGGATATGCACCTGAGCCTCCACACCTGTGCTGACTGGGATGTTTCTGTGGCAAGTGCTGGGGGAGTGGTGGTAACAAGCCAGACCTAAAAGGCACCACAGCACTCCTAAACACTTACAAAAGCGGCTCTAACCCCTCCCCAGCCCACTCACTGAAGTCAAAGGCAATGGTTCAGTTTCTATCCCTGGAGTCCAGTGGTCGGTGCACATAACCCCCACCATCAGGAGCGGCATGTTCACTGCCGTGCCTGACAGCTCTTGGAGAGCATGAAACAGCCGAAAGGGCAACACATGGGAAATAGCAGAGGTCATATCTCTGTTGCATCCCTTAGCCCGAGACAGTTTCTGGGTAACAGCCCTGAGGGACTGGACATCCCTTGCGAAGCACTTAAGTGCTATTGGCTCTCCCAGGAGCAATACGAAGGAGCAGGGAAAGAGCATGAAACCTATCCCCTCCAGCCGGCATTGCAGGGACATTATAACCCTGTTGAATTCAACAAAACAATGGCCATCTCATCGCAGGGATGCTCCCAGGCTGAGGGAGGCTGTGAGGACATGGCAGACTGTCCTCACTCCCTGAAATGCAGCTCCCTCTGGTCATAAAGGCTAATGAGTTGGTAATGGTGTTTGGCACCTCTGTGGTGTCTGTTGTCTGAAGTGCTTTTGGTGGGTATGGGGGGATGCCGGTGTATAGCATTGACATGGCTATCCTGGAGAGCGGAACAGACACAGAGGGAGAGTAGGTAGCAGGGAAGACTGGCCCTCTTGAGACCATGATGGGTTTTGCCAGATCTCTGGCTGGTGTGAGGGAGCTATGTGCAGAAGCCAGCTTCTCCGCAGCGAGCTCCACTGGGGGCTGCGTTTCCCACAGCACAGTTCCCAACCCATATATTTTCCCTCTCTGCTTGAGCATGCTGCGCTGGCACCATGGGTTAGCCTTGTCCCTCGACTCCCTGCTACCCCTCCACCTTGCAGTGATCCCCTCCAGTAAAGCACCCATCCCTGGACAGGGCTCTGCTCCCACCAGGGCTGCGCACTGCACCAACACCCACTTGCTGCTAAAAGCCACTTCTGAGGCCACTTCTCACTTGAGGTCTGCTGGAAAGGCCACCACAGTGTCCTGTGGCCTTTGTACGCTGCTTTTGGGGTCATGGACCCAAATACAAGTGCAAAAAAAAAGCAGACAGTGGTGACTACTGGGTGACCAGTATCTGGGAAAGGCAGCGGTATAGCACTGGCTGTACGTAGGATTCCCTTTCGTGTTGAGGAGGTCAGGAAAGGGTGACTTCTCTTTATACAACTGTTTTTTCACCTGAGGGCTGATTTTGATTGGAGTAGATGAGGCACTTCAAATTTACTCATGAGCGTGGGTGCGGGGGGTGGTTGCTTTGCATCCTGCCCTCCCAACACCAAGGCCCCACTCTGACCTGCCCGTCGCACACAGTCTGTCTCTGAGAGTGTGATGCAAAGCACGCCGAGCCATCTGCTAGGAAAACAACGGCCGTGCCTCGCCATCTTGCCCCATCTCCAGTGTCGAGGCAAACGGCTTCCCCAGTGAAACCCAGCCTGGGGCCAGGCGCGCTCAGCAGCAGCAGGGAGCGGCGCGGCGGCGTGGGGGCCCCAGCGGCTGCAGCCTCGGTGTGAGCCCCAGGCAGTCACGGTGCTCCCTGCCGCGAGCCGCTTCCAGCTTGCCCTGCTGATCGCCAGGACTAAAGTAGCACCGTTGGCCACCACTGCATTTTCCCTCTGGATGTGAAGCTGCTCTATAGCCTCAGCCAGCTACAGCAGCGAAGGCGCCTCGGCGAGGAATTGTGAGGGATGCAAGAGGGAGCCTGTATGAATGGAAATGGAAAGGCGAGACATGGGCCTTGCAAAGCAAGAAGGCTGCGGAAAAAGGAAAGCAGCTTTTATTACAGACTGTGACGCGAAGCTGACAGGAAAAACAAAGCGTAAGGAACAATGATGATGACAACACAGCGCCCCAAATAATGAAGCAGCAAAAGCTCCTATATGCAAAACAGCCAGGATGCAACTGCTGCTGGCCTCTTCCCGCAAAACTGAACTGCAGTGGCTGGGGCGGAGGGGAGGAGAGCAACCATAGCTAATGCAAACATGTCCATGCACCTTCCCAGACACCAAAGCAGGCAAACAAACAAGTAAACCAAAAAAATCAAAAAATAAAAGCCTCAGGAAAAAAAAAAAAATCCCAAAGGCACCTTTTTTTTTCTTTTTAGTTTGTATATTCTTTAATGATGTAAAAAATAAAAATAAAATAAAGAAATGCTCCACTGATGTTGGCCTGGTGCATCTCTCCTCAGTGCATGTGAGGGCAGCAAAGTTACTGTGCAGCTGGCAATCGCAGATGCTCCTCCCTTTCCCTGCATCCTCCCCCCCCCCCCCCCCCCCCCCCCAGCAAAGTGAGTTTAAGAAAGCAGATGAAAAGCATGTGATTGACACAGCACAAGCAACAGGATAACAGCATTTCAGTGCCTCATGCCTAGGTTTTAGCCAGGAATGGATAAATTGGTATGGCTAAAATAAGAACCTAACAGAATTTATATGGCCAAATTAAAAACAAGGATAGTTACAAAACCCCCTTGAGAGCTACACTTTAAAACCCAACAGAGACCATTTGAGGGCTTTCTTTTTTTTTTTTTTGGTGTCACCCATCTGTGCTCTGGAGTCCCAGCCTGGATGGCAGCAGAAGCAGTGAATGAAGTTGGCAAAAGCTGTTCTAGGTAGTTCTCAGTGTGGCTAGAGGCCTGAAAGATGGGCAAATTCAGCAGACACCTGGCCTCAAGGTTTCTTTACCATCTTTTTCATGTCCTTCCCCAAAAGCCCTGGTGAAGGGAGGATAAGGAGGCAGAAAGCTGGATGCTTATTGGCTTCAAAAATGATAGCTTTCAACCACTGCTGGCTTCAAAGGACAAAGCTCCTACTGCTCATATGTGAAGGATCCTTCCTCTCTGCCTCACATTTATACATGTATTTTATATATATATATAGTTGATAAACATTTTGTATGAAAATAAATATTTCATCTGTTTTTAAGGATCATTGTTGCTCTCTTCCATTCACCTGCTATAACAGTGTGTCTTTTTTTTTTTTTTTGTCCATGACAATCTTGTTCCCACTGTCTTTTTTTTTTTTTTTTTTTTTTTTTTTTTAACCCTGCAGACACCTTCTCCCCTGCCCCTAAGGGCAACTGAAAGCACTGCTTAGGCAGAGAAGTACCTTCTGCCATTCTCTCTCTCTTCTTTTTTTTCTTTTTTTTTTTTTTCCCCCCCACTTGCTAAATCCCAAGGTTTGGTTTATTATAGTGAAATTTATGAAGAACATGTTTCCCTTTACAGCACCTAAGCTTCTTGGTAGAACAAAGTATCCTTATCTTAAAAACATTTTTAAAAAGAATAAGGTTTTAACACCCTCTTCCAGTTCTCTCACTTAAGAAATATGTTTATAGATAGCACTATTTATATAGCTATAGGTATAGTTTTTATTTATTTTTATTACCAACCTAACATTTCAATTCGCAGCCATTGATGTAATTCATGACATACTCTTTTTCCTTAAAATGAAAAGGGTGTCTTTTTGGTCTGTTTTTTTTCTAAAATGTTTGTCAGATGATACAGGAGGCCTGAAACAGGTGGCAGGTTTTAAGCTCATACTGCCTGAAGACCACTAGAGACATGGGCTCTGTGAAACTTAGGGCAGCAAGCGAGTGAAAAAGCAGCCACGGCCCAGCTCAGGGCAGGAGTGTGCTAGGAAAACACTGTCATGCTATTTGGGTTTTCCTGGTCTTGTCATTCGTTTGGCTTTTGTTTTATTGTTCTCGTTTACTAAGGAGCCGGGTGTCATCTTTGTTGAGCACAGCAAGTGCCAGTGGGTTACAGTAACCAGCTGTGTGCCTCCTCCGTGAGGACATGGATTTCGGGAGGTTAGGGCGGGTTGGTGGGTTGATGCCAAGTGGGTGGGGGGCTCATAGGGAGGGACAAGGCTCCTTTCCCTTTTGCAAACTTGTGTGGTTTAAGAACGAACCCAGCCTGGTAACATAATGCTTAGAAACCTCTCAGAGACATCTCATGCCTTGAGGCATCCTGCTTGCACCAGTACGTGAGCCCAACACATTATTGACATGAATTCATTTTCACTTGCAAGACCAGGGACTGCTCCACTGCCCTTGCAGCTGAGCAGCTACACCACCACTGTGACCACAAGGAACGTGTGCTAGTTTCCTGGGGCCCCTTTTCTTCCCCACATGGCAGGCTAGTTCGGTGTGTCTGTTTATTTCTTTATCTTTTGTAAAGTAACATAATTTTCTCTCCCTGCAGTACCACAAGCTCAAAGTTAATTATACAAAGAGAAATGCCATAGTCAAAATATACATGATACATATTATAGTAGAGGGTTGGGGGTTTCTTTTCCTTCCTTTTTTCTTAGCCCTGGCAGGTGAGTGAGATGCTACATGCTCCAGCCTCCGTCACTGAATTTTTCTCTCTGTGTACATGTGTATATATGCTTGTATTAAAAATATACCAGTCTTGTGATGGTCTCAAAAAAGAAAGAAATGGAAGGAGGAGGGAAGAAATGGTAATAGTGAAGTTCTTTGACTGTGTCACTGTTTTTTTGTGGCTTCAAAAAAACACACACATTCAATTCCAGCACTGATGGCAGCTTGAAGCTTTGGATTTTAAATTTTTAACATCTTTACCTTAAAGTAATAAAAAAAGAAAAAAAAATCAATATGCCCCCTCCCTAACCAAAAAGCAATAAGCAAAAGAAAAAAAAAAATTCCTGCTCAGATTTCTGCGATTCCCAAAGCGTAAAAAAAAGATTATGTATCCTTGCAGTGGAGGGGTTTTCAGGAAAAAAAGGAAGCAAGAACCTACAGAAGATGTGACCTTCAAAGATTTCGTCAAATGGGGTCAGTGGGTGGGTTTATTTTGTTTTGTTTTATTTGAACATTTGCCATTGTCGCATTCTTTGCTTTTGTTTGATTTTGGAAGGGTTTGCATGTTTTTGTTTTTTTGTTCATCTGTTCTATGCTGATTTTTGCCCTTCTCGATGCCCAGCTGTCCTACTCTCTGGGCAACAGCGGCA
Organism: Dromaius novaehollandiae; assembly: GCF_036370855.1. Lineage (NCBI taxonomy): Eukaryota > Metazoa > Chordata > Aves > Casuariiformes > Dromaiidae > Dromaius > Dromaius novaehollandiae. The sequence continues at coordinate 39,617,067 of NC_088102.1, forward strand.
CCTGACTGACAGCTGTCCCTTTGGGTGAAACCGCGCTTGAGGACTGGTGTCCAGTGAGGTAACGGAGGAGGGGGATGCCTTCCCCCGGCAGCACCGTCCTTCCACCGCCTAAAACCCCTTGATGTAGCAGTAGGCCTCCAGGGTGGCGAAGAGGATGTACAGTAGCCACAGGCTCACGAAGAGCAACGTTGTGGCCAGTTTGCAGCCCCGGGGGCCGCCCAGCTCCCCTCCGAGGTGCGGCCTCCGGCGGTAGAGCAGGACGCTGATGCAGATGAACGCGAAGATGGTGAAGAGGGTGACGGAGAAGGCCAGGGTGCCTGCCGACACCTGGAACTCCTGCCCCTGCGAGGCCCAGTAGATTGCCGCCACAGACCACGCCAGCCCAATGCCCAGGAAGACGTTGACTGCGTTGCTGCCTGTGACGTTGCCGATGGACGCGTCGGCGTAGACGTCCTGGATGGCTGCTGCTTTGCTGGCGAAAGTGTCTAGCGATGGGGAGAGGGAAGGAGAAACAGTTATCGGCAACTCAGGGAGGAGGGCCCGCGGCAGGGTTCATGGTGAGACAACCCATGTCACTGGGTTGGGCCCAACAGGAAAAAATGGCCAACCCTTCACTTTGAGGAGTTCAAAGTGTGATACTGGAAAAGGCTGAGGAAAGGGCCTGAACCCATGTTTTGCACAGCCTTCTCTAGTGGGCAAGTCCCGGGCAGCCAGCTGTTGCTCCGGGTCCATCTCTGGCTGAGGTTCCTGTCCCGGGCATGCCCTCCCGGAGCTCGCCACCAGCACCATGCACCTCAGTGGCTCACCTCCCCCACGACGTGGCCAGGACCCCTTGCCAACACCGAGCAGGGATGAATGCTCGGAGGCAGGTGCAGACCTTGCCCATGAACCAGGAGTCACTTCTCAGCCTAACCCGTGTCCCAGCTAAAGGGCTGCTTCCCAGAGAGCTTCTCCGGGAGGCAGGAGAGCAAGACGAAAGGGGAGCCCAGACCCAAGCTTTGCTGTAACCTTGTATCTCAGATGAGGAGGGTGACATGAACCGCAGGGGGCAGACAAGTGAAGAGAAAAAGATGAGATAGCCTCTTCCGAAGCATGAGGGATGCCTCCAGCAGGGTTACATTAAGTGGGCTCAGGTAGCTGCTCCCCAGCTGCAGAGGACTTGTGCTGGGGCATCCATCAGTGCTGGCACCTGGGGGCAGCCTCTGCAACCTTGGGGGTATGGGGCTGCCTGTGCAGAGGGCCAGGACACAGCCAGTGGGGCAGCTGCAGAGAGCAGGAGGCCTGGGCTTCGCGTGCTGCCGGCTTACACAGCCTCCTCAGCACGCTGGCCTTGCATCACTTGGTAGGCTCGTGAGGAAGCTCAGTCAGCAGGCCCCGAGCCCCCACCGCCGAGGGGGCTTGTGGGGCATGGGGAAGGCAACTTCCTTCCCAGCCCCACACCTTCCCCTGCGGCCTCCTCACCTGGTACAGAGGTGCCGAAGGCTACAAACACAACGGCGGTCACCGAGTCCTTGAGGCCGATGGTGCAGCCAAAGTGGGAGGCGAGGTCTCCGATGACCGCGGTGAGCATGCCGATGATCAGGATGGAGACGACGAAGCAGGCCCAGCCGTTGCAGTACTCTGTGGGGGGCACGCAGGCAAACAGCACCTTCCAGAAGACAGTCAGGAAGTGCATCACATAGTCGAAACAGGATGGCAGACGCTCCTCACCGGACTCATCCTCGTCTTCATCACCCGCTGCAAACAACGTGAAAGGAGAGGGCCGGCTCTCATGACGGGGCTCCTGCGAGGCTGCCCGTCCTGTGTGCCAGCCGATGTCTGAGCCAGTAGGTGCAAGATGTCCTTCACAGGAGCGGGCTGCACCTTGTGCATGGCTCCCCTGCTGCTGGGCTGCCGACCCTGCTGCTCCCTTAGGGGCCTTCGGAAAGGCTGGTGCTGAGCCACACCAGTGCCACGTTGCTTTTCACAGCAGCCTCTGAGCTGCAGTCGAGCAATGAGCTTGTGAGCGGGGCTCTGTGTGCAGCTGCAGCCATCGGCAGCAGCTGCGGGGGCTCAGCGGGGAGCCAGCCACTGCGCCGTGGCCTCCACCACCCCAGCGACGCGGGCACTGGGAGCTCACCGCCAACCCTCCCAAGCACTGGTACCTGCTGCCTGACGGGGACCATGCTCACAAGCCTCCCCTACTCCGTGGCCACTCACCGCTCCCGTGTCCCAGCTGCCCACCGGGACACATCCAAGCCCGGCCTGGCCCGCACAGCTGGACCCCGAGGTCCTGGGCCCTGATGTGGTGCTAGCTGCTAGGAAGTGGATTGGAAAACAGAGCTGTCTCCTCTTGTCCTAATGTTATCCTAGTACCAGTACCCAGAGGATATGACCATATTTATCACCGCAGCAACCCAACCCCTATCCTGAAAACAGTGAAGGCCAGTCAGGCATGCCTGTTTCCCCTTTCCCAGAAGACAAAGAAAAGCAAGTATCTGAAATCAAAAGGCAGGTCTTCTTAAAAGGTTAAAACCACAGGCAGTTATGCAGTATATAATCAACCTGTGCAACTCACTGATGATTGGCATCATAAAGTCACACAGGTAAGCGAAATTTGGGGGGGGGAAATAGTAGAAGGTTACAGAGTTGAGTGTAATGACCGCAATTAGGAAAACTGGAATGACACAGTCTCTTGGTCCTAACTCCAGAGTACGGGCTGATCAACAGCGAGGCCCCAGCAAAACCCTCATCTGTATGAGGGTATAATGAGCAGCTGGGCAGTCCCTTGGAGAGGCTCCCTCCTTAACTCAGTGCACCAAGTCACCCCCCAAGGCTAGATGTCCTGCTGGTTGTATTCAGATGTCTGAAGCTCTGCAGCGAGGCCAGTCTCTTCTGTACAGAGATTTCCCACTCAGCTCCTCCCCAGGTCTTTTTTTTCTCAGAACAAAACCGAATCACAAAATAGCGCTAATGAGAGAGGATTGAGCTCATGTGGGTTTGTTTCTGCCTGTCCCAGTGTGAGTGGGCCTGCTCTGTGCAAGGGTTCCTACCTTTGTGGCTCAGCCCCTTGATGGGACCCTGCACAGAGCAGCAGCACAGGTCCCAGTTAGAAACCCAGAGGTTGCTTTGAGCAAGCTTTTGAATGGGAAAGGCTAGAAAATCAGGTGCAGAAAGTCGAGGGACGCTTCCTGTCACATTTCAAACAATGAGAAGAGGAGAAATGCGGATTTTGGAAGGGTGGATACCAGACAAAGAAAATAAAACAGAGAAAGAGAAAGCAGAAAGGAACTACAGGGTAGTGGGATGGCAAAGGAGAGAGGAGAGAGAAACAGGCCTGGGAAAGAATATTGCCCTGAGGAAGGAATTACTGTTTCCATGGAGCCAGTTTCACTTTACTGCTAGAAAGAAGAAATCCAAATACCCCGTGTCTCTTCTTTCATGTCAGAAGCAGCCTTCGTGGCCACTGGCACAAGCTGAGCTCCAGCTCAGCTGCCTGCCTGCTTACTGCACTTATGGCTGGGTGAAAAACAGCCCTTCTTGGAAGATGCCAGACAATTAGAAAGAGGTCAACAAAGGTGCTGCAGAGCCTGAGTATCACTAACGGCCCGGACATCCCTAAAATGTCAGCTCTGAGGCTGCCTGGCTCTGAAAGCCATGAGCTTTCCCAGGCTGCCCGGACAACAGCTCGCAGGTCTCAGGGCCTTTCCGATGCCTCTGTAAGGCCTTGCTGTGTGTCAGAGCCTAGCACCTGAGCCCCAGCAGGACACCCCACAAGGCAGGGCCAGTCTGGAAAACTTCTAGCAGCAGGAGATATTTAAAAAGGGCAACATCAGGCACACCAACATCCAGCATCGTGACCAACGACAGGATTCTGTGGTCTGCGTTGGTTATTAGATCACTAAAGCAGAAGGAGCAAAGCCTGTACAAGTAATGTGTCTGGAAACCAGCCTTCAGGGAATGGTTTTTCCAGTCATGCTCTCCTGAGCTCCCTATCTGCAAAAGGCCAGCATATTTGGAGCTAATGAGGTCCTTGGACTGATTTAGCTGATGACCACCTCACATGCAACAGCTGAACATCACTGACCAGGCACATGCTCTCTCAGGTGGCTCCTGAGCCTAGACAGACCTAATCCCAGGCTGTGCATGCCTCTGGAGTTGCTGTTGCAGTCAGTGGGCTGTTGATCTCCCCCTCACCTGCACTGACAGTAATGGCCTCCATGAACTGGTCCCTCCAGGAATGTGTCCCTACAACCAGAGCCAGGTTTGTCTTCTTAATCAGCTTGTCCACGGTGCTCTGTCATGGGAACGAAGATGCGGAAGATTAAACCAGAGTATCAAACACCAGGTCTTAGCAGTCAAAGCTGACCTCACAAGTGCCTAGTGGAGGCCTCTTCCTTTCCCAAAGAGAGGTGCCACAGACACTCTCCTACCAGCCAGACGAGCACATGGCTGGATTCAGGCCCACCTTCACCATGGACAGGCTGTCCTATACCTCAGCCACAGTCTGCTTGTTTGGCACTGCTTACTCCCGACCAGGCTCTCACCTTCCGTCACCTCCACCTCACTGGAGACACCTTTGCTCCTGTCCTCTCCTGGAGGACCAACAGGAGGAGTCACTTGTCTTTCTCCCTTCACCTCTGTCTTCCACCAGCTACTTTCTTGTCATTTCTTGTAGGCTTCCCCCACCCTGTACTGCGTCAGATAGTCTTCCAGCTGCTCTTTTCCCATATATACTGCTACCCCTGCCTCCTTTGTCCAGCCCTCCATGACTGGTCTTCAATTACACAGGACTTTCCCTCCTTGGAGGAGCCGTGGGACAAGTACTGACCTTGAACTCATAGGACTCCTCAATGATGACTTCTAGTTTGGGATGCTCGCCAAGTATGGGTTTGCCCATCTCTGCAATCCTCTTGGCTTCCTCCTCTTCAACCGTTAGCTTCCTGTCGGCCACTTCTGTGAAAGCAAGGTCAACGCTAAGCTGCAGAGAGCATCTCTCAAGCTCTACGGAAACACCATGGCGGGCCTTCCCTGGACAGCCTGAGGACAAGGCCTTGTGCAATCCCTTCACAACTTGCTAAGTTCACACAGAGATTTGGGTGACTGTGGTGGGATGTCAGACTACAGAAAATAATGGACAAAGATTTCCGTATATCAGTTAATCACCAAGAACATATGGTTGTGATTAAAAAAGAAAACACGTTTCTTCAGTCTGCATTGGAGCTCTTTACTTGGATGACATACACCCTCCCATCATCCCAGCAGCAGCCACATCTTCGGTAAGACTGAAGTATCTTTTCTTTCTACCATTTGGCACAAGCATCTTTTAAGACAGCTTAGCTTTAACGTTCTGGTATGTTTTCTGGTTTCAAATGAAAAAAGAGATAGAATCTTTTTATTTCTCTTTGATTAGAAAATCACCATTGGCACTCTGTGCTATTCAATGCTTTATCTAACTTTCAGATATACATATACAGTCACAACCACACACGTGCACACATATCTGTGTGTATGTGTGTATATATATATATATATATATATTTGTATACCTACATACACATGCACACAAACACACTTCATTCTTTCATTCTGCAGTGGAACTACTTTTTGCCTCACTGTGCATTTCCTGTGAGACTCCTATCATTTGGAAAAAACGAGCAGGAAGAAATAAGCCAGGGACCAAGTGGATTTTTGTCTGCACATTACTGGATGTTTAATTTTTTCTGGAAGAAAGGTAAGTTTCCTAGGCTGGTATAAGCTCACTTTGAGGCAGTGGAGGTGTCCTACAGGGCTGCCCATGAGGTGCAGCATGCAGAGACAAACCCCTTGGCAGACTCACCTTGCTGATGCCCAGGGCAAACACAGCAAGGTGCCCGTGGACATTCTGGTTACCTGGACAGGAGGGAGTACCCAGGAGGAAGGGTACTGGCCATGACGAATATCTCCTCTCCCACCCATACACCCAGGTGCAGGCATGTACCAAGAGGACAGGGGTGAGAACAGCACTCACAGAGTGTTCTGCAAATGAAGGTTGGACATGTCATCTTTGCATCCCTGTTCTTTGCCTTCCCACTGGGTTTTGTACCATCACACAGGAAAACAACTGTTTCAGAAGAACATAAATATCAGATCTCAAGGGCAAATGCATTTACTCATGTTCAAGTGCTCTTCTGGCCTGACTCCACAGATACAGGTTCCATGAAGCTGGGGATGTGTGTATAAGGCAGTGAAGATCAATATGAGAAACCTGCTCTCTAAAATGAAATAAATACAACGGCTACCTGATGAAGAGAGCCCAAAGCACAGGAAGGCAAGTTTGAAGAGAGGAGTATCTCATCTACAGATATTCTGCACACACTTCTGTGCCAGATGTCTGAAGTGTGAACAAGTTTTGAGGGTTGGGTGCTGTAAGAAAACATCCCGCTGGTGTCCTGAAACCACACAGTATGGCACAGCACAGCCTCCCACCAATGGGAGGGTCATTGCTAATGTCCAGGTGAAACAGTAGGTCAGTGAGCAGATGCAGCAAGACTGTGGGACTGGAGAGGGAACTGGCTGAAGCATCTTGGTTCCTAATTTTGCATTTAACTTGAGGAGAGCAACTAGACAGGGATGGATTTTGCTTCAGAGAGTCGTTCTTGCTGGGACAAAGCAGAAACCTCACAGCAGGTGGAGGCACTAGCAGAGAAACCAAGAGCGCCTTCAGGGACAGTACTAGCAAACCAGAAAAGGAAGGGCTTGAAGTAGACAGAAGTGCTTCAGGAACAGGTATTTGCCCAGGTGGAAAAGATTCACTAGGCTAGTATAAGGCTGAGAATTCATTACCTGAATGGTATCACCCAGCCCAAGCTGCCTTCTGCCAGTCAGTCAGTAGCTGACCACAAATGGCTTGCAGAGGCAACAAAGTGACCTGCCAGCAGCTGAAGATTGTGCCACTGGTCGCTGACACAGAGGTAGTCCTGTGTAGGGGGAAGGTCACGGGTATGGCAGGATGTAGGCTGTGGGTACCACCACTACTCTTTTCCCAAGACTCGGGATGATGCTGCAAGGAGTATGTATCAGCAGCTACCTGCTGGGACAGAGATCCCTCCCTGTGCTGGAGGCAGCTGCGAATCAGTGAGGACTCTCCTCTTTTATTCATAATGATTGGGAATGTGAAGATCTTTGTGCTTACAAAGAAAAACATCTAGGGAATGAAGATGCGAGTCAATACCTGTGCTAGGCTTTCTGAAAAGAAGGAAGCTGGGTTTCCCCTGACTTCCTTGTGTCTGACCAGTTTGGGCTGCCAAATTGCAGCACACCACCCAGTTAAGCCTGCATGGGAGCTCTGCAGAAAGAGGGGATGTAGTACAAATGAAGAGCATCTTGTTCTGGCTGAGCAATGAGTCATATGTTATCCAAGGTTTCCTGCAGAGTTTACAAACACCACAGGTAATGCCTCAGATGTCATTAGGTACCTCTGGATTGCTACGGAGTCCAGCAATCCTGTGTGGACTCCAGCCTATCTCGTACTCCTCACCAAAAATCATACAGAAATTGCAAACCGTGCATGGAGTCTATTTATAAACTCTGCTTTCCTCATCAGCCCTGCTAGATTGATTACAAAGACTGTAAACCTTGTAAGACCTGCAGAGTTTATAAAATGTATGAGAACTGCTATGGCACGTGACATTACTATAACCCATCACAGAAGCAGAAACAACTACATCCATCATTTGAAATCAATGAAGTTCATCAAAATCATCACTGCCTAGCCCAAACACAGTGTACTCTGGATCTGGAATCCCCCAAAGTTTACAAATGCTGACAGAGGAACAGCAGCACCTGGAGAAAAAGATGGCAGCAACTAGGCAATGCAGAATGTGAGAGACGTGAAGGACGACTGCAGGCAAAGGCCAGGTGACCCAAGGGGAAGAGACAGCTAAGCTGGAGAACTGCAGAAACAGGAGTGAACCTGGAACAAAATGTTCTGTATCGTGCTATATTTGGAGGCATGAACTGATGATCATCAAGAACAAGATTCAAGTTACTTTTATCCACTTAAGGAGGGATTTAGATGAAATCTACATCTCTTTTTCCAAGACAGAGATCTAGAAAGTCCTGTCTCTGCCTCTGTCTATACCTGGAAGATCACAAGGTGTATACGTCGTTAAAAATGCAGGTGCTTACACACCAGAACCCCAGCCTTACAACATATGTCACTTGCTCCTATCTGAGATATACCATTACCTGAAGCTCAGGTGACGAGGCGCTTAGAGCGCTGCAATGGCCCAGTTTGGCAGACAGCTCAAGAGCATGCTGACATGTCCTGACAGCACTGAGCTGTGGGAAAAGCACAGCAGTTATCCCAACAAGGTTGCAAAGCCCAAACTCAGGGACAATCTGGCTTACTAAAACCTTCACTGAGAAGTAACTGCATCAGAAAAACCACGGGTCATAGCTGGCAGCACAGTTCCTTGGGCTCTTGCCCACTAACTGCTGCTGCATAATGTAGAAACCAAATGTCTGGGATCAGAGGAGATTCCCAGAAAAATGGGAATATCTGATAGAATTTCCTTGGCTTTACAAATCCAGGAGAAGCCCTAGGACAAAATCTCAGTCCCTGCATAACTTTAACTGATTCGTCTTTGACATCGTAAGACAACGCAGGGCTTCACACAAATATTAGCCAGTTAGGAAAGTCTGATCTTCACATGCTTCCATAAGTATACACATTACAGAATATATTTTCCTCCCCATAGTGAGCACTGTCAAATAAGGATTTAGCTCAGATCCTACCTTATTCATGCTGTTTTATGTACCTGTGCCAGACAGGAAAATGTGAGATCTGAAGTTCTCCTCTGAAGTGCAAGAGCTTGCTCAGTTTCTTCTGACTGTGTGCCTGAGGTTGTCACACAGACTACACCAGAATACCTCTGTGTCAGTCACCAGCAGCAAGATCTTCAGCTGTTGGCAGGTCACTTTGTTGGCTCTTCAAGCCACTTGTGGATCAGCTACTGATTTGATGAAAATGGAAAATACGTGCCAGGCAGCTCTTAGGAGAGAGTAAAGCAATCAGCACTCCCACATCCAGCAATGGAAACAGAGCTCTGGCTGCCCCAGTCGGACACAGTGGTAACAGTTGGCATGGCCGTGGCAGCACTAGTGAAGAGGTCATCTAGAAAGCCGACCTGACTTCTGGCAAGCTTGCATAGCAACTGTGGGATTGGGCACTCAACCACACTAAAGGTGTTTGTACTTACCACTGCACCAAATGGCTGTGGGACTTGGACTATTTCAGAGGGCACCTTGTTAGCTGAAGACGTGCCACCAGAGGCATCCCTGGGCCCTACGCCACACAAGCTGAAGTGACAAGCTGACCAGTGATGGAGTCCAGCAGCCTGCTGACAGCATGCCTACCAAGACATTAATAATGGAGGCCCTGCTGTCATCAGGCAGTGCTTGCACGGGGAACTGGAGCGCAGAGACAAGAAACATGTTTGCCCAAGAATGTACATCAAGGATGTCCTATGGGGGCAGTTGATTGACTACTACTCCCAGGCTAAGTCTGTCAAATTTTAGCTGCAAACAAGCTGCAGGGGAACAGGCATAGGCAACACGTCTAAAAGTCCTGCCTGCCCATTTTGATGGTGGTGAGCTCAGAAGGGTGTCTCACAGAAACGCTAACAGAAGAAGCTTAAAAATAATAAATAATAGAAAGAGTTAATTCCTGAATGATTCATAAAGAAGGTGGTTACATTTGTAAACGTGCAACAGGAAAGAGAACCTGCCAAGCAAAGTACAGAAACCTAACAAACTTCAAAGGTGACTCTGAAAACATTTAATCTATCCTTGTATTTTCACTGTCTCTGTCCTAAAGTAAGAGCCAAACATAATTTTATAAGAGTCACATATCAATTTTGTACTATAGCTTACTTGATGCACTCATGCAAGTGATGCACAGATGCCACATGCCAGGCTGCTGATTCTCCTCTGAAGATAAATGAGTGGCATTTGTGGTAATAAGGACAAGCTATGACCTTAGAGGTCCAGTTAACATGTCTCTCCCCATGCAATCAAGGTAAAGAGCTAAGCACTTCCAAAGAGGAATACAAAGCAGCTGCATGAATCTGCTACCTCTTCCCACTTACTGTACAGGGAACTGTGAACACCGTAGCACGAATCAGTACCAGCCTCGGCAAAACACTGGCCTCTCCCTGCATCAGGCCTACATGCTGGCTCTATCTGTTCCCACAGGATTTTGAGTACTGAGTTGAGTGCTGTGTGTAGAGAGCCAACAGCTGAGAGATAACAAACCCTTGCAACATCCCAGTGACAGAGCACACAACAGAGAAGGGGACAGCTGGGTTGCAAGGTCCTTGCCTCATGGTTACATCTGTACTAATAAACTGAACAAGGCCAGGATATGGGCTCAGGCACTGGCCTGCAATCTTCTAGGCTACTAATTGTTAGAAAGCTCCCGGCAGAGTTTTGGCTGGTAGCACTCTCCCAACCAATACCCACACCTGGTTTGGAGGCTAGCACAGTGTAGGGAGCCCTTCCCAGAGAGCAGCAGCAATAAGGCCCTCCATTTTGGAGACAGCAGAGGAAGCCTACCTGTATGGAAGCAGTCAGTGCCCTGCTGCTTACCCTTAGGACCAGAGGACACTTCCTGGCCTGTTTTATTTGTTGTACAGATGTCATAAAGGTTGATCCCACACTGACTACTTTTCCCAAACACCATACTCTCTGGTGATATTGAGTATGTCATGACCTGTCCCACTTGCACAGAGAAATGCAGGGGATGTGAGGGCAGGCAGAGACCCACCAAAAAGGAAGCTGACTCTGCAACCTGCTGCATGGGATGCCCTTAGGGAGAAAGAAACTCTTGTTCCTGCTCCTGGTTTCCTCATTCATTTCTCTACATCTCATTTCTCTCTTTGCTACAGAATGGCATTGCTGTGGTGCATTCTTGGGCCGGTGGGCCCGGACCAGTGTAGCCAGGAAGGACAAAAGTCTCCCGCACTGCTCTCAGTGCAGATCCCTGAAGCCTGTGAGAAGTCAGAGGTGTCTCTCATCTGCAGATGTTGAGAGGTCATGAATTAGCTGTCCCTAACCCCAAAGTCTCCTAAAAGGTCTGAAGTGCTAGACGAGTGCTTAGAAACATATGTCCTGTATAATTATGTACAAGATAGAGAACTCACCCAGGAAAGCATGGACTTGGGCTTGACTCCTCATCAATTTGAGATTTAAACTGACAGCTCCTGCCTTTCAGGAAAGCACTTCAGCCAGCAGGCACAGCGCACAAGCTTGCACTCACAACTGCAAGATGGTGCTGTCTTTGCAGAAAATGTGGGACATGCTCTCATGTGGACTGCTCTGACTGGAGGCCCCTGAACTTGTGAGGAAATGGGTGTAGAGATGGGGTGCTAGGGGGGGTCCTCCAGGAAGCAGAGACCGGGTATCAGTAAGGTACTTCTGCTCTGCCCTACCCACATCTATCCAGGTGTGTTAGGCATTGAAGAAGACTATCAAGAGCTGTGATACATAAATGAAAAGCGGGAGGGTGGGGCGGGGGGGGGGGGGGGGAGAAAAGACAGAGTTTTAATTTGGAAGGTCAGGTCTGTCAAGGTGAATGCTGCCAAACTGCAGCTTAATTATTAACTAGCCCTGATTTCTGTTTTTATCAGCATCAGTACCTACCTTTCAATGCAGATTGCACCCTGGACTTCCAGCTGTCAACCCCAATTAAGCCTGATAAGGTCTGGAGATGCCAGGCAAGAAAGGGAGCTAGCCAGGGCCTCCTGGGCTGCCTCCACCTCCTCCCTGGAAAGGGGAAGGTGGGGAAGGAGGAGTCCCCAACACCCTTCTAGCGCTGGAACGTAGGTATGTGCTAGCATTGGCGCTAACAATGCACCTACACCACAGCAGCACGCCCAGTTTGCTAAGGCTAGGCAAGCAGGGCCTGCTGTGCCAGGTCCTGGTAAATATATTCTGCTCCTCATCCCAGGTGGCTCACGGATCAGAGAGGAGATGTTACAAGTAGGGGAGAAGAACAGGTCTGATAAGATCAAAGGTTGGATGGGAGAGATGAGAAAGACCTAGCCTGTAGCAACGGCCACATTTCACATGTTCTAGGTGCCGGACCCAACACTTCGTTGCAGGAAGTGACGAGAGGTTTCTGGTTAAATCACTCTGTGCTCTGATTCTGAGTTATTCTGTCCTATCCAGAGCTAATTGAGACAGGCAGGGTAGGACAGGCAAAGGGGGGTCAGCAGCACCCAGTCATAGCTCTGCCACTGACATGCTCTGCAACTGTGGTCATGTCCCCTTCTTGCTCATTCCTCAGCTTCCTCATCCACATAATGAGGATGACTCTTCCTCCTGCAGGGGCATCCTGAGAGTTAATTCACTGCTATTTGCAAAACGCTTTCAGATTTACATGTGACAGGTAGTTTCTTGGGATCAAACTACTGTAAGGAGGCCCTTCCTTGGTATTTCTTCCAGAGGAGAGGGGAAAACAGAGCAGCGTTCACACATAATGTATTGCTCCTGGAAGGTACTGCATGAATGCTTGCTAGCTCAAACGCCTTCAGATTGGGTGAAACCAAATGGGAACTGGACGTTGCCTGTGGCCCCCCTGACACATCATAAATCAAAGTTAGATAAAGATCATTTCTGTGGGGCTAATCTGGCCACCATACCTTTTGTGCACAAGCAGACAACGGGAAGGCCCCATAATACTGCTAGAGAGGTAGATACCTATCACCTAGGAAATGCTGCAAGATTACCAAACAGCCACAGACCAGTTTGTATTCTCTGTCACTTGCTGAATAAATTGGATTAAAACCAGCAATGTATTCATGCAAGTCTGCTACGGAGGCCATTTCCTACCCCCTGAGCTATCCATTTCTAGAGTGGGCATGTATCTGCATGAAGGTCACCCCTTCTGGGGACTGCGCTGCTAGGACAAAATTAAAACGACAATTAAAATGGGATTTTTGTTGCAGCTCAATAAAATACAATCCCAGCTAAACAAAGTAAATATTGAGCATGAATGAGTTCTTCTCTCCAGAGTGCTGTCAATCCATCAGTCACAACTGGGGAAGACTGCTGGCTAAAAGACACTCTGGCTTTTGAGGTTAGCATATTGATATGCCCTTTAATGAAACACATGCACACCCACAAGCACCAACAGTCTGTGCTGTTTTCTAAACAGGGAGGAATCTGCTTACTTAGCCCCGAAAGCTATTTTTGAGGCGTGATACATTCAGTATACATGCTCAGTGTCCTTAACACCAGCTGGGAAACTCTACACGTTCAGGACAGCTAATGTACGGCTAAAACACAGGACTGGGAATTGTGCATAATTTCACTCCTGGCTCTACCTCAAGATTATTGTTGACACAACCGTCCCCAACAGGGCAGTTAACTGGCATTTTTGCTTCAAAGAAAGGGCTGCTTAGACAAGAGATGGGTTTTAGCTTGGGTCCATCTATATGTCTGCGGTGTAGTCAAGGTCTGAGGGCTCCCACGAAGAGGATGGTCTAGTGGCACAACCCGGGGCTGCACTGTGGCTGGCCACAGGCTGCTGAGGTGCCAGACATGGGGCAAACGCCACAGGGCCATGCTCTGCATCGGGGGTGGGAGAGAGAAGAAATCTGGGTTGTAAGGGCTACTGGCTCCTAGGGGCCATGTGGCAGATGTGAAACGCATGTGCACATGTGTGTGTGAAGATGCATGCACGTGCCACTGTCCAAAACACTGGAGAAACTGGAGACTTCTAGAGAGACTCCAAAGGTGGCGCTGGGACAGAGCAAAGGTGTCACCCTGGTGAGGAGCCAGGTCTGAGAGAGGCAGCCAAAGGGAAACGGGGCATTGCCCAGGAAAAGGTTGTGTGAGATGCTCCCAGCAGGGAGGGATGAGGAGAGGGACTGACAGATTCCACTGAAATGTTCAATAGTGCAGTTTTTGCAAAGATTCCTGCATTTCTGTGTAATCTAAATCTAACATGACAGAGACTAAATGAGAACGTCACTTCCATCTCCGCTTATTAGCCGTGATTGCTGCTGAGTGACACTCCAACACGTGTTTCTGCGGTGGGATGGCACACATGGCCTTGCTAGCATTTGGACTGGCTGCTGGCTTTAATGGTGCGCCCAGCCTGAGCGCTGCAAGCCCAAGCCACAGGCCAACCACACGCCGTTGGGCAGGTAGGGCACTCCAACCAGCCTGGCCAAGGGGGTGGTAGGAGGGGACTCGCATGCCGGGGACCTTCCCCCTTCCTCACAGGCAGAGATATGGCCTTTTGTTTTTTAACTGAAAAGGGACTTTCTATAGCTGTGATCACATTACCAATAATACCTGCCAGAAGCAATCAGTCTGGATCACAACAGAGAGCGAAAATTATATTATTCTAATACAAATTATTTGGTTCCTGAGGTTCTGATCAAATTAGGCAGATACTGAATTAAAGCAATGAAATTACTGTAAAGAAGGCTGTGCTCGACTTAATTTCAGTCCTCCTGGACCTGAAGAAGTAACAAAGGAAAACGTCTAAAGTGGTCAGTGGAGTTTTCCATAAATACCCTAAGTATTTGGGGAACCTGGGACTTCTGCCTGCCACTAGCAATTTCCTAATTAGCCCAATACACTGTGGGCTCAAGCCATCCTCTGGACAGCAGATTTAGCATACTCCTTAAAAGCAGCAGAAACTGAAGCCTGCACAGCAGAGATACTGTTCCTTTGATTTGCAGCACAGCTCAAGCATATGAACATACATGACCAGTGCCTTAATTTCATGTAGAGCAAAGACTTGCAGTAAACTCTGTGGCCTATGGAGACCCAAAGGGTTACAGAGCTCTTGTAAGGGGGCTTCTGAAGCTGGAGCTCAGCCTGCAAACAGCACTGCTGCCTCATCATTGCAGCCCAGCGCAGGACCCAGAACTTCTAAATTTGAGGGGGTTTTTTCAATGCTACTTACAGACCTGCCAGATTCAACCTCCTCTCTGTGCCCTGCATACTGGGTCTTATCTTTTGACAAATGTTTCTTTAGTGTAAATTCAACTATAATCATATCTGGAACTGGAGGAAGAAGAAAAATACAGGAGGCATAAATCATACCGCAACGTGATCAAGAGAGACCAGAATAATGGGGATTTCAGGAAATGAAGGAGGATTTAGTATTAATAAATGTAAAATCCTGCCACATGGAAAGGAATTGAAGAGTGTTGAGCCAGTGCTGAGGGTGAGGAGGGAAATGGTGTTTATTTTCACCACGTCCTCATAATACTGCCCTCACACTGGGCACACTTCTGTGTGCCCTTGCCCCTCAGATGGAAAGGGCATGAAAAATATTTAAGTGTGTTGCCGGAGCACAGCAACGAGCTATGCCTAGGGGTGAGACTGCTACCAGACTCCTAAATGGGAAGAGGCAGGCCTGGCCCTGCACTGCACTGTACAGTGCTGTCACGAACACCCTGCCCCACTCAGATGGCTGAGAAACTTCCACTCTCACCTGATGCAGGTAATGTCACATCCATGCCCCAGGAGGGGCTCCTGGAGTGCCGCCACGCCAGTCCCAGCACCACCCGCCCGGGGTGACAGGTACCACTGTCTCCTGCAAATTTTGCAGTAAACCCCTGCAGCTCCTGGGTGCTTCAGGACAACCAAAGCACCAGAGCTGCCTGAAGAGAGATAGTAAAGTGATTACCCCAAATTAGCCCAAACTACATGTTCTGTTTTGCAATCCTGGTTAGGTCATTTCCCCAAACTGTGGCAAAATTCTGGGATTTGAGGAAGGCTTATACATATCAATCACTTTGATGTTCTTAATACATTGTTCTTAAATAGTTCCTGCAGACATTAATACCTTGAGCTGGGATTGTCCCTCACTACTGCAACAGAACAAATACAAACATAGAGGGCCTGACTGGAGAGGATGAAAACAGAGTCAAAGCAGGTAGAGGAAAAGAGAAGAGCAGTCTTACCTTGAGTGAGCAGTAGAGCTGTGGGGAAAGAAAAAAGAAAGACAGGAAGAAAGAAGAAAACAAGGAAAAAGTTAATATCCCATTGGGAAGAGCTGTAAAAGCTGTTTTGCAGATGGCAACTTTCAATGAGCAATGAATGTGGCTTAATGCAGTGTGTGAGCTCTCTGTAGCCACATGCTAGGTGCAGGTTGGTGAGCAGGCCCAGTAGCAGCAAGATGGAAATGAGGCTGGAGAGAACAGGTGAGCACTAGGGCTCTGGGTCCCAAAAGTATCCCCCTGTCCCCATGAGCAAAGGCAGAGGGATGGTATGTGGGAGGGGAGTAGCAGGGAGGGGAAGGGAAAAGTGTGGGGAGACAGTCACACTTGCCATCAGGGCCTGACATGACCTGACCCAAAGGCACTGGAGGTGTCCCTGCTTCAGGCAGGAATTCGTGGCTGTGGAGGGAAGGCTTGGCAAAACCAGGGCGGGTCTTGGTAAACCGATGCAGTGTTGCTACTCACTCATGTGGCCAAGAAGAGAGAGGAAGGCCAAGGATGATGGGGAGCTCATCAAGAACCTCATTGGGGGGAGGTATTTATAAAGCGGGTGCTGGCCTCAGGACCAGTGTGAAACAGAGCAGGGGATAATGCTGCCATGCACCATCCCCAGGACTCCCCAGGGATGTCCTGACTCGCCTGGGTCTACCCTGCATCCCACAGGTATCATTCACAGAGATTCAGGGTGCCAAGTTGGAGTACAGGCAAGCATAAGGCATCACCGCTTTGAGTCTTCACAGGTCTCTCTGCTCCCAGTTGCATGTCTGCCTGACAATATTGCACGGACATGTGCTGTGCAATGTCATCACAGCAGGATGCAACTGCATGTACACAGTAAATGTAACTGCATGGTCCTGTGAGACCAGAATGTGAGTTGGGATGGAGGGAGGAGAAGGGGGAGAAGATCCTTGTAAGGAACAACCTTACTCTGACTTTCCATAAAGGCACTGCACAGCCCTCTGGCTGGCTTGGACAGTGGTTTCATGACCCTTTTCTGCCTTGATTTCCCCGGTCCCCAAAAATGTCACAAAGAAACATCCTGCTGGATTCTTCTTAGGTGATATCCCTAGAAAGCCACAGGCTACATCCAAGTTTCGAACTAACCATAATAGAGTCTGCATAAGGTATCACACAGCAAAAAAAATCAAACTTTCTTGGAGAAAGGCTAAGCACCAGTTCTGTGCCTTAGCTTTGACTTTTACCTGTCCTTCAAACAGCAAACTGGTCTCTCAAGACTTGCTTGCATGCTATGATGGTATTGTAATTACTAACACTTATTATCATGCACTTACAGTCTCAGAAGCTCAAAACTCTGTACAAAGACTGAGTCAGTATTAACATCCCCATTTGACAGATGGTGAAACAAGCAAAGAGAGGCTAAAGGGAACATTTTGCAAACTCAGAAGTGGGCTAGATTCCAAGAGTGCTAATTTACCAAGACTTGACGGTTCAGGCCTCTGAAAAGCAGGCACTTTTACAGAGGTACCTAATTTTATCTATGCTGGTTTGAAAGTGATTTCCTAAACAATTCATCAAAGGTCACATAGCACATCAGTGGCAGAGCCAAGAAAAGTAATCCTGAGTCCTGGTTCACAGTCTCTTCTGTGCTCTGTTAGACAACACTCATGGCCATACCTTTTCATTCAGACTGCAAAGAGGCATCAGACCAGTCAATATCTGCCACATGATCTGGCACTACGAAGAAAACACCAGTGGCCCTGCATATCACCCCCGAGACACTGTGGAGCCTGGCAGCAGTTCAGCAACCTTCTGTGTCTACATATATTAACGTGCATGTATATTTGGCAAAAGGAGGGCTACAAACAGGCAACAAGCCTCTGAACTCGCTGCATCTCTATTAGCATCTAGGAATTGTCTTAATGAATCTAACGATCACCTCAACTGAAAATACTGAAGGTACTCATGGGAACATACTTGTCCACATGTGCAGGTACTGGGTAGAGCGAAAGGAGATTGAAGGGAAGGGAAGATGAAGAGGCCGCTTGCTGAGCATCTCTAACGTTTCGGTCAATCCTTCTGAGAGTCAAGAATCTTTTGGGAATACAGTCATGAATAAATTCTGCAGCAAGTAGCACGGCCACAGAGCCAGGAGAAGCAACAGGGTATTTGCTCTGCCTATATAACCTCCTGCCCTCACACAGCTTTGCCAATAAGTTTCAGGTCTGCCACTGCTCCCTGTAGAGCTAATCTGGCTCTCCTTGTAGCTCTGTTCTATCACATCTCCATGCTTTCTTGTAACCTCTTTGCTCTCCCGTGGTCTTCTGGACCTCCAGACAACGTGGGAAAACTGAATTTACATTTTTGCAATTACAACCATTAGTACAATGTGTCGATTTGGTGTTCAAATTTAATATAATGAAATATTGCTGGGCCCCTAAGCTACAGTGGTCATTAAAAAAAAAATCACTCACTCCTCATGTATTTCAAAACTGTTATTCTAGAGCCCTGGGATTTGAGTTTATTTTTTTCCCAATTTCCTTTTGAGCCTGCAAAAGAAGTATTTTTCTCCCTTTCACTTATGCTATGATACATGAATATTTGAAGAAGCCTATAAAGCTATGAATGAAACATCAAGAATATGGCATGCAGAAAGCCAAGGGATTATTTTATCTTTATATTTCTGAGTGAATGTTGTGCATGCAAGCAAGAAAATGATTTCACAGACTAAAGCTTCCTTCCTGCACACGCATCTGCCAATATGCCCTTAGTCCTGACCTGTAATGTTTCCTGACAATACATCTGGGGATGCTGTACCTGCACCAGCCCCTCGCAATAGTCCCTGTGCTGTTCACATCCTACAAGCTTCCCTCTCCTGCCCCCAGCCCAGGCTCCCTCGCCTTGTCCTCAGGGTACGTCCTCTCCTCCATTCCTGCTCCTCAAGTCCCTGCTCTTGAGTGGCCAAGTCAGCTCACTTCAGCTCTGTAGCATGGCCTCATTGCTATTGGCATCTCTGGTAGTCTCAGAGGCTTGACAAGCATATTGTTATACGAAGTTGCTAAAATTAGCTCAGTATTCAAATCCAGAATAGCAATCCTATGTATCCCTTACCTAAACCTTGCACAGCGTGAGTGCAGACAAATACATGTACCTGCAGACAAGGCAAGTGACACTAACTCTGCTTTTCACCCGATTCTCAGGAGACGTGAAGCCTTGTCTTCCATACAAAAAGGCGGCAGTGGGCATTTTAAATGCTAAAAGCAGAAAGTATGTAGGAGTGATACACAGAAAAAAACATGCAAGCTCAGTGTGACTTCCAGTGTTGCTGCGAGTACCAAAAGGATGGATGTAACACATAAAGGTCTCCTATCTAAGCCTGGCCTCTGCATATTAATTAAGCCACTGCCTTGCAAGAACTAGTCTGTTAGCATGAAACACTGAACATGTTCACATACAAAATGCCAAATGCTGCCTCACTCATTCTTGATTAACACAGAAGGAAGTAGGAGCTGGTCACTGAAGATCGGGAACTCCAGAGGCACAAAGGGGTCTGCACAGGGCAGCCAGCAATGAAGGCATCGTCGCTACAGCTGCTGGGACGCTTCCCTCATACACACGCCTGCCTGGGCATCCCAGCTCAGCGCCAGGGGAAGAGGTGACGGCTGGTCAGACCCCCGGCAGAAGAGGGGGAAGTCGCCGCAGCGTATCCCTGTGGAGTGGCAGGGCTGCACCGGGAGAAAACAGCACCTCGCACCCGGGTGCTTCCCAGACGCAGCTTGGCTTTCACCTTTATGGAAGTTGCCTTCCTTGTGCTGCTCTGTGACACTGTATTTGGAGGGATCCCAGCATAAATTCTGGATCCCAGTTTCTCCTTTATTGGGGTTTCTCTGCCCTGCAGGTCTGTTTTCTAATTAGGCAAAGTCAAAATTGTATGTATGAACTCAGCTTCCCTGCCACTCCTGAAACCCTGCAATGTGACCTCAATTTAGCTGCTAAAGAGGCAATAACTAATAAAAATTTCATCTGCCTGTTTCCTACATGCTAAGGGATCAAATTCTGCTGCAACGCAAATGTTGGTGTAGTTTACAGGTCAGGATTTTAATTCCCTCCTGCTTTAACTCTACTGAGGGGAAAGAAGGTTAAAGCAAGAGGAACCTGGCTTGGCATGGGCAGAGATCATAAATCAGGTAATCCTGTAATTTACACCAACCTGGAATGCTAAATGTGCATCCCAGCCTCTTTCTAAAGTATGCAATACCCTTTTCTGCACTTTCCCTCACAGAGGGATCTGATCATGCTACATCCTTTATTCTGGACTCTTTCTTGATTAGCATAACATAACATTAACATAAATCTTTTCTAATCAATATACTGAAAGACTCTAGGAAAGCACTGTATAGATAAGAGGATTCTCCTAGGTTGTTAAATATATGGTACTTACATACATTTAGAGTGAACATACACACTCTTTACACACAGAGTGAACTGATATTAGGAAGGGGGAAGCTGTGGTTTTTGAGGAAAGCCACATTTACCCAGCATAATCACAGAAAGCAAAAGGAAAGAACATACTGCCCAGATCCCGTGCACACCCAAAGATGCTCAGCAACCATGCAAATTGTCAGGTGAATGGCTAATGTTTCTAGGTTATTATTTATTGCATCTCCAATGGGTACATCCATACTGCAGAGCACAGACCTCTAACACAAATCTCCCTGCCAGTGCCAAATGTGCTGGGCAAAGCTAGCCGCTTGGCTCCTGGAAGCACCTGGCACCACACCAGAAGTGACCCACGCAGACAGCTAGCCAGAAGCAGGGCTAATGAGCCCAGTGCCCAGCCCAGGGCTTGTTCCGGTTCTGCAGCCAGTCAAGGAGCATTAGCATGGGGGTCCCGGCAGGGTGCAAATGTGCCCTCTGGGGCTCAGCTCCCTGAAGGGAGAGGGGCCGCTCATCTTCCAGATGCAAGCATCCATAGACTCTGACTCCATACCGAGCTGAGGTGAGCGAACAGTTTCCCTAAAGGACTGTGGAGAGCTGTAAAGCTGCTTTTTTCATAGGCTAAACAATCGTCTCCATCAATATTTTGAATTAGATAATGTGGTTTGATCAATCCAACCTAGGAACCCATCTTTGTGGTTTAATCCTTTCTCTGTGAATCCCAGCCACATCGTCCCTCTGGGGCATGCAGCTTTCCTGTAAGCAGTGTTGACACACGATTAAACAGAGATGTGTCAAGAGACTTGTCAGCACCAGGTGACTGTGCTGGGAGGGCTGAGGGCACTTCAGACAAAATCTTCCCGAGCCAAGTTGTGCCATCTATTTAATAGTGTTCCATGGGGCATCTTTGTTCCCATTTCCAGTAAAGCCATATGTTGTAGGAGACATGGTTTCTGAAGCAAAATTTTGGAAGAAGGATGTTGGTCCCTTTTACAAAGTGTAACACTCCAGAATCAGCATTCATGCATCATCCCTGAGGCTGAATCTCCTGCCGCTGTGCCACTGGCTGAATTCTCATGAGTAGGCCCCCAATTACCCTCATGAAACATAATTTTCCAAACCTGATTTTCACCATTACCTGCTATCAGACAAAATCTTCCAAAGTAGCTTCACTTGTCATTCTAGCTTTATCAACACTAAGGCTAGCCACAATTTAAGCAGAAGACTGACTTCTTCCAGGGAAAGCAGAGTAAATTTTGCTTCCGTAATCCAGGACTGCATACAAAGTGTGAAAGCTGATGTGTGAAGACAGTAGAAACAGCCTGGATTTCTCTGAAATCCTGCAGGGCTGAGAGTAACAAAAATCTAGGTCTGAGCTGTGAGCTAAGTGATACCAGACCTGCCACAAGAGTAACAGTCAACCCAAAAGACAGCATCTTGTACTAAAAGAAAAGTCTTGTTTCACCACCAGAACACTTTAAAAAGGTGTTGAAAAAAGGATGGCCAGAACAGTAGCTCAGTGTGCCGCGAGGTTTTGAAGCCTGGCCCTGCGCTGTAGACAGGGATTTGGTTTATGTCACTGCACATACGGAGGAAAGATGAGACAAGAAGGATCCAGAGGTTAATTCCTTAGAAAAGGCGAAGACAAAAAAATCGGGAAACCTGGGAGACAGCCAGCACGATGGTGAAAAGCAGCACTCACACTTCACTGTCTTGACAAGCAAAGAACGTGGTTTTCTTTTTGGTTTCTTTTTGCTTATTCACTTCAACTTAACTAGCTTGAAGCAAGTACCATCTTTGCTAGCACTCTTTGTATCTAATATGCCACTACTGAGTCAATATTGTTTTTTGTCACAGAATGGGTTGGCAAGACACCCATCTCAGGTCTATTCTAGTCTCTCTGAATTACCTGAGCACACCAACAAGAAGAGCTCGTAAAGTAAAACTATCTGATGTGATTTGTTCAGATGATCAAACTACTTTGAAAAACTCCCTCACAGAAACCAATGGATGAAAAAGAATAAATGGACTGAAAGATGAGGTTTGGCATTGTAGAGGTTACATTTATGTAAGGGGGAAAAAGCAACAAACAGGCAGAAGTGGTCAGCTCCTCACATAGCAAAGGATAAACAGCTGAGTGCTCCAAGGCTCAAAGCAGGTGTGGCACTGATATAAATGGGGGTAAGCAGTAAGGAAGCAACACCTGTGGATAATGCAAAATTTTTCAGTCAAAAGGCTATATCAGATATTTATACAGATAAGAGGAACAGCCGTATTTACACTGAAGGGGCTGTTATGTGTTGTGTGGGCCTTGAGCAGTCTGCAGATAGGAATTTGTTTCTGGACCACCAGAGGTACCTTCCTGAGCAGAGATGTTTTTCCTCTAGTACTGGTGCTGGTGAGTGCGAAACAGAAAGAGCAATAGGATGAATTTCTTGCAGAGTTCTGGCCCTCACAAAGACCTTTCTATAGATACACAGTCCCATGCATGCCTCACACAACTATGCAGCCCAATATTGGCTGCTATCACAACAAACAGATCAGGCCATTCCCCTGTATGCCACAGCTCTGGTCAGGGTCAAGCAGACACTCCCTTGACTGGTAGTAACTGCTTTGTATAGGCACGTGCGTGGGACAACCAAGCCAATAATTCAAATCAGCCATATGGTATTGCATCCTGCCTACCCATCCTTGTCCTGGGTAGTATCCTCTTCAGTTACGTGTCTGTCAGAAACCACTAAAGCCACAGTCAGCAGCAGCATAGGTCCCCTCTGAAATAGCAGAAGGGATTTTTAAGAATACAGGGCTCTAGACCAAGACCTGAATCCAAAATATACTGTCCAACTATTGCCCAGGATGGTTTGAAAAGCACATATCTACTCATTGAATCACTGGCTCACCCTTGCTGTCAGCTCTGCCTTCCTCTAGGAAGAAGGCTACTTCACTACCATAGGCTACCACACTAAACCATATGCACATTTCATCAGTGCTGCCAACTTTTATCCTTAAGAAGAGCTAGCAGCTATGCTCTGCAAAGCAAAGTCCTGGAGCAAGGGCAGACCCCTGGCATGAAGTTACAATAGTGCAAGCATGACTGAGATGGACTGGCTGTCTCTGCATGACCCTGACAGGACATTACTTCAAAACATGACTTGTCAGTCAGCTGAGGCAAGCTGAGCAAGCTCTTGCTCCCAAAGGGGCAGGAGGAAATGTTTTGAAGACAATATGAAGAACACCCTGAAAACATCAGATAGTCTTACAGCACCCTAGGCACAGACTCAATACGAGAGAGCTAAGTGGGGAGCAACAACAAGACGAGGACACACAGTCAAGAGACCCACATCCTTTGTGGTGCTAGGAACAAATGTACAGGCAGCTGGAATCCAGAGAGACTCCCTCATCAAAAGCAATCTGGCTGGAACCTCCCAAGAGAGCCAGGAGTTGTGCTTGCCCCAGCCTTGTGAGTTGTGTGGAGGCCCATTCATCACCACGACAGTAAAAACAACAGAACTCACTGCTAAGGATATTAGTGGCTGGGGGTCCCCCCTGCCTCCCCCCTATTCTTTGGCTGTTGGTGCAACAGCAGTATCACCATGAGCCTGTTTGCACAGAGGTGGCCGGTCTGACCGCAGAGCCAGTGGGGTTGTATTGGTCGTACATGTGTTACGCGCATCTTGGAATGATGCAACACTTGTAGGAACATGCGTCTGCTCCGGTGTTGGCGCCAACATGAAAATCTGCATGTGCTTCCCTTTACACAAGTGCACATAACACTGCCTGTACAGCAGCGTGGGTGTGCACTGCCTCCATGAGTGCATGAGAGCTGATGCACGCCCTGGGCCTCCTTGTCTCTGCCAGGATCCATCTGCTCGCCTGTGCACCCCCATCAGGCAGCCCTGTAAAGCTTCTGGCTACAGTGTTTGCTGTCTATCGATCCCAAAGTGCTGTGTCTGGAAGTATCATGTAGCTCCTTGTTCTCCATCCTCGGCACAAAATAAGCTCCCGGGCAATGCTGGAGTGAGCACACACTACAGAGCAGGAATCTTTTCAGAGGCCCTACAGTTCATGTAGTGACTGTGCCACCTTTTGCCAGGAACAGTTACAAATACATTTTAAACTCCATCTTAGGTTTATACAAGCATAGTGCTCTTGCTCCGACTTTTCTCTAATGAGGCTAACAAGTGCTCTGCATCTTCCCCCTCCTTATGATTTATCATCATGTTTCACTTCCTACTGGTAAGCAGAGTCTGATGAAGAGTTTCCTCTTACTTCTGGTGGAGGAAGGAGGTTGATCTCCAGACTTTTTCCTGAAGACCATTTAGTCTGACTTGGATCTCCTCTGTCTGTTACACTGAGTCCAATTTATGTTAGTGTAAATGAGACAAGCCCAATACCCACTGCAAACTGGTGTTATAATCCAGATAAAGAGGACAGGGCAATTGTACAGACTGAACCATCTTAACTGGCTATCTAGATTTGTTCAAATGAGTATTTTTGTTTAGCCAGATGCAACTGGCATATATAGGAACATGGAATGCAGAAAGTAACAAAAACTAACCCAATCCTGGCTCTGTATCCTGAAGCACGCATATTTAAAAAAGGATTCAGGGCTCACAGAGACCACACAACCAAGCAGAAACTTCAGTAACCTGTGATGCTACAGACTGCTGAGAGTATAAGCAGGAGAGTGAGTCACAAGCAGGTGATTTTTCTTCTGTATTTGGCACTGGTGAGATGGAGGTGGGAGCCTTGTGGACAAAAAAGTGCAGAGAAGACACCCCGGGGTTATTCAGGAGCTGAAGAAAATATTTCGCAGTCACAGACTGAAGGGGCTTAATCTCCTTAATCTCCCCAAAAGAAAATTGAGTGTAACATGTATACAGTATGTAGGTACCTACACAGGAGAAAGTGTGAGACACCATGCAGTTCTTTACCCTAACAGAGGAAAGTATGAGAAGAACAAGTGGCTATAAGCTGAAGCCAGACAACTTCCTTCTAGAAGTCATGCCCATGACTTTACTCTGCAGGGCAATTAACTGCTGGAAAGTACCCTCGTGGGATATGGCAGGCTGGTCACTTCTTCCGATCAAGAGTCAATGCCTTACTAGAAGTCAGACTTTGGTGCCTGTGCTCAACACACAGTGAAAGCTCATGTCCCTCATTGCTAACAGGCTGCATGAAAGGGTCTAATGGCTTTAAATTATGAATTCATTTTGGCTTTAAACGTAACGAATCCATGGATGCGATGTCACATTGTCATGCTAATGCAAGCTGTGTCTATCCTGAATGTCCTGGAGAGCTGCTCATGGGAGCTAGGACAGGCTAGAGGATATGGCTGTGCACCTGAGATAAGAGACAGAAGACATTTCAACAAGGGAAAGTTGTGTGATACCCAGGCAACTGCCAGATGTTCTCACCACCTGCAGCAGTACATGGGAATGAAAATAAGCCCTTGGACACATACATCTGTCTTTACTGCATATCAGACACTCGGAAGGTGGCCTTCCTTTTTGTTAAGTGTTTCTGTTTAAATATTGTTCCTCCTGGGTTACTCCAAAGCTGGTGAAGCCAATGGCAAGACTCAGCAACTGAGAAAAAGGACACAACAAGGACAAAGCTACATATAGGCAAGGCATGACTAAATGTCAGGGTTTCTTCCCAGTATGATCCTGATCTGCTCACAGATCCTCAGCCTTACTGTATCCAACCCTAAATCAGGACATTAACAGTGCTTCACACCCTCTGGATGAAAGGCTGTAATTATTTACATCACATTAATGTTTTTGTTTTTTTAGATGAAAGATGTTGAGAATCACTTTAAAGATATAAGCAAAACAAGTTAGCTCACACCTTCCCTCTTTTCCTGTGAGCTTTTCATTGCACCTTATAGGAACCCAACAGCACCAATGCAATGCCGCTGGCAGGCAACAACAGAGGGGAGGACAGTAGGGTGTATGGGGCGAGCTTAAGAGACAGCCATGCATTATGCCCTTTCCTTATCTATCACATTCCCTAAGGTCCTGGCAAAGGGGAAGAGAGGGGAGAACAGCAAAGATGTGCTCAGAAAGAAAACAAACCAAAACAAAGAAACCCAATCAAAATAATACAGCCTCTAAGGCTCAAGCATTGCACAAAAGGAGGATCAGAAGTAAGCTAGGCTCTAAAAGGCAGAGATGACACCGAAACAGGGTGAGAGCGAGAATACAGGAGGGCAGAGAATAAAAGTTGATCTGTCTACAGGAGGAGGAGAAAAGGAGGGAGGGGAAATAGGAGAAAAAGGGTTATATTTTTGGAGTTGGGGTTTGGAAACTTGATTCTTTTTTTTTTTTCCATTTGTTTTCATAAAGGATCTCACACCTGATATTCCTCGTTCCATCCATTTCGGTTCACCAAGGGCAATGAAGAAATTCTCCTGCCTTTCGTATTCCTCCTCATCTACTATTTTAACCCTTACGGTCTTCCTGTAGGGACAACAAGAGAGACAACCGTGTACAGCGGGTCGGCCAGTTGGAGGAGACGCAGCAGCAGCACCACACGCTTCTCGCATGCAGCCCGTCCCCGCTGCCTGGGGCGGTGTGCCGTTGGCCTGCTCGTTTGACATGGCGCATCGGTCGCAGCTGCTCTTTGGGGAGCGGGAGGGTGTTAGGGGGAGATGGGGCTGGC
The DNA here is from genome assembly GCF_036370855.1 of Dromaius novaehollandiae. Taxonomy (NCBI): domain Eukaryota; kingdom Metazoa; phylum Chordata; class Aves; order Casuariiformes; family Dromaiidae; genus Dromaius; species Dromaius novaehollandiae. The sequence continues at coordinate 39,644,108 of NC_088102.1, forward strand.
AAGGGGGGTGAGGAAGGGAGTGAAGAGCAAGGGGAAGGGGGTTCGGACCTTGCTGATGGTTAGTGGGAGACGACTTCTGCAGCACGTTTTTTCAGTGTCACATGGTAATAGAAAGGGTATTGGCTGACTGGAAATCACCAGGAGCCACCCTGGGGTACCCAGTGCATTTTGGCTGAAAGGTCAATTGCTCCTGCTACCCTCACAATTAGTAATAAATCTGTAGGGACTCTGGGCTCGGAGACTGAGGAGAAGAGAGAGAGATGCGTACTCACAGACATGCTCCCCAGTGGGGGTGAGTCAGGTCTTTGCTATAGCTGAGGCTATAACTCTGTTAGCTTCAAAGGATGCTGAAATTTCTAATTTCCATTTTTAAAATGGCACATCTTATTGCTTCTACTCTTTGATACTGTCTGCCTCCTCTCCCTGACCTGAATGTTCCCTGACCGAGAGACTCAGCTTTCTGTGAGAGCAGACAGCTTTGCTGGGAGCTCGCAGAAGACAGAATGGTACTAAAATACCTCAGAGACTTGAATGAAAATACCCTTGACACCGGAGCAGAGCTGTCTCCTTCTCCCTGCTGCCAGGTTTCCAGGCTATGTCTAGCACCCTTGCAATGCATAAAGCTACTGTGAGCCCTCAAACAAATCAAAGGCAGAGTGTCAGCCCTCTTCCCTGCCCTGATCAGTCACTCCCAGAGCTGCTCAACAGCAACCAGACTGGAAGGTTCACAGCCTTTACCCAGTCCTTCTGAGAATTTATTAGGGTCTCTTTCTCTGCCAGGCCTTGACTCTTGTGTTTTGTTAATGTGGGACTATCAGGACACCTCATAGAAATACAGCAGGGTGATGGTCTCCTAAGATGCTGGATGTGTTTCTAGCAAGCATCTTCCCACTGATGCTACAAGACTTGCTTAAGCAGGCTCAGTCCTTCCCATCAATGGGAAGGATGGAAGGTCCCTCTATGAGCCATTGCAAAAATATTCACAACTAGGACTGTATTATCCTTCTCTCTCTCTCCTTCCCTTGTCCCCTTTCCCAGGCCCCTCCAGCACAGTTCCCATCCCACTCATGCTCCACAGGTACCATGTGACACAGGTGTGTGTGCACAGCAGTGTTTAGGATAGAGCAGTTGGAAACAAAAAGAAATCAGAGGAAAAGGAGCAGAGGAGGAAGGGCAAGAAAGAGAAGAGGAAAGAAGAGTGTTAACGTTAGTCTGCAGGGCCAGTACTACACCTTTCTGTAAACTCATATCCACCATGCGTGGGCTCATCAGCTCAATGAAGAAATTCTTGTTTTTTTCATACTCCTCATCATCAATTACCTTGATGTGAATTGTTTTGCTGTGGATGGAAAAATAATAAGTGTCATAAAGGGGAGAAGAGAATAGAGAAGCAGAAGTGGAGGAACGCAAGGAATTGCATGGGAACATTAGACAGTCAAAGTTTTCTCACTCACTGAACAGGCTCAACATGGCCCTTGAGAAAGGCTAAAGCCCACTACTGCAAGTGACATTGGCCTATCTTCTGTTCAACCAGAAGGCCTGAACATATCGTGCAAAATGTAGTTGAACACAAATAGCTCTGGTCTCCTTGCAAACTGGCAAGAGGCTCAAGAGTTGCAACACAGATCAGCACAACCGCTCACTGCACAATGTCCATGCAACAAAATCTGACTGGCACACAGGGAAGCACGCTCTGTTCACACTGCTACTCACTTTGAACACACATGCATAAAAACACATGCACAAGTACACACCACACAGGCACCAAGCTACTACCTCCATGCTGGTTCCCATTAGCCTCTCAGAGAGACACTAAGTGACCATATGGGAAGATGCTGCAACCTTTAGCTCTGAGCTCTTCATGTTAAAGTGAGCCAAAGGTGAGGCTAGTCAACCAGCTGCCTAAGGGAAAACCTGCCTCTGCAGGGGACTCTGAGTAGTGCTGGTTGCTGGACTAGCTGGGCAGAAAATCCTATGTCTCTCCTTAGACGAATTTCTTATTAGTTCCAGGAGCATTTCGTGGGAAAAGAATGAAAGAGCTTGCCATGATGTGGTTTCTTTCACAGCAAATAAATGTCTTAAACAGAGGTCACAGTTCCTTGGCTCTCACTCCTACACACATGCACACACAAATACAACAATCTAAACTTGATGGCTTTGCCAATTATGCTGTCTACCTTTCAGCTAGGGTTGCGCTGATTGTCTCAGGCTGAAAATTATACCTGCACTTTGCTTGCTTTCTTATCAGTTGAAAGGCTTGATAAAATCACATCCCTCACTCATGACAGAATGGATTGGTGCTTTCACTCTGGGATGATCTCACACCCTCTTAAATGTAAAGTTCTCTGCATATGCACCAATGATCACATATAATTACATGCTCATATACACACGTACATTCTGAACGGGCATGCATTTGTTATCTCAAGGCTCCCAGACTTCCAATCAGCCATGACCCTAAACTGGAACTGCAATTTTTAAAACGAAGAGTCAGTTCAACATGAAGTGCATTTCCATCACCGTAAAACAACTGCTCCTAAGAACCAGGCCAGCTGCCCATCTCACCAGGGAATGACTTCCCCATCTAACAGCTTAGTACCCACACACACATCTCCTCCACGGCTCTCCTGCAACGACCACTGCAAGTTCCCTGCACATCCTCAACATTTGGATCAGTCCCCTGGTGCATTTTGTATCTATAATTTGTCTTGGCTGTACATAGAAAGGAGGAGAAAAGCAGGACTGGAGATCATGGAGCCTGAGCAAAATAACCCCAGGCTTCAAATTACTGTGTGTGTCTCAGTTTCCCTGTAAGTGAGCTGTTGTGCTAATGTGCTCATAGGGTTGTGAGGAAGATGTGGATCTTTATGACTGTCAAACACAACCAAACCTACTGATACAAAGTGTTGTAGACTTAAGAAATAGCATTACACTATTCTACCCTTTGCCTTGTTGGGAAAAGGACCGACACACTACAACAGTGGTGTACATCAACAAACACATCTAGTGCCAAAGTGAGTGGGATTTGGAAATCTTTCTCATACATACTGTTGGTTGGGAACTTGAGTTCCTCCTTTCACCAGGATGGCGAGAATGACTTCCTTTGCTCCCATGAGCTCCTCCCTTGACCAGGGAGGTGAGAGTGATTTCTTTTGCTCCCATGAGAAGCTGAACTAGTCCAGGCTGTCTGTGGAGATAACTGCTTAGTGCTCTTTCAGTATCGGGCTGGAGTCGCTGAGCACTCTGCTGAATTCAAGAAGAGCTGAGCACTGACTACAAACTACAAGTTTAGTCTCAAAACTCAGTCAGCGGTCCTCACTGCTAATTTGTCACCAATCATCCCAGAAATCCTCAGGGTGGGGGTAAATATGAGGGCTTCAACACACTCACTAAGTGCCTTAGCCCATATATTAGTGACCTTGTTATGAATAAAAAACTGTACATGGCCTTACTACTTTGAATATCAGGCACTAAAAGATATCCAGTACCTTTGATCCCATACTGCTTCAGAAAGCACTCCAGTCCCAAATCCCAGGGATGCTGTGACCCCAGCTCCTGCCAGCGTAGGTAGTTATTACAGGCCCAGCTGTGTCTGAGAGCAGACAGGACAGATCTCAGGCTGTCACCCCTTGGAGCCAGGCCTGGATGAACACGGTAGCACTGACCTATGCTTACTAGCTAACACCTAAGCAACTGCTCCACTTAAGAGCAGCTGAGGAAAAGAGCATTTGCAAATCGTGTAATATCTGAGGAAGGCTTTATGACCCCCTGAAAATCACCATTTCATGACACAAAATAGGAGGGTTGATTAGTTTTCATTGCTGCAGTTTGCATACCTACTGGTATCATCAACGACCACAAAATTATCCAGTTCTCCTACAATTTGACTCTTCAGTCATCATTGGTTCTCCACTCTGGCTGTGGAAATCCTGCTCCCTGTGCTGGCTCTTGTTCTGACCAGATCCTAATCCTGTCTGTCAATGATGGCACAAGGGACTGGGGAAGAGTTTTAACAATCTTCGCTATATCCTTCGGTGTTATGAATATGCAAGAAAAATCACCTCAGATTCTTCTTTCTAAGCTAAATCATCTTTATTTTTGTCAGTGGTTGTTCTGCAAATAACCCTTACTAATGCTAGCAAGCCTTCTTTCCCTTCTCTAGACCTTTTCAATCTCTACTAATCCAGACTGAAAGATTTTAAACAGTGTGTCTCTGGTGTAAATGTCGGTGCTCTGCTAAGACTTCATTACAATTATTTCATTCCATTTTCTTTGGAGAGGTTGACAGAATTTCTCTTTTGAACCACATGTTGTCTGGGTCCCTAGTATTTTGCAAATGTTTTTCAATTTGCTGAATTAAATCTGCATCCAATTCATAGCTCTGATCTCTTTCTTGGTCGTACTACAAAACAGAAGATGGGATTTTTGAAAGTAGCCAGTGCTTCCTAAACTCCAGTTGCTTTTGAAAATCCCGTTCACAAATAGCGCTGCTTACATTTTTGAACTACTGGCAACTTCTGCTTTTTTTAGCTCTTGACTTTTCATGATTTTAAGTAGCTAATTTTTCCCTCAGCCTTTTTTCAGAGTGAAAATATGAGGAGTGAGAAATAGGGAAGAAATCAGCATTTCACTTTAAAAAGCAGAAAAAGTGTAACTTTTTTTTCCAAAAGGGGTCTTCAGTGTGAACAGCCCCATGTTACTCAGTATCTGCAACAAAACTTGTCTGCAAAGGATGCAGACCATGTTTCCTGGAGGCCGATTTAGGTATCACGACAAAGCCATTCTACAGCTTTAGGCAATACGTATAATGAATGCACATTATTTGAGTCTGTCTTTTTACAGTGACTTTTTTTTTTTTTTTTTTTTTTTTTAAGAGGTGGCTCTCCCATTTCTGCGAGTGGTGTATGCGCATACTGAAGTGGAGAAGAAATACCATTTAATGAGAAAGCATGCACGGAAGATGATCTCCAAGTCTGTGTGTGTGGAAAGCCTGATTTTACACAATCCACTCAACTGCACAATGAATACTCAAAGCTGTGGACTCAAGGAAGTAATGACTCACTGCGTGCACATTTTGTTAAGTGCAGAGTGGTCTATATAGCCTACTAAGTAGTTCCACAGGGGTGAGATTTCTTTATAGTTGTCTTTTTTTAATTTAAAAGAAAGTCGAGAAAGAGAACCCAGTGGATTTCTGTAGAGAAGATACGCTTTAAAATGTTGACATTACAAAAGGAAGCCCCCTGATGTCAGGAAACAGCATAGTTTCCTAAGACCACTGGGAAACCTTCACTCTGCCTGCTGCTTTGCCAGAGGCTGCAGTCCCCAGGCCCTGCCTCACCTTCCCAGGTGACACCGGGTCACCTCTCTTCTCCTCCCTTTGGGGTGACACCGCCTCATGCTTGGGGCCAAACAGATCTGCATGCTAATTCTTGAATACTGCTGACAATGAAAAGGGAAAAAACTTCTTGTCTCATTTGCTGGCAGACTAAAAATAGTATACCAGTGAAGGTATTTTGAAAGCTGTCCAAACACAGGGGCAGAAGTAAAATAATACAAATTTGTATTTCTGATTCTGGGTGTGTTTTTTTCCTCTGAACCTTCTTTAAAATATGCCTGTGTACATGCCTTTTGCAACTGGATGTGTCAATATACATGCTATCCACACCAACCAGAGCGCAAGTAGGGGCTACAAACGAGTATAAAATGTTCCCTGTCTGAGTGGCTGTTGTTTCAGCGCTCTTGGCAACTGGCCCCCTGACTCTCAAGTACACAAGGCAGAAAGTGAAGAGAAGTTATTTGAGAGCAAACAGAATTTTCTGCAAACTTTTGGGCCCTCTGCTTGGTATATGGCCGTATCTGAGATCTTACTTGTTTTGGGAGGACGCAGAAAGATAGGGCCATGTATTGATACCCAGAAATCAATCCAAGTAATGTGGCACTGCCTCCAATACCTCCAAAGTTTTTTTTTTCTTTGGGCTCATGTGCATTCCTGTTCACACTCTGCTGATCTTTGCCTGGTATCGCCACCCCAGGCTGCGGGTCTTCCAGACCATCCCCCTTGCCCTAATTCTCTGTTGCACAGGAGAGACAGGATAACACCTCACACACACTCAGTCTGGCTGTGCAACTGGCTTTAACTCCCCAGCACACCACAGGCCTGATGAACTCACCACACTAGCATCGTCTCTTCTAAACAAAAATTCAAGCCCAGCACTCTGATGATCCCACCTTTTCCACTCCTTTCTACAAGTGGAAAGTCCAACTGCAAGAGACTGTCCATGCCTGAAAAGCCCCTTCCAGCACCAGAGCTCAGTCAACTGTTTCTGACACATGCATGCACAGAGGATCACATGGTCCTGAACCCTGGTTGTATGTCAGTGGATAACACACTTCCCCCCACTACCTGCACCTGGATCCAAGTCACTCTGCAGTGAAATAGAAACTTGCCATCCTGCTCACTGAAATGCAGCAAAGTTTAACACTGATGTAAAGGTGAGGGCCACTTGCTGGCTCAAAGCCAGCTGGATCAGCCAGCATCCCCAGAATAAAACTGACCCACAGACAGCGTCTTGGTGGGAACCCTGAGGGCTGTGCCAGGCTGTGGGGACATGAACAACACCTTCTGAGCTCAGGCAAAGGGAACGCTAACTGGGTGCTGCTCTTTCTTGACCTTTCAACAGAGCAAAGCATAAGGCTGATTAATGGAGGGAGAGTAGAGCCAAGTCAACACACTGACATTAACACCAAGCACATGCATAGGGTCAGCTAACGCCGTGCAGTGACAGACCATGTGCCTCTTTGCCATCCATAGGAGAGAACACCATGGGCTGCAGGGACCTGGGCCCTACAAATTTCAATACCTAGGACCAAACCCAAGCAGAGGGCACAGAGACTCCACAACATACACAGATGAGGCCAAAGCCACCTTCATCAGCTAATCTTCATACAGCAAAGCTGAATGTGGCCTGTGCAGACAAAGGCAGCCTTATACCCCTTACCCAACCTGTTGTAGGCTCAAAAGAGGATGAGCTGCACCAGGACAGTACTATACCTGACCTACATGGCTTTGCTGAGAGCCCATGCTCATTTTCACAGCACTGTGGACTACACAGCTTCGGGGACCCAGCCTAGCAGCCTTGAGGTGTGGGCTGTGTGATAGGGACCCTCTGGCTACTCAGGCACCCTGGCACCGCGCTCAGTTGGCCAGTGCAGCCTGGATGGCTCCAGCCAAGCTCACAGTCTCTGCCCAGTATCACTCCAGTCCCAGCGAGTTTCCAAACCTTACTGTGCAAGGGAAAAAGGAGAAAGGCAGAAACGAAAGAAGGAACGGAGAAGTTTCCAGGGACTGTTCAGTGACACCGTGAGGTGGGTGACCGCTCACAGGGCAAGTGCTGCATAGCGTGGAATATTTAACCTTTTGCTATTATTTTGCAGCAGCAGGAAGAAAGCATCCCCAGTCCCAGGGCCGCCCGGTAGACTGCAAGGAATGGGGCGCCGGGCTCAGCTCGCTTCCTTGTGGGGAAGTGCCCTTGTCTCAGCTGGCTCGCTGCTTTGGTGACTGTCGCTGTGGAAAGGTCAGCGCTGACAAAGGGTGTTTTGGTGCCTATCAGGACGGTGAGGCAGTCCCTCCCAGTCTGGCGCGGCTGGGTTAGGGTTGCCTGTTCCCAAGCTCTGCAACTTCTTTAACTACTAAGAGCACTTTACTCCTCTCTAGTGCTACAAAAGCAACTGTAACTACGGCTACAACCTAAGCTGCAGTAAATCGTCTTGAGGCCAAAACACAGATTGCTCCCTTGCAACACTGCCCTCATATCTCACCTGCAGCCACACGGATAGCTACCTCCTAGAAATGCCTAGAGAGCACAGGAGATGGATGGGGAGAAGGACTGGAGTGTAACACCACTCTGGGAAGACATCGCATTAATGTGAGAGATGTGACAGGAGGACACCGAGAGGCAGGGAGCGAGCGTGAGCAGAAGGCGTGGGAACATTTTGCTGCAAGAACATTGTGACAGTTTCCTGAAATTAATCGAGGCAGATGCCGGCACGAGAGGGTCTTGCAGCACAACAGGCCTGACGGGAACATTCCCCCTAATGGGAAGTGAGGGGTCTGAAGCGCACCTTGCTCAGCCGGGCAGCTTTCATTCCCCAACAGCTGATGCCTCTGCATCAGGGAAAGGAGGACACTTTCCATCCTTCCTCTTTCTCTGACAGCTTCCTCATGGCCAAGACATATCTCAGACGGTTGGAAAGCTGAGAACAACAAAGGCCATCCAAAACTCTGTCCTGGCAATCAACTGCCTTCATTAAATGACAATGGGAGTTGGAAAGGAGGAGTCACTCTGCAAACAAAACCAAACCCAAAAGCTCCACAACCAGTACCAACCCACAGCTTAACTCAATCTCAACATTTACATGGGTTGATTTGCAGAAACAGCTCTTTAATTCAGGCCTCAGTAGCCTTTTCAACAGGCTGAACAATGCTTTTAATTTGGAAAAGCATGGGTAGCTTATCCTTCTCCATGTGCATCTAGGAGTCAGACTGAGCATGGAAGGGACAATCGCCAGAAGTACTGAAACAGATTTTCCTAGCCTGACAGGGAGCCTCCTCAGCCTTCCACAAGATCTGTTTGTGTGAGATTCCCTGCCCAGATCGGTTAAGCTGACCCATTTTCACATTTTCCATAAGCTCCAGGTGAGTCCCCAGCCTCTGCTGCCAGGCAGTTTGCACAGATACAACAAGAGGAGAAATAGGCCTTTCAGTAGCAAAAGCACACAGCCGTGGCAGCTTCTGAGACTGCTAGGAAATAACTCTTAGAGGGCTGCTGGGGTTTCTTCCTGCTCTGGAGGCAATATTACCATGTTAGACAAGGAGACCTATCTCCAGAAAAAAACAAAAAGCAAACCATTCGACTTCTGATTCAAAATCATAGGGGACCCACTGTGGCTACAGCTATACCTCTGCTCTTAAAATTGGGAAGGACAAGGATAACTGAAGGACTGTGGTACAGCAGGACAAGGTGAGATCTGTAGTTCCCAGGGATTACATGTGCATACAGAAGTCAGAATAGCTGCTCTCTCCTGTTTTCTGTGTGGACATTGCACACTGTCACCAATAGCCCTTAGATGGTGCCAGTCCAGGCTCTCCTTTAGACACATACTTAAAAATAATCACTGTTTTTAAAAGTTAAGGATGGGAAAGCTCCTCTAGGGAACAACATTAATAAGGAGATTTCCCTGAGTAAGCACCAGAAGATGAAATGAACAGACATTGATCTTCTCCTAAAGGACTTCATGCACATGACGTTGCTAAATTCCCTATAAGGGGAGTACATAGGATAATCTATAAAATCATTTTATTTGACAACACATCCTCTTCCAACACATAAGGCAACAACTGAATGGTTATTTGATTAATGTGCTAGAAAATACTGAGTCTCTTTGCGGAGACTCTCATTTGCAGGAATTATTGCAGTGGAGGTTAAGAGGATGTGTCTGCATGACTTTGGAATGTAAAATAAGGCTCAGCTCTAAAAACAGCATAGGTCAGGAAATGTCACATAGAGTATACCATTGAAACAGGCAGTGTTGTGCAAGGGCAGGATTTACAGTCCCTGGTGGGATGCTGTTAGCCAGGATGGAAAGCATCCAGGACAGCAAGGTAAACATCCCTGGGACAGTGAGAAGTACCAGGAGATCTTTAGTAACTCATTAATGTGAATCATTAGTGCACACAGATCAGGTCAAGCCATAGCATTCTTAACGCATCTCAACATACCTAAATCTTCATCTGATTTGCTGCAGGTACAGGCCCTGCGCCACGAATTTCAAAATGTGTGGTGCCAGTCTTACTCTTCCCCAGAGCCCTGCATGTGACTGCTGGCATTGGGCTGGGTTTTCAACAAGGAAATATATGGATAGGATCTGTTCCCTCTGCCAGAAGATCTCATTGAGAAGTCATGTTGCAGTAATGCTGACCATATAAGATGTCAAAACTTGAGGCAAACCACAGGGGATTAAATAAGACTGTTGTACAGCGGGGAGCTGGCTTTGTCTGGGCCACTGGGAGGCAGACATATAACACAGCAACGCAACAGCGCTGGCAGACAAGGTGCCCTGGTGCGAGGCACACGGTCATAGGGAGTAGCACATCAAGTAACCAAGGCTGGGGCAAGCAGAGTCATTTTGAAGCAAAGAGTTATGCTGCCATGTAGGAAAAGATGAGGGAAGTGTTTGAGGAGGAAAAGCATTAAATCCCAAAGCAGATTCCCAAAGCTTGCCAAGGAGATGATAAGCAATCTTCATTTCAACGGGGAATCATGGTAATTTAAGGACCCATCCAGAGTAAGACCAGGATAGACAGGATATACACTGGGCTTCAGATCATGCCCATGAAAGGAGATTTTTGGCTCCCAGGGGGACTGTAGCGGGGGAAACAGTTTTTGAAGCATGCCGCTGCAGTCACCAGTGATAGTCACAGTTTGTTCTAACAGCCAGGTCAGAATTTAAGGTGTCTCCAAGGTCAGAGCAGATCTTGGTACCAGTTACCTAAGCAGATGCCAACAGGATAGACAAACTGTCAGCATAGAGTTTCAGGCAGATCACTGATGTACAAGTCGCTGATGCATGCGTTACAAAAGAACTGGTGCTAGTACAGAAGCTGGAGACAAGCCACTGCGGGCTGATTTCCAGAAACTGGCTGTGTCATTCATCAGGACCTTGGAAGAGCAGCTAAGGGACCTCCGCTCTGTGCAACAAGCACAGGGGGAACAGGCCGGACAGTTTCAGACCAGTCTGCTGTAAAGTCACACACAGAAGTCCAATAATAAATTGATCTTTTTTTGAATTTTTTAACTTCAGGATGGCCTATGGGATAACTAGATGATCATTATCATAGGGCTGTCTGTGGTGCTACTCATGATATGACCTCTGTATTCCTCCAGGCAAGCCTGAGGCCATGCAAGCAATCACTTGATACTTCTGTGCTTCAATTTCTAAATCTACGCAGTGGTGGTGATCCCTATTTCTCTCACAGGAGCCTGTGTAGGGGACGGTCATTACTTGCAAAACATTCGAACTGCTCGTTTAGAAGATGCTACAGTTGTAAGCAGGGTGAAGAAAGGGAGCAGAGAGTGCTTTGGGTGGTGGTGGAAGTGGGAACAATACCAGCTTCCTGTTTCATTTAATTTGGCTCTGATTTGAAGGGAGTTTTGCATTTCTATAGTGCATCTCCTCTTCCTTGCTAAAGCTCCTTTATGCCATTGGGGAACCAAAAAGCCTCAGAAAACAGGGCTGGAACTGACAGCTAGCACTCAGCTAGTTCACCCCTGACCCTGGGCAGAACCAGTTCCACCAAGCCACTTCTGACAGGCAGTTGCCCATTTTTTGGGGGTTTGTTTTGGTTTTTTTTGGGGGGGGGGTTGTTTTTTGGGGGGGTTTTTTGGTTTTTTTGGGGGGTTTTTGGTTTTTTTTGTTTTTTGGGTTTTTTGGGGGGGTTTTTTGGGGGGGTTTTGGGGGGTTTTTGGGTTTTTTGGGGTTGTTTTTGGGTGGGTTTTTTTGGTTGTTTTTGGGTGGGTTTTTGGGGTTGTTTTTGGGGATTTTTGGGTTTTTGGGGGGTTTTTTTGGGGGGGTTTTGGGGGGGGTTTTGGGGGGGGGTTTGGGGGTTTTCCTTGGGGTTTTCCTTGGGGCTTTTTTTGGGGGGGCTTTTTTGGGGGGCTTTTTTTGGGGGGGGGTTGGGGGGGGTTTTGGGGGGGGTTTTCCTTGGGGCTTTTTTGGGGGGGCTTTTTTTTGGGGGGGGGTTTTGGGGGGGGGTTTGGGGGGTTTTCCTGGGGGCTTTTTTTGGGGGGCTTTTTTTTGGGGGGGGGTTTGGGGGGGGTTTCCTTGGGGGCTTTTTTTGGGGGGGGTTTTGGGGGGGGGTTTTGGGGGGGGGGTTTTGGGGGTTTTCCTGGGGGCTTTTTTTTGGGGGGGGGTTTTGGGGGGGGGGTTCCCTTGGGGTTTTCCTTGGGGCTTTTTTTGGGGGGGGTTTTGGGGGGGGGTTTTTTGGGGGGGTTTTTTTTGGAGGGGGGTTTTGGGGGGGGGTTTTTGGGGGGGGTTTTGGGGGGGGGTTGGGGTTTTTTTTGGTTTTTTTTTGGTTTTTTTTGGGGGTTTTTTTTTTTGTTTTTTTGGGGGGTTTTTTTTGGGGGGTTTTTTTTGGGGGTTTTTTTTGGGGGGTTTTTTTTGGGGGGTTTTTTTTGGGGGGTTTTCTTTTTGGGGGGTTTTTGGGGGGTTTTTGGGGGGTTTTTGGGGGGTTTTTGGGGGGTTTTTGGGGGGTTTTTTCTTTGGGTTTTTTTTGGGGGTTTTTTTTTGGGTTTTTTTTGGGGGGGTTTTTTTGGGGGGTTTTTTGGGGGGTTTTTTTGGGGTTTTTTTTTTTTTTAACTTTTAATGCTGGAGACTTTGCTGGACAATCTCTACCTGCCCCAGACACTCTTCCCCAATGTTTCATCTCTTTACCCTTAAAAAGTCCTTCCTAACATCCAACTTGACTCATAAGATATGAACTTCCTTGGGAAGGGAAGGGGAAGAATCTTTCAGCACTGCCTCCCAGCACAAGTGACAAAGGCAGCACTATGTCCCCTGCTGTCTGTCTCCAACACAGAGAGGTAGCAAAGAAGGTGGCACAGAGGGAGCTGGGGAGAGAAATTTTCTCAGTTCGCAGCTGGGATCTACACAGGTGACAAAGTCCTGCTGCTCTCCTTCACTGCACATGCAGCCCAGAGTGCTCCTCCGCTCTGTTCACTGCGAGGGCCAACATCTGTCTCTGCCACAGGGGATCACAGGAGGGGAAATATATGCTGACAGAGATGCTTACTTTCCTAGCTGTGCCCAAAGTAGATGTATCAGGAGAGAGCAACCAGGCAGCCTGGTCTGAGATCCTGGTTTCCCTCCTTCCCTGTCCTCCTGAGACCATGTGGAACTTCACCTGGGACCAGTGGGAAGTCAGGGGCTTAGTCTGGATGGCTGTTGGCTGTGCAGACACTGTTGATGTTGAACCATGTCTTGATAAGGGATAAAGAAGGAAATATTGACACAAAAAAGTGATTTCCCTTTGTGTATTCCCCATGTAATCTTGGCTAATTAGTAAATTGGCTCATGTCTCAATTAGAGCTATTGAAAATGCTTTAGTCACTGATGCATGGTAATTAAAGGGACATAGCCAAGACTAAAGCCATATTTCTTTTTTTGTTCGTATTAGAAAACTTTGAAATGTTACCAGTAAGAGATTTATAGTGATAGCTGGTAAAAAAAGAACCCAGATGAAAATCTGCCTAAGTGTTACCCTTCCTGCATCCTGGAATGGAAAAACAAAAGTGGTCACTTTGTGCCTGTGGTCAGCTTCACTTTTCAGTTCCTATTTCTTTCCTGCCACAGCAGTGCATCCCTCACTCTTCACTGCCATGCAAAGAGACATAAAATACTGTCAAATTCACAATAGAATTTAATACCTATTTTGCAAAGGTGCAAATAACTGTACAAGCAATGAGAAATCAGAACTGCTAAGTTACTAGACAGGCAGGTGAGCCCATTAAGCACTATCATTCCTTCTAAAAATCACTAAGTACTTGATATGGTACATGTGTCAGCCACAGGAATCAGCACTGGAACTGTTAAATAGCAAATGTTACAAACAGAACTCTGAAGCCATGGAGGAGCTGAAAAAGGCGTGCTGGGAGGCACAACAAAATGCTCTGGGAGCTTCTTTAACACAGTCAGCCCTGCCAGATAAGCAGATTTCCAAAGCACTCTATTTATATTTCACTTTGTTCAAACATCATAGAATTCTCTAATGCAGAGTGTTCTTTCTTCAGAAAAGATGCCACAATTTGGTTTAAGAATTTCTGCAAAGAAGGGAAGGATATGTTTTTTTTAAAAGCCCTTTCTCTCAGCTGAGTCCATATTGCTGATTGGCTGAGTTGAGATATTTGAGTTGGGTTATATAAGCTTAATAGCCCACCTCCACAGGCTTCCCCCCCCCCCCCCATTCAGATTAATAGAGCTATTTTTAATATTAAATAATTTCAGGCCTGGCTATAATCTTTGTTCAAATTCCTCTCTTAAAAACATGAATCTAGGTTGATTTGTGTGACACATTCTAGACTGTTAGCTCCGAAGACTTAAGTCCCATGTACAGAAACACAAACCAGCCCTTGCATGGCCTGCTGCAGGTCAACTTGTTCTTGCTGGCCCAATTGAGACTCATTGCTCAAGGGCCAAAGAGAGGACAGTCTTTGTGACCTGTGGAGATACTTGCTGAGGTCTGTACTACCAGACACGTGTCTGGTAGAGGTAATAACTCAACTTGGACGGTCCATGAAATGTCAGTTCTGGTGGGTGTCAGTCTGCGGTAGGTGTGATGCAGTGCCAGGTGCCTGGGCATGAACAGTTCCCGCCTCACTATATTAAGTTAGTTCCTGGGGACCAGCCTCTGTGAGAGGATGTAACCTTTCCCTCTTAGAAAGTAACTCTAAAAAGAGCAAAACCTCAGCCACAACCCCACTGTGGTCACACAGCACAGAATTTAAGAAAAAGTATAGCGCAGAGAAAGAAGGAAGCAGGAGAATTGATTCCCTATTGAAGGCCTTTCATTTTTTCTGCTGCCAGCTTAGTCCAATGCATCAACAAGACCCTCTGATGTCCAAACCCATCATGGATGTCAATAGCCAGATGAAGCACTGGAAGCATTTTTGTTTGCTGTGAAGAATGGCTACAAAACCTGATAGGGTGAGGGCGTGGGAACGCCCCAGACAGGAGAGGGTAGGCTGAACTACCTCAAAATGTCTTGAGATGTCCTGAGCTAACACAAAACAAGCATTCAGATGAAAATGACCCCAGTTTCACCAAATCACTCCTGAATCTCATTTGCAAGACATTCTTTACTGACTAGCATTAGCAGTCTAGTGCTTCAAGCTGTCACCCCTGGTTTTAGACTGTAAGCTGAAGGCATGGAGATTTGGAAGCTATATTTAGATGTCTTCTCTATTCTTTAGCAACACAGTGTTGCCATGGAGATGCTGGCACAGACGAGAAGGTGGGGACGAAGGGGGAGAGGAAGTTGAAGAATGAGAAGTGCCAGGTTCAAAACAACAGTCACCAGCCTGGGAAGTCTTTAAATTCTCTGTAGGACAAAAATTGCAGAAAGCTGCTAGCTGAAGTGATCCCTCTGGCACTGCCAGATTGTTACCTGCCGTGTACTATTTAGTGCTTTGTAAAGGCAGATTTTAAGAGACTAAACAACCAGCCTTTGGGCACTTCTCTTTTGGGAGAACATTCCCCCACTGACTAGGGCTCACTGCCTGCCTGAAGTGTGCTCTGAGCACAGCTCCCTTCTCCAGCTCATCACCCTTGTGAGCTCTGATAACCAGCTATGTCGTCAGGACCTCCTCTCTTGGCATAGTTCTAGAAGGCTGCATGTTAGTGCTGTTGGCTGTTGCTCAGTTGATCTCTACCCTAGCTTCTCTAATGTCTCCAAAATACAGATTCTCTGAACTCCAAAAAGATTTTCAAAATCCTTCTGCTATGGGGATCCCAGAAATGTAATACCATGGCTTCAATGGCATGTGATATCTCACTGGAGATATGCTACCCACTGCTGCCTGAGTGCCAAAACAAGCCCTCTGTGAGCTCCACCCCAGCCTCTTAACTCTTCCATGCCTGCCATGATGAATTACAAGCTCATATTGATTCGGTCTCAGCTGTTCAGGTGGGAAAAAGAGGCAAGAAAATTGATTTATCAAAGCTCTAATAGAAGGACAACCTCACGTAATGTGCCTCAGTTCAGCTTGGGAACTGAAGACTAGAAAGCAGGAAGGAAGGCCAAAGTCTTGTGAAAATGCCACTAGCTATTTCTCAGAAGACTGATGACAGAGTGGGTCAGTCCTAACCAGCTTTGACCAAAATAAGGTGCCTAGGGACATGGACTCCAGCTGTTCATATGTTCATACATTTCAATGAGGAAAGGAAATGAGCAAGAAAAAGATGGCCATAGTGACCTCCTCTATGGCTGCTAATGGTCTTGGCTGGCTCCTGGCATTGCTGAGACAACTTTGTTGCTGCTGAGACAGAAAGGAAGCCCCAGTTAGGGACAGAGCTGGCCAAAGGCTTGCCAGCAGGGTAGGCAGCCTGCATGCTGGTGCTCCAGGAGTGAGCCACGCAGCAGGTCACTCGAGACAGGAAGGGAGGCTGATGGCCGTAGAGACCTGAGCTTGCCCATCCTACTGCCATGGGAGCCAGGCTGTGGCGGGAGCGAAGGTGGCTACCACTGGGAGGGATTACAGGCCCTTGACCTCCTGCCACGATATATCCAAATCCCCTTTGCTGGCAACAGACACGGACAGGCTTTTTGTGATCAAACTTGCAGCTCTGAGCAGAGATTGCATATACTGCCCAAAATACTAGTCCCTGTCTCCTTCCAGTATAGACAACATAGGTAGAGGCCAAGTGTTCCTCTTAATGTGGCTGTTCCCAGGACTCTGTGCTCTAGGCTTACTTACACCTGAAATTTTGTTTGCCAGGTCACCCCAGTTTGCAGCACTGGAGCCACCATATCTTAACTCTTCCATGTCTGCCTAGACCTCTTTCTTGGATCCTGTACGTAACAGCATCCCCAGAGTTCAGTGCTCTAAGCACACTGGAAATGGTGGTGAGCAAAGCAAACTCCAACTGGCTTTACAGGTCATGAAGATAGACAGGCACCAGGTAAGATGCATGACTGGCAAAACTTGTGGTTTCATAAACACAGTTCTTCACTGAAAGAAAATTACAAAATTCTGGCAGTTACAGGTCAGCTCACATCACATGCTGCAGGCTGTGGAGAGGCCTGCAGGTGAGGAACAAATGAGTATCCAACAGACAGACACAACAACTACAAGAATCCTTCACACTTTGCCGCTTGGAAATAGAAACTTGCCTCTCCCATCTCAAGTTGCTGATGCTACAGGAAAACCTGTCTCCACACCAGCCTAGCAAGTCCCTCTTTTCTCTCCCTCCCCCTGCTTTTCTCAGATACACATGCACATGATGCTTTCAACTCAGCAGGGCAGTGCTCAGCCCAGCCATTTGAGTTGCACTACATTCAATGGAGCAGCAAGGCAGCAATCTGTAGGAAATTAATGAGCTGCAAACAACACTGTTCAGCTGCCAGTCTGAAATGAGTCTCATCTGCACACTGCAGATAGAATTATTATATACAAACAAAAGGAACTGGAGCTGGATCAGGGGTGCTTGGGCTCTGGTCACAGGCTTCTTGTGCCCAAGATAAGGGACATCACACCAAATTGCCAAGGCAACAAAGTTACAAACCCAATTGTTCACACAGATCCAAAATACTGCATCATAACTCCTTTCTGTGTTCAAGGCACTATGCATTCAATCAGGTTCACCATTTTTTTACTTCCCTTCTGTAGCACCGAAAATAGGGTAGAAGATACTCAGTTACACTGTTTTATTTCACTCCTGGGGATTGTTTTCATTCTATTTCTTACCTAATAACAAACAGTGGAAAAACAAACAGGGCCATTTGTTAGCTTCCTAGAGCTAGTGCCTCGGACAGAGTCCCCAGGAGAAGGCCAGGCCTGCTGGGTTTGCAGCTGTGGGTCAGCACAGCTGGCTGTGGGGCAACATAGCAACAGTCTGTGCTTCCAGGATCCAGAAGTAGTGTAGACTTTTCACCTTAGAAGAGCCACCTCATTGTTCATAAACTAAACAAAAACTAGCTCATCAGAGCCAACTTTGCAGCAAAGACGACTGTTTCAGAAGGATTAAATTTAGCAGCAGGGCACTGTTCTAGGCTTGCCTAACTTCACAGATGATCCTGCTTCAACTCCCAAACTGAAAGATGCCAGGCATCTTCTCTGCTTCACCATAGCTAGTCCCCTCACAGGACAACCCCACATCAGTGAGGGGGAATGAGTCCTGCATGCAGGCATGAGCTCTGCAAAAAGCCAGATCAAACAGACCAAACAAACCACAGCCTGCACAACCCTCACCCACCAAATAGGTCTCCTTTAATCAGTGTAGTAATCTATCATCTTACTCCTATAATTTCCACCATAACACTTGCTCCCATCTCAGCATTCACATGTGGATCCTGCTTTGTGGAAAGTGTTTCTGGCAAGCCTTTCTGCTCAATCCACATCACAGATGGCTTGAACTTCTCTCCTGGTGTCCCTGGCAAGAGACAAGTCTCCTCCTGCCCTCTCTGCCTTGTGGCAAAAGTTAGTGGCAAGACCCTTCACCCTTCTTAAGAACTTGTCCTGCCCTCATCTAAACATGCTCCTCAACTCTTTTTCCCCATCTTGCTGTCAAAACCTTCCATTACAACTCCCTCAGCCCCTCAGACCTTAATAAGTGATGCTGCTCTGTCTTCTCCCTTTCAAGTTTTGACCGCACCACTGGACAACTGTTTGACTTAAACTGTATGTAAATTCTGTCCTGACAAAGCCCAACCAGATTCCTGATAAAGTTTGTTGTATCCAACTTCCACTGAATTTTTGGTTTGCAGGTTAATCTCACACACTTCTCGACATCTAGTTATAACTATGACCTGATAATGAAAAGTAACAGTTCTTCCAACCCCGAACTCTCTTTCACCCAACTTGGTAGCAGGTTTACACTTCTAGTTCATTTCAAACAGGCCACCAGTCAGCTATCAGATAACAAATAATTACACCCCATGTTACCATGAAGCCTCATGTACTGCTGCCAACCACTTACGAACATAGTGCCATGTGAAGAGGTAGTGTTTGCTGTGCTTTTTGTATGGGTACAAATGACCAAGCAAGGAGCAGGCCCCTGAAGGCAAGACTTTGCTATGAGCCTTTCAGAAGCACAGGGAAGCAGCTCCACATATCGGCGTGTTACTGCAGCACCCTTCCCTCCAGCCTCAGCAAATGCGTCCCTGGGGGATTAGTAACATGACACAACTGCCTCTAGTGGGAGCTCTGAAGGCTAACACCTCATGCAGACCTTCACAGTGCATCTCTTTCATTTTCAGTGGAGCGACTGCTGTCTAAATAGCTTTTACTTTTCTGTCCTCCAAGCCCTCCTGCCTTAAAAACATAACTCCTTGGCTTTGTGAAGCCTTTTCTTTTCTGTTTCAGCACCTAGAAGACTTCTTAGGACTGAAAACATCAAGGCTAAGGAGCTTCTGAAGAAAAGGGAAGAGCAGTGCTTAATTTTTTTCAAGCTGATTTTGATTTTTTTTTCTGAAAGAAGGGACCACGCAGCTGGCCAGAATTCAACTGGATTGAAATGGCATTGGTGCTTGAGCTTTGCTCCCTCCCTGCTTCCCGCTCTAGCCTCCGCTGTCTTCCAGCTCGGTTCACATGTGCCCTGCAGTGAGTGTCAGAGCTCTTGCAAGGAAACTGCTATACACTGGGGTGACTGTCAGGAATGGGAGCCTTCTGCTCTGTCTGTTTACTGGAGTGTCTGCCTGTGTTTACCAGTGGCTTATCCTATTTTCCACACTCTTTCTCTAGCTCTCCTCCCTGCTCTCATCCTCCCACTCCACCTCCTTAGCCATCCCAGAAAGACTCCAGAGTAAAATGTATGCTGAGAAATACTCTCTGCATGCTAAACCCCCCCAACTAGTGATCCTGATCAGCCACAAAGCAGATCTGGACATGCATCTTGTTGGTCTGAGGTTCTCCCATGGCTTTGTACCTATGGGTAAGCCATGTTTTTCTTCGTTTTCCCAGAAGTAGAATTGAAGAGGGGATATCCAACACTTGCTTGGCTTCATATAGAGCAATCAGCTAGAGCAGCCAGGAATGAAACCCAGGAGCAAGAGCTACTCCCAGTCCTTCCCCGCACCTGAGTGCTGGTCCTGCCTCCCTGCTGTTCTTGAACACCCCTGGCACCTGCTGCCCAAGTGGTGCAGTGCTGGCTCCATGCCGAAGCACAGCAGACTATTTCTGTCCGGTGACCCATTTGCAGCAGCCTCGCTGATGCACAGAGGCTGCAAGGGAGCAAGGAAGAGTGCTCCAAGCCTTCCAGGTCCCTGTCCCATGCTCACTCCCCTGGGTCAGGCAGGCAGCTCACTAGCTTGTGCGTTTTAGTTCAGAGTCAGGGCCTGAGCAAGAGTAAGAGGAAGATGTCTAGGGCTTTCTGCCAGGATCTGAGCTACATTTCTGCTTTCACTCCATTCTTGAGCTGTGCAAGACTCAATCATGATACTGGACCAGGAGAGATGGGGCTGCCTGGGCAAGGTAATTTGCCCTACACTCACATGAAGACTGAAGGTGAGCTGCACTTCCTATTGCAACAACAGAGGAGATTATGTGAATGCCTGGAAACCAAAGGCTCTGGCTTTTTCATGGTTGTAAGGTTGAGAAGGGTCTGCAGAGTCAGCCTTAAAACTGGAAATCACTTCCTGTTGAGGACTTTGGGTTTGCCTATAGCAGAGAGCACCGCAGCTGCAAAAGCTGGCTTTTTCAAGCACACTTGCCTACAAAGAACCAGCTCACGTCCCCTTTCCAGCAAATTATAAATAATCCCCCCCAAATTTTTTTTTCCAAATGTTTATTTACCAGTTGGTGCCTCCTGCTGAGACAGGAGTTTGGAGGTCTGTGACTGAGGGTGTGTGTGTGTGTGGGGGGGGGGGGGGCAACAAAAACAAAACACAGAACTTCTAATGATATCACCATCTCTTTAGAAAACAATGATAGTAACAGTCCTTACTAGTCCTTGGAGCTTCAAATACAACTATGCTCTGACAGAGCAGCTGTACAGGATGGCAGCATTGGGCTCTGTTTTAATTTTAGCCCAACTGCTCCAGATCAAATTTTCACAGCCTCCAAAGAAAGTGATGGCTTTTATTAGAGACAAGAGTTATTGGTTTACAGTCAAGCTGGATTCTTTCCTTCTCATGCCTCAGAACAAGTAATAACAGTTTTGCAGGCTAAACAAGGCTCTCCTGGCCATCTGTGAGGCCACTGAAGGCTGAAAAATTGCCCAGGTGTAATTCAGGATAAGATCTGGCTTGTGGAGCATTTAGCACTGCTGAGATTCACTGCCGAGAGAGAAAAAGGGCTCAAAACCAAATGTTTTGAGCCAAGAAGTCCTGATAGTGCTGACAGACAGTAAAACCTCCTGTTCTTTGTCTCCCAGTGCCAGTAAATCTGATTTGAAATGACCAATAGGGAGCGCACAGATTTTTTGTACAGCAAACACAGACTTCAGATCCTGCACTGCCTTGTGTTTCCCAAGCAGGGTCACAGGCTCAAATTCAATCCTTGCAAAAATGGATTCGGGCAAGACTGTACCCAAGAACAGATCTGGCCCCAAGCATCTATGACACTTTCTAGCTCCATTTCCCGCGTTTTTGGCCATGTGCTTATATTACATCACCTCTCCCAAAACAAGTGCAGCGTTTTATTTCGACTGAGCTCAGATGAATTTTTTCCTAACCCCTCAGGTGTTAAGTTTTTGCTCTGAATCATGAGAGATTGTTGTCTTTAGTGTAATCTAAAAGGATCCCTGTTGTTCTGAGCTCTCGGGAGTAGGTACACTGCCACCATGGGAAAGGACCATTTTCCCATTAGGACTAACTCTGTCCGTTATATCTGCCCCATACTCAGCTCTAACAACACAAGCACCACGAAGCGCTACCCAGCCTGAGAGAGTTTTCCTGATACAGACCTATCATCACTCTAGTACAAGTTGGTGGTGTTATCTGTCTAGATATAAGGCACATCAGCCAAGAGGCTTGGAGGGATCACGGCTGTGGCCATCTCCAGGCCGAAGTCTGGGCTAGCACAGCAGGACCCCCCGAGTGTGGGGGTGAGGCTGGGCACTAAGTGCCTCTATTGCCACATGTCCCCTGAACTGGCCTCGCCGCTCTGTCCCCCCAAAGGCACCGCTGCCCATCCGACTCCCCATCCTCGTGGGACAGGGGCCAGGAGACTTACATTGCCAACTGGGCAAAGCACTTGGCACCGTGAGCCACCCTGCCCTGCAGGCGGCTGTCAGTCATCTCCCCTGGATTAAGTGACATCCACCACCCAGCTGGCTGAGCTCATGGAAAGGAAAAGCACCGGGACTCGCAACCACTGAGCGGGTGACACGCGATGGGGACGCTGTGGCTCCCCGGGCCGCAGGAGCGCCGCAGCCGTCCGGCTGGACAGGGCTGGCTGAGCGGCGGCCGTGCAGGCGGCACGCGGGCTGCGCTCCCGCTGGAGCCTCCCTGCTCCCCCTCGCTCATTATGTAACCACCACGGGCTAAAAATACAACCCGCAGCCGCGATGCAGCCCCAGCCGAGCAAGATGCAAATTTAATGAGGCTTCCATGGTAACGAGCTTCATTTTGCCAAGGAAGGTGGGGGGGGGGGGGGGGAAGAGACAGGAGAAGGGGCTTGTTTGTGGGTAGAGATGCTCCTTGGCCAGAGGAAAACTGCACAGTTAAAAGCTTGTGAAGGTTGGGTTTGAGGTTTTTCTTACTGTTATTAGGAAAACGTTCAAGCGTTCAGTCAGCTGCAGCCAAAGAGCCAATCTGTGTAGTATTTTTAAGATATAAACCTGGTTCTATTTCTGTCATGAGGATAAATATTTACTAGTCAGTCTTAATTAAATTCAATCACCCACAGACAGAAATGTTAAAATAGGGATGAATCACAGAGCTTGTTTCAGTCTACCAATACTATAAAAATCCTTTTCAGTAAAGGCCAGCTCCTGTCAGCACTCACAGAATACAGTGTCAGATCCGGCCAAGACAGAGCCAGGAGGACACTTAAGGTCACAGAGTAAGTGGAATTGCTGGGTGTTTCATAGGTGGCATCCTCTGTGGTCATGCAAGGAAAAGAAACAAAAAAACCCAAACAAAAGACACAAACAAAAAGCAACCCCCCACCCCAAACACACACTTCTTGATGAAGAATCTTGGATGAAAAGACAGCAAGTCTGGCTTTCAAAGAAGAATAAAACTAAGACCACTGCCTCTTGTTCTCCGCACTGATCCTCCTACACTATGTATAAGAGTGAGGATACAGGCTAGCCAAAATCCCACTGTGGTGTGCATAGCTTAGATCAGCTGTGCATAGTATTAGATCAGCTGGTGTTGCTCTGTGGCTGGCAGGTGCTTAGGGGTCCACGGATTATTTCCAAGATATGCATGAAAAGTAACTTAGAAAAGCTAGCCTCATGCCCATTGGTTAAATTTGCTATTCAGAGGATGACAACTTTGCTGGAAAATGTTTAGAGAGCTACCAAAAAAAAAAGAAGCAGCAGATTTCTTCCATTTCTTTCATTTACAAAGTAATATAAAACCTTGTACTAAGACACTACTTCCTATCAAAGAACCAAAAAGCTACTCCAAAAGTAAGGTAAGCATTAACATCTTTACTTTGATGGTGGAAGAACCGACACACGGAAAAATTTCAACAGAAATCATTGGGAAAAGAGAACATCTAGCCTCCCTCAAAATCTAAGTATTTGGCGTTGGGAAGACAGAAATCGGGGCTCTCAGAACTGGAACCCATTATTGAAATTTCTGTCTGAAATCAAGTGCCCCTAAAATCAAATGCCCCAGCTACGCACCCTAACATAGCCTGAAACCTGTATTTATAAATGTTTAAAAACAAATCATTGCTTCCTATTTCTTCTGTCTCAGCTCCTCATTTTCAAGTGTCCTTCAACTCTGAGACATCTGCCTAGTACATTTCACCATTTTGAGCCAATCCTGTTGATGTGAAAAGTCTTCACATGGAGGCACCTAACCCTTAAATAAGCTGGGTTTGTGTACGTTAGCTCCCATCAGCTACATCTCCGCTGCTACAACAGGTCCGTGTCCTGTTTTAAGCCTACTGCAGCACAATATGAAGCATTTCACAAATTATGTAATAGAAAATCAGCTCTCTGACCCATGGAAAGTGCCTGCTCTTGGGATGAAATGTGGTGTGCGTTAAACTACGCACAGCACAAAAGCTGATGGCACAAATTGAGATGCTAAGGCCACTACAGAAAATTCAGGGACACAAAAGGTTGTTACCTATGCAGAAAAGTGGCCACTGCTGCTCACTAATGCGGCAATGTCTCCAGCACCACAGCAGCCCTGGTCCCAACCACCTGTGGGTATGAGGCTGAAAAGAAAACGCTGCCTGTTCAGCCATCCTCCTCCTCACTTCCTGCTTCTCTTATCACAAGCCAGAGAATGCTTGGCTGCAACCTCACCATCAATATCCATCCATGCTTCACAAACAGTGGTTAATGAGGCCTTCAAGCCTCTGTGGCACAAGGGTTCAGGCAACTAACACAGAACACCCCGGTTCGGTAAAGCTGGTCTCCTGACCTCACTCTGGTCTGCTTGCTGTCTCCTCTCAGGAAAGGTGATAAATGTACAAGTTAGTTCATGCAGCTTTGCTTTCTCAGGAAGCTTTATCTGAACCACTGAGGTTAAACTTCCTGAAAATTTTTCTCCTCTCCTTTTGGCAACTCTATCAAAAATATCAGACTTGAAATAGGCCTGGACTATCATTTTGCTCTGTACAATTAACAGTTCAAACCCCAAATGTATTACACCATTGAGTTCTGAAATAAATAAACAGACAACAAGGCTGCATATGCCTTTCTCTGGGAAAGCACAGGGAAGGCAGATGTGAGGAGCTACTGCAGCATCGCCCAGCTGCAAAGGGGGTGCTGGGGCTGCTGGAGCACTGCACTAGAGGCGACATGGGAAGCCTGCCAACGTGCACACCATCACTCACATGAAGACCAAGTTTGGTTTAAAAATATGGAACAATCTGATATCATTACCCATAATGTGCAGTTAAACTATGAACAGCACATAGTGAGGGTATAGAGGTCTTCCATTCGAAGCCCCTCAGCTTAACCTAGATTTCCTGATCAGAGAAATCACAGCACTGGGAGATGCCTCCATGTGGTCCTTGTTCTGCCCCTGCCAAAGTTCTTCTTTGCAGCTTTGAGATGGTCACTTCCTCCCTTCTTGTAAATTGAGAACAAGCACTCCTTTGCCTCTAAAGTGCATCATAAGCATGAATGCATTCATATTTCAAGATGCTTTGATATGGTGGAAAGAATGCTGGAAATGTGTAAAAAAAAATAGAAGCAAGTTTTTTAAGGAGAGATAATGGGCTTTATTAGTCTATTATTTATAAGGGATTTGTGTCCAACATGTACTTAGTTTGAAATTCGGGGCTTCTGTTTAAACCTGTAAAACAGTCTACATGGTCCCAAATTACTTTTTCTTGGGAACTAACACTAATCAGTTGGGCTTGTATTCCCTCTCCTCTAGAGACTTTGCCACTCTCACATCCTTGGACCATCACACTTTACAACAATATAAATAGCTAATTAACTTTTTACTTAAAAGTAAGAAAGCAATCAAGCAGGCATCCTCATCAGCTTCTACAAACACTTCAGGTTTCCACCACAGCTCTGACTTCAAACAACTCAAATAGATGCAACCTCAAATATTTTTTGCACAATATATTCCACCATTGTTTCAACATACAGCTCAAATTGTAGGGAATGCAGCACATTCTGTTTACTTACACAGAGAAACAATTTGCCCTATAATCGCAGGACTAGCCACGTAAGAAGTACATCATACAACATGGTGAAACAGTAACTTACGGGAAGTGGTAAGGTATGATAAATGCTGTAAAAATATATGGAAAGAAAAAAAATATGGAATAATAGTGGGCCATGCTCTTAATGACATTCTTGAATGTCTATTCAGTCCTTACTAAGGCTGATGAGAGCCTACCTGAGAAAGGATCCTGTAAGAAGTGACCTCAGCATTGGTCTCACTAATAACAGCAGGATAGGTGTTAATTCCTTTCAGGAAATACAAAGGAGCTCCTAGACTCTTTAGAAAAAGAAAAAGAGACTAGTGGAGTCTACCAAGGACATAAAAATGCAGCATGTTTGGAAATGACCGATTAAGCTGTGAGGACTGGAACCGCACACACCATTAGAGAGACCTCCCTGCACAGCCAAGTGCTGCTCCCTGGAGAACAGGAGCAGAGAAGATGCCATAGAGCAGTCCCAAAGCATAACCTCTCCTGCCTTCCCTCCTCCAGCCCGCTGTCAGCCACGCTGCCGATCACGTCATTTCCAGACTGACTGAAAATCTTGCTTTTACTATATATACAAAATAAGGTAACTCCTTTTTTGGTCCCAAAGCATATCTCGTAGGCTTTGCACGTGGGTTGTTCTCACACTTTACAGTGAGGCAGAGAATTCTGACGAGTTTCCATCTCAGCAAGCAGTTCAGACAACTGGTCTCAGACACCCTCCATGCTTTTTTGTGTAGTCTCCCCTTTCAGGATTTCTGGGTCATCTGCCTTTCCAGGATTTTTCCTTACGGATGCTCCTAGCAGAGCAGAAACAACCTTCTCTGGACAGTTGTGACTGTCCCACTTTCTTTCCCCGTCCAACAGTTTTGTGGAAGGGGTCTCTGGATCCCCCGGGCATCCGCATCCACAGGGAGAATCAATGTGGGACTGACAAACAGAGCAAAGGCAGGCAGGACCCTGCCTGTAAGGGCAATGAAGCTGTCAGGAAGGGATAAGCTCAAGTGCCAGGTACCTTCTCTCTCCACTGGCAGTAGCATGGCCCACAGCACGATGCTGTGGCAGGGACATGCAGCATGTAACCTGAACGAAGGCTGAGGTCAGGCTTGCTCCTTACTCTGTTCAGGACTCCTGCTGGGTACCCAGCTCTCACAACCCAGAAGCCAGCACTTCTGTCAAGAACGATAAAGCTTAGCCACAGACCCTTCAACCTGTGCATGTTATGAATTATGGGCCTGGCTGGCAGAGCATACAAGCTTGCTGCAAATAGGAAAGCTACAGCCACTTCTAGCGATTTGCTCTCTTACAGGACCCCTAGCATCCTAAATGTCTCGCGCACATTCATAAACCTACCACTGTACCATGCCAATGAAATGGGAGCCAGAGAATACGGCACAAGCTGCTAGTCCCACCCACAGCACCCAGCCAGCTGCCCAGCGGCACAGGCATTGCCAAGCTCCCAGCCACCAGTTTGGGTGTATGAAGAAGAGGCTCTCCACTAGACAAGTGTTCCTGTAATAGGAGCTATGGGTGGTAAAGGATGCCTGAACACTGCCAGGGCCTGATGGGTCCAATGCAAATTGTCCAGAGAGATTTAGGTGGCTGAAACTCCCACTCTGTAAAGCAGAAGCAAGTATAGCTCCCCACGGCTGTACGAGCCCATCAAGAAGGAACCCTTCTGAGCAAGATCAAGTTGGATCCTGGAAAAAAAACTGGTGTAACTAGGACTGTCGGAGCTAGAGCTGAACGTATTTAGTCCTGTCAGCTAAGAACTATGTATCTTGCTACTTGTCTGGAGCCCGGACAGAGAGCACAAAGCTGGGCCCCCAGCTTGGAGAAGGTGCCATGGTTTTGGACCACTTACAAATATATCTCTACTACTTTATTGCTTTTAAGAAAGACCAGAAATGGGTGGGCAAGGAGGGGTCTTCAACTCTTCTCTCCTCTGTAAGTGGTTCTGTCATCTGAGTCCTGGTCATCTCTAGAGAACAGACTGCCATCACTACCAAAAGGTAATGGATTTGTAGTGTATATATCTTGGATAAAATCCCATCTTAACAAAGATAACAAATAACAAAGTGCTGAAACTGAGCCTCCATATTATTACCCCAAATGAAGACATTTAAAGGTAGAGGAGACGTGTTAACTATTACTTTGTGAAAAGGGGTAAGGAAAAATGACCTCTGTGACAGAGGAGGAAGCATCAGAAAAAGACTAAAGAAACAACAGTAGAAAATCTACAGGGTGAATAAGAAACAGGACTGGGCCTATGCAAATATATGGCTCTCATCACATTCTCATATTCCAGCCTTCTAAACCTTGAGGCTAGAGGGTAAAGGGAAGGTTTGCTTTGTTTGTTGGGGCTTTTTTTTTTTTTTTTTTTTTTTAAATCTAACTGCTTTGGTCAAAAGGGGCAGCATACATCTAAACCTTCAAAAGGAACAATCATTGGCTTGGAGACTGAAAGAAGACATTCCTGAGGGCTTGTACAGGCTCACATACTATTCCAGGTATGCCACCTTCACTTTCCTTCTCATGTTAGAAACCTTCCCCCAGCTTTGAGGTAATTTTCTGAAGAAGCTAAGTGTGAACTCATGTAAGAAACCCTCTCTGTTTAGCTCAATGGAAAAAAAAATAAATTGCATAAGCATGGTCAAGCTGGGCCCACTTTTGCATGTGTGAGTAGCCTGCCACAGTCCTTAGGAGTAACTTCTGTTTGTCGCAAGGTGGATCTGCAGTGTCTTCTCTCCTAAGCTCTGAGACAACAAGCTGTGAGGCTCAGTATATTGCTCTGTCTGGTGTCTTCTCATTTGGCTTTAATCCCCTCCAATATACATGCCATCTTTCAAATGCTCTTGCAGAGATAGGGCTCTTTTGAAGCTCTGACATTTTAATAGCCCTGGCAAGCCATCCATTTCTATTTAATTTAGTTCTTGACACAAATAAATACACACACTGAGATTTACATATGGGTGGACTAAACAATATTTTCAAGCTTGCCTGCTGAGGGCTGTGTCTATATTGCAATCACTGCTGTAACTATAGGTGCTGTTGAGGAACTCATGCTGGCTATCACCAGCTAGACTGGGGGCTACTAGTAATGTAGCCATGGCAGTGCAGAGCTTCTCACAGGCTAAAAGCTACCTGCAAATCCAGGCAAACATCCATTGATTATATTGCTCTATAAGCTACCGCGACAGTTTAAAGGTTGCCTCCGGTCTCTTTCTAAGAGATGCAATCAGAGCACAGACATGCCCAGAGCAAAAGGCCTGAGAGAGAGGCTTTTTCCTTTCTACACCCCAGCCTTCCCCAACACAAGATGCTCAGTAGACACAGTTCCCTCCTGCTCTTTACACATATAAGTCTTTCTTACCTTGGTTGGGAGCTTTGGCCACGGCTCCTCCAGACCATTAGCTCTCACAGCACCCAACTGCCCTGCAGCACTCCCCTGCAGCCCAAAGCTCTTAGCCACAAAGCAAAGCATATCACATGAGGACCCTGCACACACATGGAGCTAAGGGAGCACAAATCACCAACAGTCCTTCAGGGAGGATTTCCTTGGTGTCAGGACCAAACAGGCATCCACACCACCACTACCTCTGTTCTTGCTGCTATAGGAAATAGGAAAAGGGGCTAGCTGGAGCAGGCAGCACTTTAACTTTCCCCAGCTGGCACCAGAGCCCTGTGGGATGGAAGCCAGCTGGTGTGAGTTAAGGCAGCCCCTGCCTGCTCTAACCTGGGTTGAAAATCAGCTTTCAGGGGAAGTGATGGGAGGAAGTACTGCACCTCAACCTCTCCTCACCTGCTTTGCCCCTGGCTATACTTGAAAAGTCAGAGGGTGTTCTCTGGATTGGTGTCTTTGTTTCTTAACGGAATATAAAGTTGTTTCTTCACAAAGCTCTGCTGTGGTCCCAGGTGCAGAGCTTTGCAGCTACAGGCTGGATTTAACTTTCCTTGCTAGCAGCTCTGGAATAGAAAGGGGAAAAACTAAAGGGGAGAGATCAGGTTCACAAGCTTCATGGCTATGTGGAAGATGAATATGCAGGTGGATTCCTAGGAAAAATGCCAAACTGACTTTGAAAAAAAGAAGGAAATAGAGCTTGGAGCTGTGAAAACAAAGGCCTAACTTCTTTATCAGTATTGTGCCCCTGTCAGCCAAGCCCTGGGGCTCCAGCCTTAACCTTGAAACCTTGTTGGTGCAATTCAGAGATGCCTTTCTCCCACTGCTCCCAGGGGAACATCTGCCAGGCAGCAGACTTGCATGGCACACTGGGCAGTGGCTTGTCTGGGTTCTAGCAACCAATTCCCTTTGCTTTGTGACCATTACTGAGGACAACAGTGTAGTGGAGGGTGACCAACTGACATGCTTTTTTCTTACACAAACACACACAGTGACCATTTATACCTATGCGTCAGTCTCTGACAAGGATGAATGTACTGAACAAGACTGAAACCTGTGAATAAAATGGATGTTAAGATCTCAAGCACTGTAAAAATGACAAGAATGGCATTCCTCCTTATAAAGTAATAACCATCTCCCAAAGGGCACAGCAAACCAGTAATGGCCAAGCAACGGTGGCATGTTATGTGAGAAAGCCAATGCAAGTAGAGTATCTGCAGGCTGGTGCTGTGCCTGGGACTCATGCAAAGGCCTGTAAGACTCAAGCTCATGATAGCAGTAACATATCTGGGAACTTGGTTACACCGGCCTGCATGTATTTAATCAACACACTGATGATATCTGTTCCCTTCAGCCCTGAAAACTTTTGCTGCTCCTGCTTCTTCTATAAGGCTGTCCCCCTGAATAAACACAGGGAACAGTCTCCCCCCTGCCTACCTGATTCAATGACATGTCCACAGGGGAAAGGGGATTGGTGACCCCTGTTCTGAGATGGATTAAGCAACTGGCTGGACTTCCACTAGCAGATTAAGGGAAAAGACGTCTTATCGCTCTGCTTTAAAAGGAAAATACAGCCTGTTTGTTATGGAGGCTGAAAATTGTTGAGAGAAAAGTCAAGCCTTGCACTCCTGGGATCTTGAACTAGAACGGCCAATGCAGAGTGGTAAAAGGATGCTAAATATTTCAGTGATTGAAAGAAGACGAAGGCTAAGTTATTAAAAATCCATATGGCAGACAGTAGTTCCTAAACCATGGTCCATGGGGCACTGGTGGCTGCAGAGTATTCCTACATGGTCCACAGAACAGCTTCTGTCACAATGGCAAAGCATCTGTCACCTTTCAAACAGTGACATGCCCTGTTCTTTCTACTCCAGTCCAAGATTCACAGAGTTTCCTGAGACCATCTTTGACCAGCTGGGCGAAAAGAGAATCCAAGCCTGTCTGTCTGTACTAGGCACCAGGCTCTCCTGCAGCTCCTTTTGATAGCTGACTGGAAACATGTAAAGGAAGCCATAAAAAAGAACTATCACTAAAGCTAAATTAAAAGGAGGAGGACTGCAAACAATGCAAGGAGCACTGGAACTAATCTATGAAATGATCTGTAAAGAAAGTAAGCAAACAGCACAAACGTAATGTTGGGCAGGGTGGACTAACCAGGCAACTGTGCCCACCCCACTGAAAGGACTGTCATCTCATACTCTCCCTAAAATGTTAGCTAATATTACCTTTCTGTGTAGTTAGCCCTGGCACTATAGTTGCCTCAGGGAAGGAATGGGGTCAAGAACTGGGAGGATAAAAGAAGAGAAGAAGATGATGGGGAAGTTCAAAATGTTGAGAGGTTTGCTCATGGAAATCCCAGTTGCCTGGTGGATGATTTTTAAAAGCAAAAGAAGAGGAATTCCCAACCCCCCTTCACTTTCAGCTCACTCTGAAAATCTCCCCCACATGGTTATCTTGAGTAGGTGCGTCTCTCGCCTAGAAAAACCTGACCTGAAATCTGGTAAGAACAAGGTCTCTTCTGTTTCTTTAACTTCAGGGCCAGAAAATCCACATGAACCGTCTTTATCTATTTAGAGTGTGCTGTCTCCAAGTGCCTTCCAGCCGTTCATTAAGCAACGTGACTAACGCTTGTCACGTGTGCTCTGTTACCACTCTCATCCTCCCCGCAGGGGGAAGGCCCTGTATGCAGTACAAAGTTTTGTCTTGGTAGGGTTTAGGCTTTTTGCTTTTTCAAGGTACTTGCTGCTGTGTAGTTACTTTAGCCGCAGCAAGCTGAAGACAGGTATCCTGCATTTAGAGAGGGAGACAGTAAAGTCTGTGGAGGTCCTTAGCTCCTGCGGGAAATCACTCCACTGCCTGGCATGGCCGTGTCTGGCAGAGAAGATGTCACAGTGTCTTGGCATTTGCCGTTCAAGCCTGGGGAGAATTAACAAGTATCACAATAAAACATTACTGATCTGAACATGGGATTAGAGTCAGAGATGACTGTTACCTGAAGGGAGGATCTGTGGGGCTTATACCTATGCCTACCAAGGCAGAGGATATCCCCGAATGCTGTGCCGCACACCTCACACTGCCTGAACACCCTGCAGTGGGCTCATCTCACTTGATGTCACTCTCAGTGTATCGAAACAGGCCAGCTAAACACTGTCACTCAGTCCTGACTCTCCCTCCTGATACATGCAGTTCTAAATCCCATATCTGAATGAAGTCAGGGCTGTTACGAACATGACCTATTTGTGGGTAACATGCGAAGAGTTTTGGGTTTTTTTCCCCCATGTGGGGAAGCGACATACTGCTAGTTTGATTTGGTGACTCGAGGCACTGGGTGACCTTATCTCCCAACCAATCTTTGCAAGGGCTCATTCTCCCTCCCCTCCGCGCGAAGGATCGCAGCACGGTGCCCCTGGCACCCACAGTGAGTCAGCAGCCCTGGCAGCATCCGTATCACGGAAACACTCCACTCCCAGGGCTGCGCCGGTCGCAGCCCGGTGAGCACGACTGGGCACCCCAGCCTGAATAAAGAAATGGCTCAGGAGGAGGCAGGTCCGCTAATGCAGCCAACAAGCCAGTCAGATCACTTGATTTGGGCCAGGGTGCATGCCTAGTAAGGTGGCAGGAGCCCTGGTGCTGGGCGCAGGCAGCCCGAGGGGGCTCTGAGCACCCAGCACGCGCAGCGCGGATGCCCCTCTGCGGGCCCCTCTGCCTGGCCTCCTGCTCACGCTGCCCCACAGGCCTGTCTGCTCCTCTGCTACAGCACCCAGGTGGCTGTGGGATGGTCACTCAGTACTTCTGAGAAGTGGCATTCATTCAGTGACTGAATGGTATTTTTTGAATAGCTCAGCCAACGTTCCTGGGAGTGAAGTGTTACTATAGTAAGAAAAAAAATACTCTCTGAACTTTTGTTGCTAGTATCTGAACTGAACCCCACTCCTGAGCTTTCAAAGGAGTTTATTTAGCTTTTTAATTTTTCACTGCTCTTTGCATTTCCAGGTCTGGACACTAAAAAGGCTAGGTAGATGAATGCGGTTTTCACAGTCTGCCTATCGTGTTCAGCATCATACCAGCAATACCAGGCCTCTTGAAGTGAAGCTTCAGTTTCAGCCTCCCTGAAGAGGTCTGAACTCATTTAAACACATTCTGGCACTTTTTAAATCAAATCTGTTGAGGTCACCTTTAGGGTTCACTGCCTGTGTTCTGCAGTCAGGAGCATGTCCTGACGTTATCAGTCCTTAAAGCCACTATGACTTCAGCTATAGCCAATGGCTCTTTTCAAACTGAAAAGCACTACTCAATAAGGACAGAAACTAATGCTTCTGTATTTGCTTTGTATGGTACCAGCTAGTCTTGCAATAATGAGGCCTCTACTGGATTTCCATCACAGCTGAGTCACTGCATATCACTGGTCCTTTAATGCTGGCACTTCATGGAGAAGAGGATAATTCTGAGAAAAGGTAGGCTGAACTCTGCCTCATCACTGATGGGGGATGTGGCTTTTTGCCATCCTCTCCTGACCTCCCTTGCAAGGTCTGGCTGCCTCTAGAATGACTTAAAACCCCCGATGACTTCTGTGGCTTCACCTCCTTTTCAGGCTGGCAACCAGAAAGCATCTCCTCTTCACCAGCAGAGATGTTACTTGGAAAGCATATTCCTTCATGCTTTGCATAGAACATGTTGAAAGTCTTACAACTTTGATTCAAACAAATATTCACCACAGAGTTACAGATATTACTGGTGACAGCCAAGCAAGTGGTGTGTTCTTTTTTGTAGTGAATTAATTAAAATGGGGTTAAAATCTGATAGCCTCAAACTGGTGCAAATCACTGTAGAGATGCTCAGTA
Organism: Dromaius novaehollandiae; assembly: GCF_036370855.1. NCBI lineage: Eukaryota > Metazoa > Chordata > Aves > Casuariiformes > Dromaiidae > Dromaius > Dromaius novaehollandiae. The sequence goes on from NC_088102.1 coordinate 39,677,911, forward strand.
GATCCTTGGCTTACACATATCTTTAAAAAAACAACATAATTAGTGAAAATGTTGTTCCTCAGAGTACAAGGTACAAGGCTAATCTAACATTAATGGCGAGATCGAAAAAAGACAATAACCTCTTTAAGGGTTAGCTGTGCCAGACCTGTCTCTTGATCGGCCTGTTAAGACTAAATAGCAGCATATTATGATCACTATTAGTGTAAATGGCTATAAGAAAATAATACTGATCCTTAGTCTATTAGTCTTAAAGAAGTCTGGATCCTAATTATACTTCTGAAATTCATATGGGACTCAGAATCAGACTCTAAATACACAGCCCCTGCTGTAAATTCACTTCTGAAATCAAATCTTTCAGTGGTATGGTGTTTAATTTGATCATGTGACTCTCCCTAGTATTTGCTACTATGCTAACACATTACATTCTGGACAGCATATTAAGCTGTGATATAACATCAGGGTCACATGGAGATGAGTAAGAAGAGCAATATGAGAGTCCATGAGTATCCTAATCCCTCTCTGTTGTCTGTGCTTTGAGTTATTCATATTCTGCAAGGGAAGAAAGATGATACAGATTTCTACTTAGCAGCCAAAACCATGGTGTGATAATCAGATGCCAAAGGATAGTTTTAGTCCAGCACAGAAGTGACTGCTGAGAAATCACCCAGAAAACTCCTATGGCCCTACCTAGAGGGATGGGATAAGAAAGAGGGAGATATGCACATGATGTTCAAGCACAAGCACCCCGGCGGGCTGCACGTACAAACCTCTGGCAGCTCAAAAAAGCAGTCATCTGCACATACGCCTACACAGCCCTGTGGTACAGACTGTGAGATAACAGGTAGTGCTTCTCCACAGTACAAATGATAGGTGTGGAGATACACACAGTAATATATGTTAACAGAGTGTACCAATAATGATACCTACATGCTTAAACACCATCTCCACCAGGCAACACAGGATCACACGCACACCTACACCTTTTCCTCCAGGAGAGGCAACGTGCCGGCATGCAACCTACAGTGCCTCAGCCTGCGACTGCAGTATCACGCGCTGACGGAGAAAGGGTGCTGGGCCCAGCCTGGGGGAAGGGACGGACATCAGGCTGAATACTTTCCTTCCTTCTTGTTCATGCCCAGGAGGCCTGGGCAGAGAGGAAAGGCAGGGGAGGAAGAGGCAGAAAGGCACTGGATCCAGCTAGCCAGGTGGCCTCGACAAGCCTGGCCTTGAACAGGTGGTGGAAAACTTGCATATTCAGAAAACTGTCTGAATTGGCCTAAGTATGGGGATTGAAATCAACGGTAGGAGAGAAGAATAAAGCCCCATCTAGGGGCTGCAGTTACAGTCAGATGAAAGGGCTAAAAGACAGCAGCCTGGTATCACCGCACAGATGGGGCTCCAGTGCCGCTCAACACTTCTAATTGCGAAGGAGAGGGACAGGTCTGAGCCCATGCCGGGTAGTGCCTCAGAAAAGGAAACTACACATCACAAGGGCAACAACATCCAATTCCTACAAAAAAAGGAAGAAAGACAGGAAAGAAGTCTCATCCCCAGTGTGAGAGAGTCTCATCCCTCTATATGAGAGAAGAGTTTAGGAGAGGCTGGGTTATTAGTAACTCTGAAAATGGGCTTTCGGAGACCTCTTTCCACCAGCCTTCATCTGGGCCCAGTAAAGGTAAACTCATTCCAGTTCTTCCTCCCTCCCACTGTTCTTTATCTGGGAGTTTTTAAACAGATCACAAATACCCAAACCATATTTCCTCCTCCACAAATGCTGCTATTTTGAAACAGACAAAAGGGTTTTGTTCCATGAGGAACACAGTATTAAATGTTGTCCTTCGTCCCAATGGCCTCCTTTCCCCTGAGGAGAGGGGAGACACCAGGAGGACAGGGCTCCACCTTGAGCAATCTGTTCTTAGTTGTCCAGAGAGCAGAGTACTCACAGAGATAACCAACACGCGCTGTTTAGATGCCCAACTCACTGAAAACTCAGGAGACTGCTGATCTTATGCTCTGTTTCCTTATTTCAGAGCAAGGACGCTCGGATCTGGATCTAAAGTAGCCAGGAAGGTAGTGCTGTTGGTCTCTAGGCTGCTCATGTTGGATCAGCATGTGACATCATCAGGTCACTGCACCATGAAGCAACCCTGACATGAGCTGCACCGCTCACAGAGAGTGCTGGAGATCTGGGCCAAGCAGGGAGGGACAGACCTGAGAAAACTCTCCAGACTGTTTGGCACCTAGAAAACTGAGAAAAAAGTCTCTTATCAAGCCTCTTGTTAACTGCTCCCTTCTGGACATTTTTAGACCTCATGAATGTGAAATATGCCAGTCTATAAAGATGCAGATAAAGATGCAGCCAGACCTGGTTGGTAAAATCCTTCCTTGAACATGGTCAGGGAGAATTATTCAAAGGGAAAGAAAAGCCAGTTGCATGGCTTGCTTTGGTCCTCCCACCTCCCAGGGCCTGGAGCACACTGACCCACCTCCCTGTGCTCAAGGCCAGCTGGCTGATGACCTCTGTCACCAGACCTGCTCTGCCCATGTCCCTTGCGGGCTGTGGGACTGCGCCCTTGTTGGCAATACCACTGCCACTGCCTACCTGGTTATCACAGTCCCAGCTCCCTTCCCCAAGGGAGCAGCCAGCCCTTGCTGCACCCTGACACCACCCTTCTGCAATGCCTCCAAGCAACTCGTGAGAGAGGGGGTGCAGAGCGCGGTGGAGCACATGCTACAGAAAGCAGGAGCCCAGGCTCCAGGCTCCCAGGGCTCAGCTTCTCCCGCTAACAGGGAATCAGTCTGAGCAAGCGGTTTCAGGAAGGCGGCTCATCTACAGAGGGCCAAGCAGGAGATTACTCTTCTCCAGTGCATCACATCTGTTCCACAGCTGGGCTATGCTCAGCCTGAGCAGCTGATGCTCACTGGAGTTATATTACGCACCACCAAGCCCTCATGGTCTGGGTACGTGCAGCCAGCTTGTTCTGCTTTGTGGGTATCAGAAAGCAGGACTGTGAAGCACATACCCACACACGTGCTTTCTACTGCCTCCTCACACATAGCCTGTCAGATGACAATCTGCAGCAGTAAGGCAGGCCTCATGACTTGATAATACTCATTTCTGGTTTCCAAGGGTGAAGTCCAGTTTGGGAACAGGCTAGGCTAAGAGGTCAGGATAGGCATCCCAAGATGCTTTCAGGAAAAAGGACATTTATAAAACATAACTGTGTGGAGTATCAGCTGTATTCCACATCATCATGCTAGCTGCCCCTTGCTTATACCGAGGTAAACAAAGAAGCCAAGAATGCACAGCCATTTCATTTTATTAATTAAAGTGACTGGCATTTATACAGCACCAAAGCACTTTGCAAATCTTCATTAAGCTTTGCAACAGCCCTGTGAGGTGAAACGTGTTCCCATTTTACAAACAGAAAAAATGAGACACAGTAAAGTAAGCGACCTGCCAGCGTGTTCAGGAGCTCAGTGGAAAAAAATGGGAAAGAATCCAGGAACCTTCACTTTCATCCCTCTCTCTAACCACTACCCCACACTCCCTGCTACCGTGCCGACAGATGCTGTGTGTAGTGACTTTAACCCTGACTGGAGATCACTGGGACCTCTAGCTTGCAGCAGCAGCACACTGGCAGGAGTAACACCAGCACCAATACTCCAAGGCCTAAGAGATGCCTTAGGAATCTGTAAAAAATTTTATTATTTTTCATATATTGAAACAGATGGAGAATCTACAGCCAGGGCTTCAATACACCTTCAAAGCTCATTTTACACCCAGGGCCACTGATTGTTATTGCAGTAATACAGAAGTCCAATACTGGGTGTCTGGACACAGAACTATTCCCACTGACAAATGTCCCCAGCAGCGAGGGGAGATGCAGCATCTCAGTACCAGAGGCACCCTGTCCCCACCAGGATGCCTGCCTTGTGCCCCCTCCGTGGCACACAGCATCCCTCCTGCCCTCTTTGGGGCAGGCCCCAGGCCCTGCATGGGGCTGCCGGGAGCAACACTGCGCAGGCAGCTGAGCTGCCTACACCTCTACCTGCATCATGGGGACAGGCCAGGCAGCAGGTGGGCCGAGGTGCAGAGGAGTGTTAGAATAAAGCAAGAAACGGAGCACGTGAAGCAATGTTGCGGGAGGAGTCTTGCTGGTTTTAAGGCAGGAGCAGTAGGGAACTCATAGCTTTGTGTCTGCATGGAGGCAGGGACAGCAATAACTTTATCTATATGCAGCGTCCCATTTAGTCGCATAGCCACGCGAAAAGGTTGCCTGCCTGTCGGCAGGGCTCAAGGCACAGGGCTGCTAAGCTGTCTCTGCATTCATCAGCAGGGATCCTT